>NC_079193.1:364175412-364534156 GCF_029499605.1 Hyla sarda
GCAGTATTATAGTAGTTATAGTCTTGTATATAGGAGCAGTATTATAGTAGTTATATTCTTGTATATAGGGGACAGTATTATAGTAGTTATATTCTTGTATATAGGAGCAGTATTATAGTAGTTATATTCTTGTATATAGGAGCAGTATTATAGTAGTTATATTCTTGTACATAGGAGGAAGAATAACAGTTACATTCTTGTACATCTCATACTGTATAATTTGGGAACATTTACTGCACTCTTGTTTTTTATTAGTTGCTATTGGAATCGCCCTTTAACTGCATGACGCTATTATTTTGGTGAGAACATTTACTGTACGGTATTTGCCGTGACTTAGATTTTTCATTATAGAATAAATGTTCTTATCTACACTTGTGTTTCAGTATGAAAGCTGTGATAAAATACCTCGATCAATCACACTGGATTCCCCATATTATCACAGTATGCACCAGTATGGAGGAGGATTTTGTAAGCAGCCGAGACTAATACCTGTCTCTGGTTTTCAGTCTCTAGTCTCAGCCTGGCCTCCACGCATCTTCTCGTCTCCAGGAAGGCTTGTCGCTGAGCCCGATCTGACAAGTAGCTGATGAAGATTCCCGCCGTGTTCATACACATAAACAACACAGCTTGTGCCACAATCTGAAAAAGAGAAAAAAATAAGAATTTTTTTTAAAATTCAAAAAAGTTGTACAAAATTTCTCTACATACAGGGGGCGTTTTATCAAGACCTGTGCTGAGCAAAGTTGACCAGTTGCTTGTAGCAACCAATCAGATTGCTTCTTTCATTTTTTTAGAGGCCTTTTCAAAAATGGAAGAAGTGATCTGATTGGTTGCTATGGGCAACTGGTCAATAGGTTGTGATAACTCTCCCCCACAGTATATATCAAGCATTTTATGTAAGGATCCGTACGCACAACATTACAGCCAAAAATGGGGGAGAAAACAATAGAGAGGCATGTGTGAACACAACCCTAAATGGAAATGAGAAAAACAGAGGTGATTTCTTTAAAAAAAAAAAAAAAAAAAAAACAACACCACCCTTGTCCTCAGGTGGTGTGTGTTAATGGGCACTGTAATTAAAACAAATTTTTGCTATTGCACTACTTATGGTAAATAAAAAATCTTTCTAATATACTTTGTTTAAAAAAAATTACATTTTCTATGTTTTATTTGTGTTTAAAAAAGCTGCCACTAGGTGTCTCCCTACTTGTCCAGAGCACAAAAAAACAGAGCTGATTTCTTTAAAAAAGAACAGCACCACCCCTGTCCTCAGGTTGTGTGTGGTATTACCACTTGGCTTCATTCACTTCAATGGAACTGAGCTGCAAAACCATACACAATCTGAGGGCAAAGGGGGGCGCTGTTTTTTTAAGGAATCAGCTCTGTTTTTCTAATGCTGGATATCCCCTTGAAATGGGCACTCTCATTAAAAGTAATTTTGCTATTGCACTCCTTATGGTAAATAAGAAATCTTTCTAATGTACATGGTTTAAAAAAAAAAAAGAAGTTTTCTATGTTTTATTTGTGTTTAAAAAAGCTGCCACTAGGTGCCTCCCTACTTGTCCAGAACACATTTCCCTTGTCTCTTGCACATAATTTGGACTCCTGCTAGCCTGGCAGAAGTCCAAAATCAGGAAATGCAGTCTGGAGTGCTGAGGGGGGGGGGGGGGGGGTGCAGCCTTATCCAATCATAGCTCATCTCACACTGAACTGCTCTGGGCTGTGTGTAGCAGAGTGAGGGAGGAAGATCTCCCCTGTATGGCTTCAGATGATGTCACACCTGCTGGGGAACGCCCCTTCCCAGTCTGTGACTCTGACTGAGACTGAGCAGAAAATACAGAGCAACATAAAGGTAGAAAACTAAAAAAATAATAAAAATAAAGGCCGGGGGTGGTTTATCATGATGGGGGAGTGACCTGGGAGGATTATAAAATGTAACAAGATCATGAGAGGAACTCTTTAATGTAAGGTATATTCACATGCAGCAGATTTGCTGCAGAAACTTCTGCCCTATTATTCTTAGGCGTCGTTCACACGGAGGAATTTCTGATCGGAATGCCGACGGAAAAAGTCAGCTCGGAAATTCCGTGGCAAAAACATCTGCCGTGGAAATCTGATGCCGGCCTGACATGTCAACTCTTTCTGCGGAATCCGTTCGGAAATGCATTGCAGTCTATGGAGACGGCGCATTTCCGAGAGGTCCTCGCGCCGGCACGTTCTGCCAGTGCCTGCTGAATTTCTGGTGGAAATGTGAATCTACCCCAGTGTTTCCAAACCAGGGTGGCTCCGGCTGTTTCAAAACTACAACTCCCAGCATGCCCGGACAGCCAAAGGCTGTCCGGGCATGCTGGGAGTTGTAGTTTTGCAACAGCTGGAGGTCCACAGTTTGGAGACCACTGCATTAGATCAAACCCATGGCTGTCCAAAAAATTGCATCAATTTCACGTTTTTTTTTTTTTTTTTTTCATTTTTTTTTTAAAAGCTTTACATGGCATTTTTCCATTTTATTACATTTATTTACTACACACATTTCTTTCTAATGAAGTTTGTTGCAAAAATGCATGCTGTATTTTGATTTACCCCCCCAAAAAATAAATTAAATTAAATGGAAAAAAAAAAACGCTACAAACCGAAATAACAACAACACCAAAAACTTCCCTATAAATTGGTTGCATCGAAACACGTCAAAAATGCAGGACAAAAAAAATCCCAAATGTCACACGAAATGACGTTTTTGTTTTTTCTTTAAAGGGGTATTCCAGGAAAAAACTTTATATATATATATATATATATATATATATATATATATATATATATATCAACTGGTTCCAGAAAGTTAAACAGATTTGTAAATTACTTCTATTAAAAAATCTTAATCCTTTCAGTACTTATGAGCTTCTGAAGTTAAGGTTGTTCTTTTCTGTCTAAGTAATCTCTGATGACACCTGTCTCAGGAACCGCCCAGTTTAGAAGCAAATTCCCATAGCAAACTTCTTCTAAACTGGGCGTTTCCCGAGACAGGTGTCATCAGAGAGCACTTAGACAGAAAAGAACAACCTAAACTTCAGAAGCTCATAAGTACTGAAAGGATTAAGATTTTTTAATAGAAGTAATTTACAAATCTGTTTAACTTTCTGGAGCCAGTTGATATTTATAAAAAAAAGTTTTTTCCTGGGTAACCCTTTTAAACACAGTGGAGGGGGGGTGGGGGGACATTTTCAAAACTTTGCGCACCACTTTTCTTACAGAGCCTTGCGCCAAATTTAGGCCGAAAAACTATGGCACAACGTTTACAAAGGCGCTTGTACAAGAAGTTTGCACTACGCACTCCAGTTTGTGAAAAGCGTCGTCGGATTTAGTCTAGAGTAGACTAAGGGAATTTTTTTTAAAAGCTTACACTTGTACGAACACCAAAATTTTGGCGCAAAGTTTATGCGACCTTTGCAAGTTTTTGCTCCCAATATGCAGTTTTTGTGTTATTTATTTCAAGAATATTAGGGGAGATTTATCAGAGGAAGAGTAGTGCAGTTGCCCATAGCAACTACTCCGATTGCTTCCTTCGCTTTTAATTGGACCTCTGAAAACTGAAAGAAACGATCTGATTGGTTGCTTTGGGCAACTGCACCGCTCTTCCTCTGCATACGTTTTGATAAATCTTCCCAATATGGGTTTAAGTCTCTACATTTTTTTTTTTTACCTCCCTGCGTTTTTATCATGAAAAGTCATATGACCAAAAAATCTATATGAAATGTTCAATACCTGGTCAGAGGTGGAATACAGATGTGAATAATTTTGCGCAATTTAAAAAACTATTTTTGCACAAATAAATCGCACGCTAATGAGAACCACGCCTCCAAGAGGAGAAAAATCTACGACAAAGCACAAAAACACATTTCACTAGCAAATAGATATCATTAAAGGAGTACTCCGTTGGGAAACATCTTTTTTTTTTAAATCAACTGGTGCCAGAAAGTTAAACAGATTTGTAAATGACTTCTATTAAAAAATCTTATTCCTTCCAGTACTTTTTAGCAGCTGTATGATACAGAGGAAATTCTTTTCATTTTGAATTTCTTTTTTGCCTTGTCCACAGTGCTCTCTGCTGACACCTCTGTCCATCTCAGGAACTGTTCAGAGTAGGAGCAAATCCCCATAGCAAACCTATGCTGCTCTGGACAGTTCCTGACACGGACAGAGGTGTCAGCAGAGAGCACTGTGGACTAGACATAAAAAGAAATTCAAAAATAAAAGAATTTCCTCTGTAGCATACAGCTGCTAATAAGTACTGGAAGGGTAAAGATTTTTTTAATAGAAGTCATTTACAAATCTGTTTAACTTTCTGGCACCAGTTGATTAAAAAAAAAAATGTCTTGTGGTGAAAAATGTATCCCCTATATGCAGGACAGGGGATATGTTTTAGATTGCAGGGGGGTCCGACCGTTGCGGCCCTTCACTATCACCTGTACGGAGCCCCAGCTTTCCCTGAGAGCGGCGCGTCATGACCCCCACCCGAAGTGGGGCCCGCCATGTCCCCTCCATATAGGTCTATGGGAGAGCCGCAGATAGCCGAACGGCTCTACTATAGAAACATATGGAGAGGCCGAGGCGGCCCCCGCTTCATATGGGGGTCGTGAAGCGCCACTCCCGGGGAAAGTCTGGGCGCCGTACAGGAGATCGCGGGGGGCCCCAGTGGTCGATCTAAAGCTCATCCCCTGTCCTGCACATAAGGGAAAAGTTTTTCACCACAAGACTTCTCCTTTAATTCTGTAAAAACCATTTAGACCATCAAGTAGCAGAATTTTTACCGAATATTCGCATGTTTGTCTCTAATAAATCCTCTCTTCTTATTAGAGCACGAATATTCGTAATGCTAATTTTTATCGCGAATGTCGGCACTTTGCAATTTTGCTAATTTTTAGAATATCGTGCTATAAATTCGTAATGACGAATATTCGTATTTTTTTTGTTTTTTCTCACATGCAAATTTTCGAATGAAAAAAAAAATGAACGATCATAGCGAATATGCAAATTTCGCAAACATAGGACGAATAATCGTCAATATATTCTCAAAATATCGTGAATTCGAATATGGCCCCTGCTGCTCATCACTCATTTTTACCTCTATTTTGGTTATAAATGAGGCAAACCCCGGGCGGTAAAGTGTCTTTACCGCCGATAAAACGCCACATATAAATACTGAAGTAATAATATCTCATTACATGTAATTTGCATTTTCCTGCCTGTATTTTTATTTTTTATTTTATTTCAAATTGGTACAAAAATGTTACGTTTTGACGCGAAATGGGAAAAAAAAGTGGCGCAAACCCAAACCTCACATATTTTCAAAACGAAAACAAATGAGCTATGAAGATGTGATGAGAAACAACAAAGGGGCGATTATTCTAAGCATAACAGAAATATGTCCTCCCGGTGTGTGAACCCGGACGTATACGTTGTCATTATTTTTACTATTATAATAACACTAAAATAATACAATTCCACCACGGAGCCTCATAGTTATGGCCGCCGTTATGACTTTTTTTTTTTTTTTTTTCCATTAGCGCTAGTTTCCCCTTGAGGGATGGAATCTAGATGATTCCGTTTTTCCAGATGGAGATGCACTTGTTATAATATATCTGAAAGGGAAGAAAAAGCGCCATGAAAAAGCGTCCGAGCGTCACAAAACCACCGCAGGCCACTTACTACGTATACAGTACATGAGAATTGCTATGTTGTTGTTTTTTTTTTCCCCCTTTTCCTTTAGACTCATTTTATTCTTGTTCTAGTGAATCTCCATCTTTTTAAAGGGGTACTCCACTGGAAAACATTTTTTTTTTAAACCAGCTGGTGCCAGAAAGTTATAGAGATTTGTAAATTACTTCTATTAAAAAATCTTAATCCTTCTAGTACTTATCAGCTTCTAGTTCTTTTCTTTTGGAATTTCCTTTCTGTCTGACCACAGTGCTCTCTGCTGACACATCTGTCCATTTTAGGAACTGTCCAGAGTAGGAGCAAATCCCCATAGAAAACCTCTCCTGCTCCAGACAGTTTCTAAAATGGACAGAGGTGTCAGCAGAGAGCACTGTGGTCAGAGTAAAAAGGAAATTCAAAAAGAAAATCACTTTCTGTGGAGAAAATAGAAGCTGATAAGTACTAGAAGGATTAAGATTTTAAAATAGAAGTAATTTAATTAACAAATCTGTTTAACTTTCTGGAACCAGTTGATTAAAAAAAAAAAAATGTTTTCCAGGGGAGTACCCCTTTAAGGTTAACTCCTTAAAGGGGTACTCCGCTGCCCCAGCGTTCAGAAAATTTTGTTCCAAATGCATGGAGCGGGTGGCAGGGGCTGTGATGTCACGACCACGCCTCCCCTCAATGCAAGTCTATGGGAGGGGGCGTGGCTGCTGCCACGCCCCCTCCCATAGACTTGCATTGAGGGGGTGTGGTGTGACATCACAAGGGGCGCGGCCGTG
Source organism: Hyla sarda (assembly GCF_029499605.1). Classification (NCBI taxonomy): domain Eukaryota; kingdom Metazoa; phylum Chordata; class Amphibia; order Anura; family Hylidae; genus Hyla; species Hyla sarda. Next base: position 364,181,886 of record NC_079193.1, read on the forward strand.
ACAAGACAACCCCTGCTGCCAGCACCCAGTGTTGTAAATGAATGCCGGGTGCTGCACAGAGATCCCAGCTGTGGGAACCCCGCAATCAGACATCTTATCCCCTATCATTTGGAAAGGGGACAAGATGTCTAGGGGTGGAGTACCCCTTTAAGGACGCAAGGATTTTTTAAGTTTTGCACCTTTTTTCCTCATCTTCTATTAGTCATAACGCTTTCAATTTTCCACCTAAAGACATGTATGTGGTTTGCTTTTTGTGCCACCAATTTTACTTTGTGATTAGATCACTCATTTTACCACCAAATCTACTGGGAAACAAGGAAAAATTATTTCTGAGGCGAAATAAAAAAAAAAAAATAAGACATTTTGCAGATTTTGGGGGCATTTCCATTTCTATGCGGTGCACTTTTCGGTTAAAAATGATATTGTGTTTTTTTTTGTAGTTCCAAACAATTACAATGATACTTTATATATATATATATATATATATATATATATATATATATATAGGTTTTGTTTTATTTTACAGCAAAAATGTATAATTAAAGTGGAAAAGGGGGTGATTCTTTTTGGGGGGTGATTTGTTTTTGTTCCAATGTTTTATATTGAATTTGTTAAACTTGTTACTACATTGGTATGCATTGGTTTGGTCCACAGTTAGCCAAGAGAAAGCTGGGATAGTCCATTGGATCGGTCCATTATTGTAGGTAGTGACTGTGCATTGGTTTGGTCCACAGTTAGCTAAGAGAAAGCTGGGATAGTCCATTGGATCGGTCCATTATTGTAGGTAGTGACTGTGCATTGGTTTGGTCCACAGTTAGCCAAGAGAAAGCTGGGATAGTCCATTGGATCGGTCCATTATTGTAGGTAGTGACTGTGCATTGGTTTGGTCCACAGTTAGCTAAGAGAAAGCTGGGATAGTCCATTGGATCGGTCCATTATTGTAGGTAGTGACTGTGCATTGGTTTGGTCCACAGTTAGCTAAGAGAAAGCTGGGATAGTCCATTGGATCAGTCCATTATTGTAGGTAGTGACTGTGCATTGGTTTGGTCCACAGTTAGCTAAGAGAAAGCTGGGATAGTCCATTGGATCAGTCCATTATTGTAGGTAGTGACTGCACATTGGTTCAGTCCACAGTTAGCTAACAAACAGCTGGGATAGTCTATTGGATCAGTCTATTTTTGTAGGTAGTGACTGTGCATTGGTTCGGTCCACAGTTAGCTATGAGATAGCTGGGACAGTTCATTGGATTGGTCCATTATTGTAGGTAGTGACTGTGCATTGGTTCGATCCACAGTAAGCTAAGAGACAGATGGCACAGTTCATTGGATCGGTCTATTATTGTAGGTAGTGACTGTGCATTGGTTTGGTCCACAGTTAGCTAAGAGACAGATGGCACAGTTCATTGGATCGGTCTATTAATGTAGGTAGTGACTGCACATTGGTTCAGTCCACAGTAAGCTAACAGACAGCTGGGATAGTCCATTGGATCAGTCCATTATTGTAGGTAATGACTGCACATTTGTTTGGTCCACAGTTAGCTAAGAGACAGATGGCACAGTTCATTGGATCGGTCTATTAATGTAGGTAGTGACTGCACATTGGTTCAGTCCACAGTTAGCTAACAGACAGCTGGGATAGTCCATTGGATCAGTCCATTATTGTAGGGTCTAGGGAGTGACTGTGCATTGGTTCAGTCCACAGTCATCTAAGAGACTGCTGCGTTAGTCTACTGGATCAGTCTATTTTTGTAGGTAGTGACTTGGTTCGTCCACAGTTAGCTATGAGATAGCTGGGACAGTTCATTGGATCGGTCCATTATTGTAGGTAGTGACTGCACATTGGTTTGGTCCACAGTTAGCTAAGAGACAGCTGGGACAGTTCATTGGATCGGTCTATTATTGTAGGTAGTGACTGTGCATTGGTTCAGTCCACAGTAAGCTAAGAGACAGCTTGGATAGTCCATTGGATCAGTCCATTATTGTAGGTAGTGACTGTGCATTGGTTCAGTCCACAATAAGCTAAGAGACTGCTTGGATAGTTCATTGGATCAGTCCATTATTGTAGGTAGTGACTGTGCATTGGTTCGGTCCACAGTTAGCTAAGAGACAGCTGGTACAGTTCATTGGATCGGTTTATTATTGTAGGTAGTGACTGTGCATTGGTTTGGTCCAAAGTTAGCTAAGAGACAGATGGGGTAGTCCCTTGGATCAGTCCATTATTGTAGGTAGTGACTGTGCATTGGTTCAGTCCACAGTTAGCTAAGAGACAGATGGGACAGTTCATTGGAACGGTCTATTTTTGTAGGTAGTGACTGTGCATTGGTTCGGTCCACAGTTAGCTATGAGATAGCTGGGACAGTTCATTGGATCGGTCCATTATTGTAGGTAGTGACTGTGCATTGGTTCAGTCCACAGTAAGCTAAGAGACAGCTGGGATAGTCCATTGGATCAGTCCATTATTGTAGGTAGTGACTGTGCATTGGTTCAGTCCACAGTTAGCTATGAGACAGCTGGGACAGTCCATTGGATCAGTCCATTATTGTAGGTAGTGACTGTGCATTGGTTCGGTCCAGCAGCTGTAGGCACCATGGTTGTTAACCACTAGAGACTGTTTTAATGGGCTAATAATGCCCCGATTCTGTGATGGGCCTGATCAACAGTAAACATCCTATGTCATGATGAAAATACGGGAAGAATGTTGGCGACAGTGACCTTACACATCGCTCCCGCACCCGTGTGGGTGTAAACGTTTCGTTTCCGTGCAGTTGGCGACAATCCTCAGTGTTGCTGCCCTTCTTGCCCTGTCTCTTCTCCTAATCTTGCACCTCAGCGTGAAACTGAGAACATTCATTTCTCCGCCAGACTTCAGCGCCCTCTCTATCTCTCTCGCTTAATTCCTTGCGGCGTGTTCCCCCCCATCCCCCACTTACTCTGCTCCACAGGTTTGCACATCTGATTAAATTAAACATGTAAATGGATTTGCATGTGAATTATTAAAAAGGCAACGCTAAAGAAAAAAAAAATATGAAAAAAAAACAACGCACAAAAAAATACTTAAACTGCTCATTCATAAGGGTAAAGTCTTCTGTATGTGAGTGGAATATCTTTACAAAATAGAACGTGTAAGGAGTTATCCAGGAATAGCAAAGCAGAGATTATTCCCCCCCCCCCCCCCCAAAAAAAAAAAAAAAAAAAAACAATGCCACCCCAGTCCCCAGGTTGTGTGTGGTATTACAATTCTTCTCCGTTCACTTACATGAAACTGAGCTGCAATACCACAGACAACCAGAGGACAGATGTGGCGCTGTTTTTGGAAGAAATCAGCTCTGTTTTTCTATTCCTGTATAGCCCCTTTAAAGGGGTTTTCTTGTGGAAGACAATTTAAACAGAAAGTTAAACAGATTTGTAAATTACTTCTATAAAAAAATCTTAATCCTTCCAGTACTTATCAGATGCTGACCACAGTGCTCTTTGCTGACACCTTTGTCCATGTCAGGAACTGTCCAGAGCAGGAACAATTCCCCATAGCAAACCACTCCTGCTCTGGACAGTTCCTGATATGGACAGAGGCGTCAGCAGAGAGCACTTTGGTCAGACTAGAAAGAACTACACAATTTTCTCTGGAGCATACAGTAGCTGATAAGTACTGGAAGGATTAAGATTTTTATATAGAAGTAATTTACAAATCTGTATAACCTTCTGGAACCAGCTGATTTAAAAATAATTGTTTTCCACCAGAGTACCCCTTTAATACCATGTACATGTTTGATGTAAATATACAAAAATTTCTGTAAAGGGGTATTCCAGCATTTAAAAAAAAAAATATTATATTTTGCTGGGGGCTGGGAAAAAATTGCAAGAAAAAAAAACCTATACTTACCTAGCTTCGGTCCCTTGCAGATCCCATTTGGCTCATTCCGATCCCCCAATCTTTTTCCTGCTTCCAAGATAAGCGCTAGGTGCAGGACCTGCGGGCTCGGCCAATCACTGACCGAGGTGGGAGCCGGCAGGTCCTGTACCAAGTAATCATCTTGGAAGCAGGAAGAAGACAGAAGATCAAGTGACCGTATGAAGCCAATTGGGAAGTGTGGTGGACCAGGGCTAAGTAAGTATTCCAGCCCCAGTAGGATATCATTTTTAAACAACTCAATTATAAACACATTAACCCCTTTAACGGCACAGCTATTTTTCATTAATTTTTTTTATTCTTGTTTTTTAATAGCCATAACTGTTTTATTTTTTTCCCATCTACAGACCTATGGGTTTGTTTGTTTGTTTGTTTTATTTTACTTTTGCATGACCAATAGTGCTTTCTAATGACATCCTTCAATTTTTCCATAAAAAAATATAAAATATAAATATAAAATATAAATATAGAATAAAGCAAACAAAAAATAAACAAAACGCGATTTTGAAAAATGTTAATTATTATTATTTTTTTTTTTTTTAAGGCCATTCAGCATTCGGTCAAACTGACATGTTATCTTGAGTCTTCAGGTTTGTACAATTACAACGATGGTTTCGTTTACATCATGTTTTACTTTTTTGAAAAAAATAAAAAAAAAACTTTTTCAACTTTTAATTTTTATTTTTTTAGGTAAATTGCCAGTTTTTGAACCCTATAACCTGTTTACTTTTCCGCCTGTCCTGAAAGCAGCCCTGTCCCTATAAGCCAGTGTTTTTCAAACAGTGTGCCTCCAGCTGTTGCAAAACTACAACTTCCAGCATGCCCGGACAGCCTTTGGCTGTCCGGGCATGCTGGGAGTTGTAGTTTTGCAACAGCTGGAGGCACACTGTTTGGAAAACACTGCTACAAGCAATACTGTTTAGAGATGAAAAATAAGCCCCATGTTAAAAGTGCCACATTAGAAGACCCCCACAAACAGTGCCAATCAAATGCCCCCACAATAAGTACAGTTAAAGTGCCCCATAAAAACTGCTATTAAAGAGCCCCACATTAACAAAGCCGCATTACAGGACGCCTTTAAACATTGCTATCATAGTCATAGTGTCCTTCAAAATCAGTGCCACTTACAAAGCCCACAAAACAGGGCCATTAGGGAACCTCATATTAGCAGTGCCAATGGTGAATTTCACTTAAGATATTCAATACATAGTGCCACCAAATACAGGACCATCAAAGTACACCTAAATAATACTGTTAGAGAGACCCACATATACAGTACCATCAAAGTACTGCCATAAATAATACTGATAGAGACCCACATATACAGTGCCATCAAAGTACCACCAAAAATAATACTGTTGGAGAGACCCACATATACAGTGCCATCAAAGTACCACCAAAAATAATACTGTTGGAGAGACCCACATATACAGTGCCATCAAAGTACCGCCATAAATAATACTGATAGAGACCCACATATACAGTGCCATCAAAGTACCACCAAAAATAATACTGTTGGAGAGACCCACATATACAGTGCCATCAAAGTACCGCCATAAATAATACTGTTAGAGAGACCCACATATACAGTGCCATCAAAGTATCGCCATAAATAATGCTGATAGAGGGCCCCGTATATACAGTGCCATCAAAGCACTGTCATAAATAATACTGTTGGAGAGACCCACATATACAGTGCCATCAAAGTACCGCCATTAACAATACTGTTAGAGACCCACATATACAGTGCCATCAAAGTACCGCCATAAATAATACTGATAGAGGGCCCCATATATACAGTGCCATCAAAGTACCGCGCTAAATAATACTGATAGAGGGCCCCATATATACAGTGCCATCAAAGTACCGCCAAAAATAATACTGATAGAGAGCCCCATATATACAGTGCCATCAAAGCACCGCCAAAAATAATACTGATAGAGGGCCCCATATATACAGTGCCATCAAAGTACCGCCAAAAATAATACTGATAGAGAGCCCCATATATACAGTGCCATCAAAGTACTGCCATAAATAATACTGATAGAGAGACCCATATATACAGTGCCATCAAAGTACCCAGCATAACAATACTGTCAGAGAGCCCCACATATACAGTGCCATCAAAGTACCGCCATGAACAATACTGTTAGAGAGACCCACATATACAGTGCCATCAAAGTACCCTCCATAAATAATACTGATAGAGAGCCCCACATATACAGTGCCATCAAAGTACCCTCTATAAATAATACTGTTAGAGAGCCCCACATATACAGTGCCATCAAAGTATCGCCATAAATAATACTGATAGAGACACCCACATATACAGTGCCATCAAAGTACCGCCAAAAATAATACTGATAGAGAGCCCCACATATACAGTGCCATCAAAGTACCGCCAAAAATAATACTGTTAGAGAGACCCACATATACAGTGCCATCAAAGTACCGCCAAAAATAATACTGATAGAGAGCCCCACATATACAGTGCCATCAAAGTACCGCCAAAAATAATACTGATAGAGGGCCCCATATATACAGTGCCATCAAAGTACAGCCATAAATAATACTGATAGAGAGCCCCATATATACAGTGCCATCAAAGTACCCTACATAAATAATACTGTTAGAGAGCCCAACATATACAGTGCCATCAAAGTACCCTACATAAATAATACTGTTAGAGAGACCCACATATACAGTACCATCAAAGTACCGCCATAAATAATACTGATAGAGACCCACATATACAGTGCCATCAAAGTACCCTCCATAAATAATACTGTTAGAGAGCCCAACATATACAGTGCCATCAAAGTATCGCCATAAATAATACTGATAGAGGGCCCCATATATACAGTGCCATCAAAGTACCACCATAAATAATACTGTTAGAGAGCCCCATATATACAGTGCCATCAAAGTACCCTACATAAATAATACTGTTAGAGAGCCCCACATATACAGTGCCATCAAAGTATCGCCATAAATAATGCTGATAGAGGGCCCCGTATATACAGTGCCATCAAAGTACCCTACATAAATAATACTGTCAGAGAGCCCCACATATGCAGTGCCCACCAGAGTACCGCCATAAATAAAACTGTTAGAGAGCCCAACATATACAGTGACATCAAAGTATTGCCATAAATAATACTGTTAGAGAGCCCCACATATACAGTGCCATCAAAGTACCCTACATAAATAATACTGTTAGAGAGCCCCACATATACAGTGCCATTACATAGCAGAATATTAATACTTCCATAATATAGTCATTATATAGAACCGCATTAATACTACCAATAGATAGCCCCTCAGAGTAACCTCCAAGAACAATGCTGCTACAGAGTGCCCCATAAAGGGTGTCCAGTGGGCACCGCCAGTAGTGACAGAGTTAATTTTTTCCTTACTGTACGTGCCCTGTTTCTGTTCCCTGTGTTGTGCTATTACACCCTCTTCCAGTTATTTCTGCAAATATTTCTTCAATTATTATAATTATTATTGCTATTTGTTCCTTCTAAGAGTCACAATTTTCCCAGCATGGCTGTTCTCTAATTGCAGCGACTCCATAATATAAATTATCACTGACATTGTTAATTATTCATACCCCTCTCAGCTCGGCCTGGATAGAAAGAAACAGCAAAGAGACAGAATGAGGACTTTTAATTAAGTTCTCGGAGACAAGTGCAGAGCCCACTTATCCCAACCTCATTAATGCAAATAGTTTGTTTATGCAATGGTTTATATAGGGGGCGGGGGTGATACAAATCCTCCTTTATATCATGATACTTCATATTTCAAGGACATAAGCTCTAGATCTTAATGCAAGATCTATATCCAAGGCCCAGCTGTATCTTATTATGCTCCATAAAAGAGCACATATGTCATAACTTCTTGGGAGGGGCTTTCTTCTGTGCTTAGTTTTGCCCCCTCCTGCTGGTAAGAATATTGTTACAGTATTACCGCCCTATATGTACAAGAATGCAACTACTATAATACTGCCTTCTATGTACAAGAATATACCTACTATAATACTGCTCCTATATACAAGAATATAACTACTATAATACTGCCTCCTATATACAAGAATGCAACTACTATAATACTGCTCCTATATACAAGAATATAACTACTATAATACTGCTCCTATATACAAGAATATATCTATTATAAGACTGCCTCCTATATACAAGAATATAACTACTATAATACTGCCTCCTATATACAAGAATATAACTACTATAATACTGCTCCTATATACAAGAATATGACTACTATAATACTGCTCCTATATACAAGAATATAACTACTATAATACTGCTCCTATATATAAGAATATAACTACTATAATACTGCTCCTATATACAAGAATATAACTACTATAATACTGCTCCTATATACAAGAATATAACTACTATAATACTGTTCCTATATATAAGAATATAACTACTATAATACTGCTCCTATATACAAGAATATAACTACTATAATACTGCTCCTATATATAAGAATATAACTACTATAATACTGCTCCTATATACAAAAATATAACTACTATAATACTGCCTCCTATATAAAAGAATATAACTACTATAATAATGCTTCTATGTACAACAACATGACTACTATAATACTGCCTCCTATGTACAAGAATATAACTACTATAATACTGCTCCTATATACAAGAATATAACTACTATAATACTGCTCCTATATACAAGAATAAAACTACTATAATACTGCTCCTATATACAAGAATATAACTACTATAATACTGCTCCTATATATAAGAATATAACTACTATAATACTGCTCCTATATACAAGAATATAACTATTATAATACTGCTCCTATATACAAGAATATAACTACTATAATACTGCTCCTATATACAAGAATATAACTACTATAATACTGCTCTTATATACAAGATAACTACTATAATACTGCTCCTATATACAAGAATATAACTACTATAATACTGCCCCTATATACAAGAATATAACTACTATAATACTGCTCCTATATACAAGAATATAACTACTATAATACTGCTCCTATATACAAGAATATATCTACTATAATACTGCTCCTATATACAACAATATAACTACTATAATACTGCTCCTATATACAAGAATATAACTTACTATAATACTGCTCCTATATACAAGAATATAACTTACTATAATACTGCTCCTATATACAAGAATATAACTACTATAATACTGCTCCTATATACAAGAATATAACTTACTATAATACTGCTCCTATATACGAGAATATAACTACTACAATACTGCTCCTATATACAAGAATATAACTACTATAATACTGCCCCTATATACAAGAATATAACTACTATAATACTGCTCGTATATACAAGAATATAACTACTATAATACTGCTCCTATGTACAAGAATATAACTACTATAATACTGCTCCTATATACAAGAATATAACTACTATAATACTGCTCCTATATACAAGAATATAACTACTATAATACTGCTCCTATATACAAGAATATAACTACTATAATACTGCTCCTATATACAAGAATATAACTACTATAATACTGCTCCTATACACAAGAATATAACTACTATAATACTATTCCTATATACAAGAATATAACTACTATAATACTGCTCCTATACACAAGAATATAACTACTATAATACTACTCCTATATACAAGAATATAACTACTATAATACTGCACCTGTATACAAGAATATAACTACTATAATACTGGTCCTATATACAAGAGTACAACTTATTATAATACTGCTCCTATATACGAGAATATAACTACTATAATACTGCTCCTATATACAAGAATATAACTACTATAATACTGCTCCTATATACAAGAATATAACTTACTATAATACTGCTCCTATATACGAGAATATAACTACTATAATACTGCTCCTATATACAAGAATATAACTACTATAATACTGCTCCTATGTACAAGAATACAACTACTATAATACTGCTCCTATATACAAGAATATATCTACTATAATACTGCTCCTATATACAAGAATATAACTACTATAATACTGCTCCTATATACAAGAATATAACTACTATAATACTGCTCCTATATACAAGAATATAACTACTATAACACTGCTCCTATATACAAGAATATAACTACTATAATACTACCTCCTATATACAAGAATATAACTACTATAATACTGCTCCTATATACAAGAATATAACTACTATAATACTGCTCCTATACACAAGAATATAACTACTATAATACTGCCCCCTATATACAAGAATATAACTACTATAATACTGTCTCCTATATACAAGAATATAACTACTATAATACTGCTCCTATATACAAGAATATAACTACTATAATACTGCTCCTATATACAACAATGTAACCACTATAATACTGCCTCCTATATACAAGAATATAACTACTATAATACTGCTCCTATATACAACAATGTAACCACTATAATAATGCATATATGGAAATTGCACAGGTTACTCTAAGAAACAGTAGCCCTTAGCATTTTCCAGTTTGCCCCGGTAACATTGACCCTTCTGCTCTCTTTATCGCTATCCTCTAGAGCAGTGGTCTTCAACCTGCGGACCTCCAGATGTTGCAAAACTACAACTCCCAGCATGCCCGGACAGCCGTCGGCTGTCCGGGCATGCTGGGAGTTGTAGTTTTGCAGCATCTGGAGGTCCGCAGGTTGAAGACCACTGCTCTAGAGTATGGACAGAATCTAGAATCTTTCCTTGTAGTAGATTACCTCCACAAATTGAGTTTGTTACGTTTAGCCCCATACACTGCGCTTTACCGATTCCACGTTCTGTCCATTTATATCTATATGGCTGACCGTCTGCCGCCCGGAGCCTCGGCACAGTCCATTGTGATCACATTACAGTCACAGTTCACTGTGTAGGACATCAATGATTTCACTTGTTTCAGCCGCTGCCCTTCCCCGGTCATCACTTGTGTGATCGTCTCTCGTTGGCATTCGTGTTTATGCTCCCGGCACACGGCGCTTTTATGTTTAGACCAATAATGATGCAGTTTATTACAATGTATATTGCCTTCAGTGAGACTGGCAGGACAAATATATTACCGAGATCAGCCTCCGAATAAGAATCATCGTCTCTCATACCACCGACAGCTTCAAGTGTCCATCCCTAAACACCTTTCATGTGTCCTAAACAGCCACCACTATATGCCGGTTATATTCTTTTTTTTTTTTTTTTTTTTTTTCAATTAAAGCTTTATTAAACCGTTGAAATCAGGGGTACAGAAAAAACTAAACGGTGAGGAGGGCAGGCCAAAAAGTCCAATAGTGACCAAGAACAGTCCACCTCACGTAGGAGGGGAAAATACTGCAAGGCAGGGCCATAAGAGAAGCTAAACAATATAAGGTCATCTCATACATATAGTGCTATGATAAGGGTACAAATCAGTGCTCGTCCGCCTGGACAAATCTTAAAGGGGTACTCCATCCCTAGACATCTTATCCCCTAAGATGTCTGATCGCGGGGTCCTGCCGCTGGGACCCCCGCGATCTCTGTGCAGTACCCGACACTCGTTTAGAACGCTTGGAGTGGGCTGCAGGGGTCGTGAAGTCACTGTCAGAGCCCCTCAATGCAAGTCAATGGGAGGGGGCGTGGCAGCCGCCACGTCCCCTCCCATAGACTTGCATTGAGGGGGCGTAATGTGATGTCACGAGGGGCGTGGCAGTGAAGTCACGTCCCCGACTGGCTGCTCCAAGCATTCCGGACAAAATGTTCCGAATGTTGGGGCAGCGGAGTACCCCTTTAACAAGTAACACATAACAAACCTAAACTGGAAACAGGGGGAGAGGGGTTGCAAGGAACAGGGAATTGGGTGCGGGGGAGGTAGGAAAGGAGATGGAAGGAGGGAAGGGGAAGGGAAAAAGGGAGAGGAAGGGAGCAGCTAGGGACACAATGCGCTTAGGAGGAGATCGGAATAGGAGGAAACAGGTCACAAGGTAGCAGAAGAGGACGTATTGTAAGAACTGAGGGGAGGATACAAAGTCGAGCCATGGACGCCAGTGCAGGAGAAACTTATCCGATGTAGCATTAAGCTCCACCAGACACTCTTCCAAACCATGGATGTGCAAGACCACACGGAGCCAGTCCGTGACCGTGGGGGAGGTAGACTCCCATCTTCTGGGGATAACCCTCCTAGCTGCCACCAAAAGCAAATACGTCAGATCTTTCTCCAGGGTCCCCGGTGTTCCCGGGAGCATAGACTCCCAAGTAGGACCTGCGGGGAGGGGGCAAGCTGAGTGCCCGTTATGTCAGCAATGAGCAAATACAGCTGACCAGAATGCGATCAGAGAGGGACAGGAAAACCAAATGTAGGTCAGATCTAGAGAGCATTTGGATGATCCAGAAGAGGATTGGGAGAATGTCATATGGTCAGATGAAACCAAAGTAGAATGTTTTGGTAAAAACTCAACTCGTCGTGTTTGGTTGAGAAAGAATGCTGAGTTGCATCCAAAGAACACCATACCTACTGTGAAGCATGGGGTGGAAACATCATGCTTTGGAGTTGTTTTTCTGCTAAGGGACCAGGACGACTGATTCGTGTAAAGGAAAGAATGAATGGGGCCATGTATCATGAGATGTTGAGTGAAAACCTCCTTCCATCAGCAAGGGCATTGAAGATAAAACGTGACTGGGTCTTTCAGCATGACAATGATCCCAAACATACCACCTGGGCAATGAAGGAGTGGCTTTGTAAGAAGCATTTCAAGGTCCTGGAGTGGCCTAGCCAGTCTCCATATCTCAATCCTATAGAAAACCTTTGGAGGGAGTTGAAAGTCTGTGTTGACCAGAGAATGCCCCAAAACATCACTGCTCTAGAGGAGATCTGCATGGAAGAATGAGCCAAAATACCAGCAACAGCGTGAAAACCTTGTGAAGACTTACAGAAAACGTTTGACCTCTGTCATTGCCAACAAAGGGGATATAACAAAGTATTGAGATGAACTTTTTTTATTGACCAAATACTTATTTTCCACCATCATTTGCAAATAAATTCTTTAAAAATTAGACTGTGATTTTATGGATTTTTTTTCTCATTCTGTCTCTCATAGTTGAGGTTATAACCTATGATGGAAATTACAGCCTCTCTCATCTTTTTAAGTGGGAGAACGTGCACAATTGGTGGCTGACTAAATACTTTTTTTCCCCACTGTAACTGTTATTATGGATACAATATAACTCACAATATGGTGTCTATAATACAGGGCATTCTTATGTAGCAGAGGATTAAACCCCCTTTAGGCACCACTAGGGTCTGGGTACATCTGCTACCTCTGCACCCCCTCCATCTCCCCCCCCCCCCCCCCCCCCCCATAGAAATCATATAAATCCTTGAAAGATACAAATGTGTTAATACAGTAGAAGTCAATCTGCTTAACTCATTGTATATAATAGCGCCGACAGATCAGGGATTAACAGGGAAGCAGCCGCGGCGGTGACTACTGTACAGATACTGTTTTCTTGTGTAGAGGGCCCAGGGGGATAAAGCGTTTAATGCTCCATTTTCCGTACAAACAGATCCCTGAAAGCAATAGCACTGACAGGAATAAGAAGACTATTTTTATCATTTTCCACTCAATGTCATTGTTAAAAAGTAGTTTTATACCTTTAGGAAATGAATTTGTCTTAATCTTTTACAGAGGCGAAGGATATAAAAAAATATAAAAAAAATCTTAATGAAGTACTGCATTATTTTTCTGAAAAACACTATTATTAAGTCAAAGACTTTACATATTTTAATTTACATTTTGTTATACATGAATAAAATGTCCTTTTAATTGGATTTCTTTTTCTCCTTACTATTAGTATGTTTTAACCTTGTTTCTATTTACTTTTTATTTATATATGCATAAAATGTCCTTTCATTTCTTATCATTATTATTTTTATTTATTATTTATTTACATTTTTAAATTTAATGGAGGTTTTACTAAACCAAAGGTGTAAAAGTACATAGAACCATTACAATTTTAAGAATTTTAGTAAAACATGTTCTTTATAACTTGTTCATACTTTATATACATTGTTGCTTCTTTGGTTTTCTCTAATGCCCTGTTGAACTGTTGTTGTTTTTATCTGAAACTTGTTTATTAGGCTCTTTGTTCTTAATGTTTTATTCAGTTATTTTAATTATTATATTGTTATTAGTTTGTTTTGTATTTATTCATTTATTACAGTGATCCCTCAACTTACAATGGCCTCAACTTACAATGGTTTCAGCATACTCTAGTCTTTTCGGGACCATCGTAAGTTGAAACCAGATTCAACATACAATGCTACAGACAGTCCAGATCTGTAAAACCTGTCAATGACTGGAAGAACCGACCAATCAGAATGGACATTCACTGGTAAAACACCTGTATTACTGAAGTGCATGCACTGACTGGTGTCTGGTAGCGCCCCCTACAGTACAGGGAGGTATTACATGTTCTGTACTCTTTACCTGTATTACTGAAGTGCATGCACTGACTGATGTCTGGTAGCGCCCCCTACAGTACAGGGAGGTATTACATGTTCTGTACTCTTTACCTGTATTACTGAAGTGCATGCACTGACTGATGTCTGGTAGCGCCCCCTACAGTACAGGGAGGTATTACATGTTCTGTACACTTTACACCAGGCTTAGCTGCTCCTTTGGACACCAGGTGAGGGCGGCTCCATTACATTTTTAGGACACTGTGTGTACTGTTCAGGACCCCGAAGAAGCTCCTGTCCTCTACATAGACCAGTGTTTCCCAAGCAGAGTGCCCCCAGCTGTTGCAAAACTACAACTCCCAGCATGCCCGGACAGCCAAAGGCTGTCCGGGCATGCTGGGAGTTGTAGTTTTGCAACAGATGGAAGCTCCCTGCTTGGGAAACACTGACATAGACAGTGATTTACAGCTCCCAGCAGATCTTTCTTACTTTTATATATAAGGATTTGCTTTATCTATATTAGTCATCTACTTATTTTCCTTTGATCCTCACTTTTTTTCTATTTTTGGATGATATTTTGGTGGCTTCAGAACCAATTACCAGGTTTCCATAGAGTTATGGACTCAACATACAATGGTTTCAACATACAATGGTCGTCCTGGAACCAATTAATATTGTAACTTGAGGGACCACTGTATTTATCTTATTTTTTTATTTTAAAGATTGATATATTACCATGGTTAACACATATTTTTCATTTTTTTCTTTTAATACTTAAATGCTTACACTTCATCACATGTTGCATAAATCAATAATAAAAGGGAAGGTAAGGAAATGGGGAAAGGGCTTCACCTTCCTCTAATCATGCTTTGCCTCTTGCTAAACTTTCATTAACTCTGAAAAAACTACTTGAAAAAACAGCTTCTGTCCAGTGTCTTTAAAGGGGTACTCCCACCCTAGACATCTTATCCCCTATCCAAAGGATAGGGGATAAGATGTCTGATTGCGGGGGTCCCACCGCTAGGGACCCCCGCATTACTGCATGCAGCACCCACCTGTGTTCTCACCGGAACCGCTGGAGGGTCTAAGTCGCGACTACGGGAACGGAAGTCCGTGACATCAGGACTCCGCCCCCGTGAGACATCACGCCCCCTCCCATAGACTTGCATTGAGGGGACGGGCGTGATGTCACATGGGGGCGGAGTCCTGACGTCACGGACTTCTGTTCCCGGAGTCGCGACTCAGACCCTCTAGCGGTTCCGGTGAGAACACAGGTGGGTGCCGCATGCAATAATGCGGGGGTCCCCAGCGGTGGGACCCCCGCGATCAGACATCTTATCCCCTATCCTTTGGATAGGGGATAAGATGTCTAGGGTGGGAGTACCCCTTTAACACCACTAGCAGCTCACTCAGGGACCAGTTGAAATGCTGCTAATAAAAGTCTATGGAGAGGGAAAGAGTAAGGAAGAAGATTGGATGGGGAGTGGGTTCAGAGAGCTAAGGCAGAGAAAGATAGAGAGAGAGAGAGAGAGGCACAAACACACAGAGACTGCAAAGAGACAACTGTATTATATTTCACACACATACTCCTTGCTTAAAGAGTAGCTCCCACCATCCTTTTTTTTTTCTATCCCTGCCTATTACCCATCTATCCCTAACCCCCTCCCTGCTTTAAAATTATTTTTTTACTATGTTGAAAATGACTTTTTGTCTGCCTGGTAGTGTGCTCACTACCAGGCATGCTTCCCCAGCAGGCACCACGTCACTGATGCCTGCTGGGGAGGGCGACTTCCGCCCTTAGTTCATCTATATAGGGTGCCTCCAGCTGTTTCACCACTACAACTCCCAGCCTGCCCTGACATCTATTGGCTGTCAGGGCAAGCTGGGAGTTGTAGAGTTGAAACAGTTGGAGGCACCCTGTGCAGAAAACCATTAGTTAGGACCATTGGCGCGGCGCTACCCCGTTCCCTCCGTCTGTTTCCCCCGATTTCCCCCCCCCCCCGTGTTAAAATGCCAAACTCTGCTCTCCCCCAACCCCCGATTCACGCTCTCCCCTAAAACAGATTCATACATACTGCCAGACAGTCCGCTGTGAGGTGAGATTTCCGAACCCATGCACAGGGCAGCACTAGCGGCAGCGTCATGTGCAGGAGGAGTGGCGGTCAATCAGACAGGCAGGGAGCGAGCGCAGGCTGAATGAATTAGGACCGATGCCCGGCCGGCATCACTCCGAATTCAGGCGTGACGTCACGCCAGCCTGCAGCCGGCCACTAGGAGGCATTAATTAAAGCCTTTTAATAAAATAAAAAAAAATTATGAAAATGTATTAGAGATATGTTGTAGTACATATGTACTACAACATATCAAAAAAAAAAAGTCCATGACAGTGCCCATTTTAATTTAATTGACTCTAAAAAAAAAAAAAAAAAAACCTCAATGATGTCCTGTGTCTAAATGCTGCCGATATAAGTCCACTGAGAAAGGAAGGGTGAAGAAGAAGATGTGATGGGGAGTGAGGGAATGAGTTAAGAGAGCTAAGACAGAGACTGCAAAGCAACACCTGTATTAAATATCACCATAGAGCTGGATATACAGCTCAGTACTGCTCTATAATGTCCTTCATGCTGCTGCTGCTGCTGTGTCTTAGGGTGTAATATAAAAAAATAGAAGAGCAAGATCTCATTCTTCTGTGTGTGCAGAATATTAAAGAAAGCAGCAAGTCTACACCAACTAACTCAGGGACAACCGAAAATTCGAGATGGGGCACGCATACGACAAGACAGCTTATCCTGAAAAGTTAGCTAAAATGACAGCTACGCTATAAAGCATATCAGTCAATAAATAAATCAGTTGGGTTCTAAGTGTTCAGACCCCGGCCAAGGAGAGAAGTGTGCTCTGTGTCTGGGACCTGGACGGTCCTATAGAGTTTTAGTCAGTCCAAGCCACGTGACACAAAGCCAGGAGAGAATGTGCTAAGAACGCACTGTGATTGGTTAGAGTCTGACACCCTGACTGATCAAAACTTTCTATATGTCCCTATGACATTTAATATACACTTATGTTTATTTATTGCATTATTAAAATTATTAATGCAATTTTTTTTTATTATTTCTACTATTGTCATTATTATTATTAAAGGGGTACTCTGCCCCTAGACATCTTTGGATAGGGGGACAAGATGTCTGATTGCGGGGGTCCCACCATTTGGGACCCCCGCTATCTCCCTGCTGCACCCGGCATTTGTTTAGAGCGTCGGGTGCAGCGTCGGATGCTCGTGACGTCATGGCCCCGCTCGTGACTTCACAGCCACGCCCACTCAATGCAAGTCTATGGGAGGGGGTGTGATGGTAGCCACGCCCCCTCCCGTAGACTTGCATTGAGGGGGCGTGGCCGTGACATTACGAGCCTCCGCCCCGCATCCCAGTTATCCGTTAGGGAGCGAAGTTTGCTCCGTGCACTGGATCTCTGGGGTGCCGCAGCCGAGATTGTAGGGGTCTCAGTGGATAGGGGATAAGCTGTCTAGAAGTGGAGTACCCCTTTAATGCTGTTATTATTCAAATTATTCTTATTGTCATTAGCAGTAGTGGTACTATTACTACTATTTTTTCTTCATGTTGTTGGGTAATTCTGTTCTCTTCCCGCTCACCTCTCTTCGTGCCCTAACGCATTTCTATTTCCTGCTTTTCAATAATTAATCCAATCATTTTCCTGATAAGTAACAGCTAAGTCTTTGCTCTCTGAACCCAACGAATGAAAGAAACGACTTTGTCTGCAGATCTGACAGTAAAAGAAATGAAAAGCCAAGTTCCGGACAACAATGAGTACTGTGCAGAGTCCTACTGCTCATCGTGCAACCGCAGGAGAAGGTCCTGGTACTTTCAGGCACTTTCAGATGTCTAGTGGTATTGCTCAAGGGTCCCATTGAAAAATCCGTTTTTACAGGGTTTCCTACCAACCCTATGCCACTTATGTCTGGTGTTTTCTTATTTGGCAGTGTAGCTCCCATTGGGCACCAGGATCGAGGTGCATCTGCTACCTCTGCACCATCTATACCAGTGGTCTCCAAACTGTGGACCTCCAGATGTTGCTAAACTACAACGCCCAGCATGCAATGACAGCTATTGGCTTTCTACCAACCCTATGTAATTTATAGCCTGGTGTCTTCTAATGTAGCAGAGGGGCTCCCATTGGGCACCAGGACCCAGGAATAATTGTTACCTCTGCACCCTCTATAGCAATGGTCTCCAAACTCTAGACTTCCAGATGTTGCTAAACTACAACTCCCAGCATGCCCAGACAGTCTCTGGTTTCTACAAACTCTATGCTACTTGTAGTCTGGTGTCTTTTCATGTAGCAGAGGGGCTCCCCTTGGGCACTAGGACCCAAGTGCATCTGCTTTCTCTGCACCCTCTAAAGCAGTGGTTTCCAAACTGTGGACCTCCAGATGTTGCTAAACTACAACTCCCAGCATGCACGGACAGCTATTGGCTTCCTACCAACCCTACACCATTTATAGTCTGGTGTCTTCTTATATGGAAGAGAGGCTCCCCTTGGGAACCAGGACCCAAGTGCATCTGCTACCTTTGCCCCCTCTAAAGCAGTGGTCCCCAAACTGTGGTCCTCCAGATGTTGCAAAACTACAACTCCCAGCATGCCCGGACAGCCAACGGCTGTCCGGGCATGCAGAGAGTTGTAGCTTTGCAACATCTGGAGGTCCACAGTTTGGAAAGCCTTGCCTTATAGCTTCACCCCGTAAAGTCTCACATGTACCCTCATAATACTGCCTGTGGCCGGGAGAACACACATAGCCTCATAATACTGCCTGTGGCCGGGAAAACACACATAGCCTCATAATACTGCCTGTGGCCGGGAGAACACACATAGCCTCATAATACTGCCTGTGGCCGGGAAAACACACATAGCCTCATAATACTGCCTGTGGCCGGGAGAACACACGTAGCCTCATAATACTGCCTGTGGCCGGGAGAACACACGTAGCCTCAGCCTCTCCAGCTTCATGTCATTAAATAATGTGATCGCTTGGGTGAAATCCAACTCTTTTTTAATCTGAATTTCGAAGACTACTGACCTACATTTAAAGAATGCCGGGACTTGTGTTACAGATGGTGCGTTGATCTGAAATCCCTGCAACAAACCATCTCCCAGAGAAAGGTTTATTAAATGAAGCACGTATAATACTATGAATGTGTAATATACAGGAAAAATGTTGTTTAAAAATTTTTTTTTTTTAAATAAAGTATTTTATTAATTAATTTCATCACTTATGGATGCGCGTTTGCAGCCCGATCAGTTAGTAAATTCACACAGAAGAAAAGAAGATGGAGTCAATTATTAAAAATAATACATATACTCAATTGAAAGGAAAGGACTCCCAGATGAAGGTTTAACATTCCGAAACGTACGTTGGAGTGGTGCTATCCCGGTATCTGCACTGATTGCTTGTTGTTTGGATTGTTGGTCTGCATAGCTTGTAGTGTTGCTCGCGAATATTCGCAATTCGAATATTATTCGCGAATATCGCATATTGGCGAATTCGCGAATTTCGCGAATATAGCGCTATATATTCGTAATTACGAATATTCGGTTTTTTTTTTTTGGTTTTTTTTCACAGTACACATCACAGTGATCATCCCTCTCTGCTTCCAGCTTGTGTGGTGTAAAGAAGGCTGTAATACTACTGTGTGAGACTGGCGTGCGAAAATTTGCACATGCGAACATTAGCATATGCTAATTTTGTATACGCAAATTTTCACATATGTTAATTTTCGCATGCGCGAATTTTCGCATATGCGAAAATAAAACGAGGAGATAACGAATATGCAAATATTCGCGAATATATGACGAATATTCGTCCATATATTCGCGAATATTCGCGAATTCGAATATGGCCTATGCCGCTCAACACTAATAGCTTGCGTTCATTATTGCCTATGTAAATATTTTGGCACTTAGGCACCTAGCACTTTCGCATTATTTCCATGTTTGGGTTTGTGCAATTTGGGGGACTGTTGCAATATACACGTCCCTTGTGCCAATCTGTGGCTATAATACATTTTTGTATATACATTTTTTTTGTTACCTACTATTATACTACACTATTGTCTTTACTTAGGATGCAGATCCGGTGATATCGCCTTTTTGTTGTTTGCTTGATTTCCTATATATACAATTTTCTTATTGTAACTGTATTTTATACATATAAGTGTTAATATGTTAATCTTTTTTTGCATATATATATTTTTTGTAGCTTCACACACAGGAGAAATATATATATATATATAAATTGTAACACTCACAGTAGTTGTGGATCTGCTGTAACTGCGTGGAAGATGACGTGGGCCGTACCAGGGAGCAGAGTCTAAGGTGCCGCTGGTTTTCACCAGAGCCCGCTGCAAAGCAGAATGGACTTCCTGTGGCAGACGGCACCCAGGTCGCTACCCCTGGTATGGCTCGTCCACACAGGTTGCTGAGATGTAGCGTAGCACAGAAGGGATATGGCAACTCGATGTCAGGATAGCAGAAGGTCAGGGCAGGCGGCACAGGTTCATGGTCAGGTACGTAGCAGGAGGTCAATAGGCAGGTGGCACAGGAGCAAGGTCAGGTCAAGGAACAGAAGGTCAGAAAACGGCAGGGCTAACACAGTAATCCTTTCACTAAGGCTATAGGCAAACAAAGATCCGGCAAGGAGTGGTGGGAGGTGCAGATACTTATGACAGAGGTACATGTGCAACTGATAATTAAGGGTGCACTGGCATAGCGCTGGCACGCACACCCTAAGAGGCGGGGATGCGCACACCGACAATGTGCATGCAGAGAGGAGCCGAAGACAGCGTGGGGTAAGGAGGTGCCCAGGACTCGCATGCGGGCGCGTCCCACACAGCGAGTCCCGGAGCCGCCGGTGACAGGAGGAGGGGAGTGGTCACGGTCAGAATGAGTGACCAGAGCGCTGCTCGTAACACACACACACATATATATATATATATATATATATATATATATTTAAAATTAAAATAAATAAATATATATATAAATATATGTATATATATATATATATATATATATATATATACATATATTATTTTTGTTTTAGGATTATTAATGGTAAAAAAAAGAATAGCCATCAGTGCCAATTACTTTCAGGGTACAAAAGGCGCATGTGCAGTAATTGCTGAAAGGAGGCAGAAGGTAGAGGTAGAGATATAAATATTCATAAGGCGGGTCGGACGAGGAGGAAGTGGGCTGAAGTCAGAGTTCACTTGAGACTTCGGAAGCCCCGTGGGCACAAAGTCGTGTCATTTATATATAATGAAAAACAGGCATTACGGACCAACAGAGCGGAGAGGTGAAGACCATTTTTCTCAATGTCACCCATTGGTGCGGGTAGTACTAATGACAGATTGCCTACAAAAACCAAAAATGTATGTATGGACATTTAAAAAATAAATAAACGTATTAGAATGTTTATCAAGGAAAGGGCTAAAGAGGCTCTCTTCTTTGGACAACGTCTGGAAAGGTCATCAGATGATAAGTTGTTGGTGGAACCCCCAGCACTCAGCTGTAAACTGTGCGGAAGTCTGGTGTAAAGTAGTCCCTTTCTCTTCAGCGCCACCACAGCAGAAAAAAAGGCATTACATGGGAGCCATTATAAAACAATAGGTTCTAGTATATAGGCATGCTGGGTCCTCCAGAGTCAGAGACAATTTAAATGCTGCTCTCCAGATGAGGGCCCATATTGTTTTTATTATAAATTCCATGGTAGGCTCGGCAACCCCTTTAACCTACGGTATTCATGACTACCCTCTGTGGTTGTGTTGTTGTATTTCTCTTTCTTTATTCCTACTGCTGGAGCCCCCAAGGAACAACTGTAGGTAAATCAGACAGCAATAGTTAAATTGTTGTGTAGTGCCACCACAGGGGAAACAATGCATTACACATCTAATTGAATTCAGTGGTTGCCCTGCTCTCATCTCACCCACTGTTCCTACCTACTTTGATGATCAACCGTAATCTGTGGACCAACTGGGCGACGGTCCCTGAACTCACTACATGCACAAGGCACTAAAGGGACAGTCAGAGAGGCCAGGTCAATAACACAGACATGTCAAGGACAGGATCCTCAACCATAGAGGTATAATCAGAAATAAGCCAGAGGGTCAGAGACAGGAGTCAGAACCTGAGACAAAGTGATAAAAATAGGGGTCAGGGTCAGGTCCCAAAGGGCAGGCAAGAGGCAAGGGCAGGCAAGAGGCAAGGTCAGGAAACAGGAAATGGTCAAAGAACGCAATAAGAACAAGAACACTTGTGAAGGACAAACCTGATTGGTTCGCCTGCGCTAGCTCACAGGAATGAGCAGCTTACGCCAAGCAGAGACGGTTATCAAGATGACAGCCGAACCCTCCCTCACAGGGACCGGTTGCAACACGGAAGTGAGGGCAGGTAAGTCTCTGACAATATGGACATGTTGGGTCCTCTAGATTCAGTTACACTGTAGCTACTCTATAAATATAGGACCAGAACAGGAAACCCCAGTCTCTTTCTATTCTTCCATAGTGTTACACTGAGCGCTCTGGGTCCCTGCTCCTCTCCGGAGCGCTCGCGGCGTTCCCCTCTCTGCAGCGCCCTGGTCAGACCCGCTGACCGGGAGCGCTGCACTGACAATGCCAACGGGGATGCGATTCGCATAGCGGGATGCGCCCGCTCGCGGATCGCATGCCAATCCACTTAACTGTCACGTCCGGGCGCGCGCGCGCCAGCTCTCTAAGATTTAAAGGGCCAGTGCACCAATGATTGGTGCCTGGCCCAATCAGTGTCATTAGCTCCCACCTGCTCCACGCCTTTATAACCTCACTTCCCCTTCCCAGCATTGCCGGATCTTGTTGCCCTTGTGCCTAGTGAAAGCGTTTCCTGTGATTGCCTTACCAGTGTTTCCAGACCTTCTGCCGTTACCATTGACTACGAACCTTGCCGCCTGCCCTGACCTTCTGCTACGTCTGACCTCGCCTCTGTCTAGTCCTTCTGTCCCACGTCTTCTCAGCAGTCAGCGAGGTTGAGCCGTTACCGGTTGATACGACCTGGTTGCTACCGCCGCAGCAAAGACCATCCCGCTTTGCGGCGGGCTCTGGTGAATACCAGTAGCAGCTTAGACCCGGTCCACCGGTACGGTCCACGCCAATCCCTCGCTGACACAGAGGATCCACATCCAGCCTGCCGAATCCTAACAGTAGATCCGGCCATGGATCCCGCTGAGGTGCCGCTGCCAAGTCTCGCTGACCTATCCACGGTGGTCACCCAGCAATCCCAACAGATCGCCCAACAAGGACAGCAGCTGTCGCAGTTGACCGCCATGCTACAGCAACTTCTGCCACAGCTACAGCAGCAACCATCTCCTCCGCCAGCTCCTGCACCTCCTCCGCAGCGAGTGGCCGCTCCTATCCTCCGCTTGTCCCTGCCGGACAAATATGATGGGGACTCTAAACTCTGCCGTGGTTTCCTGTCTCAATGTTCCCTACATTTGGAGATGTTGTCGGACCAATTTCCTACAGAACGGTCTAAGGTGGCTTTCGTGGTTAGTCTCCTGTCTGGGAAGGCCTTGTCATGGGCCACACCGCTCTGGGACCACAACGATCCTGTCACTGCCACTGTTCAGTCCTTCTTCGCTGAGGTTCGTAGTGTCTTCGAGGAACCAGCCCGAGCCTCTTCTGCCGAAACTGCCTTGTTGAACCTTGTCCAAGGAGATTCTTCTGTAGGCGAACATGCCATCCAATTTCGTACCCTCGCCTCTGAATTATCTTGGAACAATGAGGCCCTCTGCGCGACCTTCAAAAAAGGCTTATCCAGTAACATCAAGGATGTGCTGGCCGCACGAGAAATTTCTGCCAACCTGCATCAACTTATCCATTTGGCCACCCGCATTGACATGCGTTTTTCTGAAAGACACCAGGAGCTCCGCCAGGAAAAGGACCTTGATCTCTGGGCACCTCTCTCCCAGTATCCTTTGCAATCTACCCCTGTGCCTCCCGCCAAGGAGGCTATGCAAGTGGATCGGTCTCGCCTGACCCATGAAGAGAGGAGTCGCCGCAGAGATAAAAATTTATGTCTGTACTGAGCTAGTACCGAACATTTCCTAGTGGATTGCCCTATTCGTCCTCCGCGTCTGGGAAACGCACGCACGCACCCTGTTCAAATGGGAGTGGCGTCTCTTGGTGTGAAGTCTGCTTCTCCACGTCTCACTGTGCCCGTGTGGATTTCTCCTTCTGCCAACTCCTCCTTCTCAGCTGTGGCCTTCTTGGACTCTGGTTCTGCGGGAAATTTTATTTTGGCCTCTTTTGTTAATAGGTTCAGCATCCCAGTGACCCGTCTCATCAAGCCGCTCTACATTTCTTCTGTCAACGGAGAAAAATTGGACTGCACTGTGCGTTACCGCACAGAACCCCTGCTTATGAGCATTGGACTGCATCACGAAAAAATAGAATTTTTTGTTCTGCCCAACTGCACCTCTGAAGTCCTCCTCGGCCTGCCATGGCTCCAACGTCATTCTCCTACCCTTGACTGGACCACCGGGGAGATCAAGAATTGGGGTCCTTCTTGTCACAAACGATGCCTCATATCTGCTCCCACTTGTCTAACTCCTGAGGTTCCACCCATACCGGCTCCTCCCAAGGCTTACCAGGATATTTTCGGCAAAAAGCAAGCTGGGATTTTGCCTCCTCATAGCCCCCTTCCTGGTAACACTCTGCCCCGTGGCAAGCTTCACCCTCTGCCCCCCCACCCCATTCCCACTTCTTCTGGATTGCCTGCCATTGATGAAGTTACCCAGGACTTCTCTGTCATCCGGAAGGAAACTCAAGAATCGCTCCCAATGGCCTCGTCTCATGTGAAGGGACAAGCAGACAAAAAGAGGGGGAGACCTAAGGGGGGGGGGGTACTGTTATGCCGAGCGCTCCGGGTCCCTGCTCCTCCCCGGAGCGCTCGCGGCGTTCCCCTCTCTGCAGCGCCCCGGTCAGACCCGCTGACCGGGAGCGCTGCACTGACACTGCCGACGGAGATGCGATTTGCATAGCGGGACGCGCCCGCTCGCGGATCGCATCCCAATCCACTTACCTGTCCCGGTCCCCGGCTGTCACATCCTGGCACGCGCGGCTCCGCTCCCTAGGGCGCGCGCGTGCCAGCTCTCTAAGATTTAAAGGGCCAGTGCACCAATGATTGGTGCCTGGCCCAATCAGTGTCATTAGCTCCAACCTGCTCCACGCCTTTATAACCTCACTTCCCCTTCCCAGCATTGCCAGATCTTGTTGCCCTTGTGCCTAGTGAAAGCGTTTCCTGTGATTGCCTTACCAGTGTTTCCAGACCTTCTGCCGTTACCATTGACTACGAACCTTGCCGCCTTCCCTGACCTTCTGCTACGTCTGACCTCGCCTCTGTCTAGTCCTTCTGTCCCACGTCTTCTCAGCAGTCAACGAGGTTGAGCCGTTACCGGTGGATACGACCTGGTTGCTACCGCCGCAGCAAGACCATCCCGCTTTGCGGCGGGCTCTGGTGAATACCAGTAGCAGCTTAGACCCGGTCCACCGGTACGGTCCACGCCAATCCCTCGCTGACACAGAGGATCCACATCCAGCCTGCCGAATCCTAACACATAGTAAGGTACCTGAGAATAGGAAAACCTGGCAGCAAGCATTGAACTTCCTTGCATCAACACCTTAGGGGTGATCGAATTTCCCAAAAGTTTAAAATTTGCCAAAATCTAAAATCTTTGAGATCTGTTACAGGCAAACTGCTAAAAATGGTGGCCACTACTACTACAACAGCTACTACTACCACTACTTTTACTACTAGCCCTTCACAGCTGCACATCTCCTGCCTTGTCCATCATGTTCCATGCTGTACTACTACTACTATTACAACTACTACTACTTCTACCACTACTACTGCTACTACTATTACTACAACTACAACTATTACTACAACTGCTTCTACCACTACGACTACTATTACTACAACTACCACTACTACTGCTGCTACTACTACTTAAACTACTTCTACCACTTCTACTACTATTACTACTATTACTACAACTACTTCTACCACTACTTCTACCACTACTACTACTACTACTACTGCTACTACTACTTAAACTACTTCTACCACTACTACTACTGCTACTACTACTACTACAACTACTTCTACCACTACTACTGCTACTACTATTACTACAACTACCACTACTACTACTACTACTACTATGACTACTATTACTACAACTACTTCTACCACCACTACTACTACTACTACAACTACTTCTACCACTACTACTACTACTACTATTACTACAACTACCACTACTACTGCTGCTACTACTACTACAACTACTTCTACCACCACTACTGCTACTACTACTAATACTACTGCTACTACAACTACTTCTATCACTACTACTACTACTACTACTACTACTACTAAGACTACTGCTACTACAACTAGTTCTACCACTACTACTGATGCTACTACTACTACAACTACTTCTACTGCTACTACTATTACTACTTCTACTATTACTACTACCCCTACACAGCCGCTCATCTCCAGAGTATCATATATGACTATTCAGGGCAACTGGGGCACTTTGGATTGAGACCGAATTAAAATCGGTCCTAAAACGAACCTAAAACTATTTTCAGGAATTCTAAAATCAGTAGGTTGTCCATATGGACATGGTAGGTCCACCAGATACAGAGACAACCGTTTCTAAACCCTATTCTGTTCCTACTATAAATTCCATGGAAGTTTATTTGAAAATAAGTTTTAAAAACCAGACAACCCTTTAACCTTTGGTCTCTATGGCCGCCCTGAGGGTCTCTTGGGTTGTATTTTGGTACTTTCAACTCTTCCCTCTACAGTTAACTTTCTAAAAGTGAAACAAGGACAATATGGATTTCAACATTAATCTTGTAATAGTCCATTATTCATTTTCTGTAATCACATTCTGCCTCTGCAGAACGCACGCTTGGTGCACACTATTAATCCTATTCAACCTCTTCTATCTCCTTGTCAAAAACTTGCCAAACATCTCAATTTTAGCGAGATGCATTCGGCAGACAAACGCCGCGCTGCCCACATCTGTCATGTTTTATGTGAGATTAGTCACATTCGTCTCTGTTAGCAGGGTGTTCGCCAAATAATAAAAGAAATCTCATTTGTAAAAATAAGAATATGTTTTGTACGGTGACTAATATAATGGTATTGTAAACTGGCCGGAGTGTGGTAAGAAGAGGAAAGGGAACCAAAACCTCCGAAATCATTGATACTCATAGAGGTCAATGTTAGTAGATAATACACAATAATATATTAAGAAATTGCTACTATAAATATTGCTATGTATAGTTCAATAATTTTTATTGGGTTTTAAACATATTTACATTAAAGGGGTACTCCGCTGCTAGACTCCCACTGCGAGTGCTGAGTTGTGTGTGTATATATGTTGGTGTCATGAAATAGTGGAGACATCAAGTACAGTAATACATTAGTGAACGTATTATATTGCTATGTATAGTCAAAGTAGAGACAACCAAGAAATTGTTATGAATCGGGCTGAGTCTGGACAAGATTTTAGGAAGGGCACATGGGGTAGGTGCTTTGGGGCTTCCAGTGCCTTGGAGACCTTCATGTCAACCATATATTTATAGCCGTTCCCTGATCACATTCTGCAAAAAAGGAGCCTGGATATTTGTGGTCTAAGGTAAAGGTCCCCAACCCAGTCCTCAGGCCACCAATAGTCCAGGATTTGCATTTTTCCCTGTTCTATTCCAGTGGAGTAACTGAAATAGAAAAGGAAATGTTGGTCGGCCTTAAGGACTGGGTTGGGGACCACTGGCCCAAGGGAAACACTGGCTTCAGTAGAATGAACTAGGAGTATGCTCTCTTATATATGCCTGCGATAGGGGACTAGGTGGGATCAAGGTCACAGATGTGGGTTAATGCCCAAAAAATGTTGGCCCAGGGTCCTCAATCAACTTGGTCTTTTAAAGGGGTATTCCAGTGTCATACATCTTATCCCCTATCTAGAGAATAGGGGATAAGATGTCTGATTGCAGGGGTCCCGCAGATGGGACCCCCGCGATCTCGGTGCTGTGCCGGGCATTGCCTCCAAGACCGAGATGTTACGTCACGGCCACGCCCCCTCGTGACATCACACCACGGCACCCTCCCATGGACACGTCTGGAGGAGGCGTCAGTGGCGAATCCCTGAGATTAATTTCCCCGTCACATTCGAGACATCCCTGTGTCCTGAAAGGTCTTTTCAGGACACAAGGATGTCCTGGTTACCTTTCTTCGGCCCCGCTTTAGCTTTAAAAACTCATGGGCTGCCGGGAGGTAGCGCACGCAAGGACTTCACTGACATCACGTGCGTGCACCCATAGACGCAGAAGCAGCTAGGAGGAGGACACGTGCATGGTAAGTTACCAGCGGCACGTCATTTACGGTGCTCCGACCACCGCTCCTCCGGTCCCGGGACCCCGGATTGTGACCCCGGACCGGAGGAGCGGTGGTCGGTGCACTGAAGTGGGGCAGTACACAGACATACACTGTATATGGCTGAAGGCTGTGTGTCTGTGTGGGCCACTGCCAACCTAATGTGCGGGAAATACAACTTAATGTGGGGGGAACTATACTGCCAACCTAATGTGGGGGAACTATACTGCCAACCTAATGTGGGGGGAACTATACTGCCAATCTAATGTGGGGGGAACTATACTGCCAACCTAATGTGGGGGGAACTATACTGCCAGCCCAATGTGGGGGGAACTATACTGCCAACCTAATGTGGGGGAACTATACTGCCAACCTAATGTGGGGGGGGGGGGAACTATACTGCCAACCTAATGTGGGGGGAACTATACTGCCAACCTAATGTGGGGGGAACTATACTGCCAACCTAATGTGGGGGGAACTATACTGCACCTAATGTGGGGGAAACTATACTGCCAACCTAATGAGGGGGAACTATGCTGACAACCTAATGTGGGGGAACTATACTGCCAACCTAATGTGGGGGGACGGACTATACTGCCAACCAAATGTGGGGGGGGAGAGGAAATATGCTGACAACCTAATGGGGGGGGGGGAACTATGTTGAAGACCTAATTTGGGGGGAACTATGCTGACAACCTAATGTGGGGGGAACTATGCTGACAACCTAATGTGGGGGGAACTATGCTGACAACATAATGTGGGGGAACTATGCTGACAGCCTAATGTGATGGAACTATGCTGCCTACCTAGTGTGGGGGAACTATGCTGCCTACCTAGTGTGGGGGGGGGGGGGGAACTATGATGCCTACCTAGTGTGGGGGAACTATGCTGCCTACCTAGTGTGGGGAACTATGCTGCATACTTAAAGGGGTACTCCACTGCCCCAGCATTCAGAACATTTTGTTCCGAACTCTGGGTGCGGGCTGCGGGGGTTGTGATGTCACAGCCATGCCCCTTGTGACGTCACGCCACTCCCCCTCAATGCAATTCTATTGGAGGGGGTGTGTCGACCACAGCCTTTGGCTGTCCGGGCATGCTGGGAGTTGTAGTGTTTGAACAACTGGAGACACACCGTTTGGAAAACTCTGCCCTATGGGGACAAAAAAAATTTGTAAAAAGAAAATGTAAAATAATGTTTAAAACACCCCCCCACCCCCAATAAAAGGTTAAATCAACCCTCTTTTTCCCCCATTTTAAATCGCCGCATGCGTAAATATCCAAACTATTAAAGGAAAACTGTCCGCTTTCTCCCCCCGCACTAATCAGCAGTACTGGCTGGTAGTGCGGGGGACGCTGATCAGTTTGAGCCTTACCGTGCGTGCCCAGATCCGCCATAATCTTCTTTTTTCAATATATGAAAATGAGGTGCTAACTTGCACTGATCAGGCTAACTGGCACTGTGACGTCACAGAAGATTACGGCAGAAACAGCAGGGCGGAGCCGGGCACGGTCAGGCTCAAACTGATCAGCGTCCCCCGCACTAGCAGTCAGTACCACTGGTAAGTGCGGGGGAGAAAGAGGACAGTTTTCCTTTAAAATATAACATTAACGAGAACAAGAGCTTATTTAGGTAATGCACCACCAACCACCAGTGTGTTTTCTTTACTAGAATGTTAACAAAATATGTTAATTATTTATGGCAACTGTATGAGCGTTTTTTTCCAAACTTAAACCTCAGTATTCCGATTTAATTGCTGCGCTGGCACTTTGAGGGGAAAAAAGTTGGCGTGCATTACGGTTTGGGCACTCGGGCTCAAAAAGGTTTGCCATCACTGATCTAGGGGGTTAAGTGACCAGGAAAGGAGTTATCTCCGATTGTGCCATCTAATGCATTTGCCAACATCTGTGTATGGAGTAGGCTCAACTTCTTTACCTGTAATGTATGTGGAATGGCAGAAAAGGGTTATCTGTATGCAGTAAGCTCCAGAGATCCCCCTACTGGTGGCTGCAGGAAGTGAGAATGTAATCATTTCATTCTACAGCTATTCTAGAGATTTTGGAGATCATGATGCTATAAATTAAAAATACAAAAAAATAAATTGATGATAATAAAATTCATTATTAAATATGATAATTACAGTAAGATGGAAAAAGAATTTTGTCAGGATTCGTATTTCTACCGACAGCTGCTTTTCCCAAGCCATTAAAACCTATTAGCCTCCAAACCTCTGATGAGGAGCCGATACAATTACCGCTGAACCATAACTGTGTCTAAAAGCACGCCGGTCAATGGATATACTCAAGAGGCCTCCGTACCAGAGCGTAAAACCATCACCTGTGAGTCGCGCAAATTATTCATATTGAAAATTATTTATATCAAGTGCTAGAAAAACCATTAAAAAAACTGCCCTGCCATATGGTGAGGTGGGAATCGTTAACCTAAGTGAACAGCTATTACCTTGACAACTAGATACACATTGGACGGCACGTGTCCTACCTAACCCCAGGCTCAGCCTGGCTTCCGACACTTGTAGAGAACCAAATATGAAATATTTCATATTCTATTTTTTCTATTCCTTATTGTTTCTCTATCATATGAAGATCAGAAACTCTCTCTGACAACAGGGGTGATAACTAATCTAATCTGTACGCAGCAAGCTCCCCCTAGTGGTGGCTGCATGAAGCCAGATTCTTATAATTTGACATAGAGAACAGGGGATTCAGTACTTCATACAAGATAAATTGTCGGCTCCTCCTAGAGCCGTTAGCTGTCCAGGCATATTGGGTTGAGTTATAATTTTGCAACAGCTGGAGGGACACAATTTGGAGACCACTGTCCTAGAGCAAAAAAGATATGAAATCTGGGCTCCATTGATGGGGGGAACATTCTGCTTAAGAAAGTGATCTGAACCAAGACCTAAACTTTATAATAAATAACCATTCCATCAAGGCACTGCTATTGTATCATGTTGGGTGTCTGTACAACATGTATCTACAACACAGCCAGGGGCCCCCATCAGGGCTGTGCAGGCATTACTGTTGTAAGAGGTGCACACTCACTTGACACCCACCACCAAAGAGGAACTGCATAGCAATATATACTTGTTAACAGTTCCAATTTTGGCAAAACAAGTTCCAAAACAGAAAAGAATCCCATGAAAAATATTTTGAGAGCACTGACAGGTTGCTCAGGGGCATTACCAGGAGTATTCGGGGGTGGGGCTTAAATGTTTAATTTTTGTCTTTTTAAAGAGTACCTGTCACCAAACTAAACTTTTAATATATTATTCCTTATGTAATTGTAAGACCCTTTGCTAATTACTTGCTGTTAAAATTCTCAACCCTTATATATTTTTTATGTGATTAAAAAAACAGCCACTAGGTGTCTCTGTTCTGTTCCCTGCCACAAGTCAAACAGTTAGTTTGGGACTTACTATAGATAATGGTAGGAAACCTGGGACCCAGGAGGGGCTTTTTGTAAACTATCTACAATTGTAATTTATACCAAAAGGAGTATTGGGCTAAATGGGCACTAATCATCTAAATGTATGGGGCCCCAATAGGCTGGTTGATGTAAACATGTATCCTTTCCCTTTGGAAGGGTCTAGAGCAGTGGTCTCCAACCTGTAGACCTCCAGATGTTGCAAAACTGCAACTCCCAGCATGCCCGGACAGCCGTTGGCTGTCCGGGCATGCTGGGAGTTGTAGTTTTGCAACATCTGGAGGTCCAACTCAGTGGTCTTCAACTTTCAGACCTCCAGATGTTGCAAAACTACAACTCCCAGCATGCCCAGACAGCTGTTGGCCGTTTGGGCATGCTGGGTGTTGTAGTTTTGCAACATCTGGAGGTCCGCAGGTTGAAGACCACTGGTCTAGAGCATTTCTGAAAATGTATCCTTTCCCTTTGGAAGGGTCTACAGCAGTGGTCTCCAACCTGAGGACCTCCAGATGTTGCAAAACTACAACTCCTGGGAGTTGTAGTTTTGCAACATCTGGAAGTCCACAGGTTGAAGACCACTGAGTTGGACCTCCAGATGTTGCAAAACTACAACTCCCAGCATACCCGGACAGCCGTTGGCAGTGGTCTCCAACCAGAGGACCTTCAGATGTTGCAAAACTACAACTCCCAGCATGCCGTTGGCTGTCCGGGCATGCAGGGAGTTGTAGTTTTCAAACATCTGGGGGTCCGCAGGTTGAAGACCACTGAGTTGGACCTCCAGATGTTGCAAAACTACAACTCCCAGCATGCCCTTTGGCTGTCCGGGCATGCTGGGAGTTGTAGTATTGCAACATCTAGAGGTCCGCAGGTTGAAGACCACTGAGTTGGACCTCCAGATGTTGCAAAACTACAACTCCCAGCATGCCCGGACAGCCAACGGCTGTCCGGGCATGCTGGGAGTTGTACTTTCGCAACATCTGGAGGTCCGCAGGTTGAAGACCACTGGTCTAGAGCATTTCTGAAAATGTATCCTTTCCCTTTGGAAGGGTCTAGAGCAGCGGTCTCCAACCTGCGGACCTCCAGATGTTGCAAAACTACCACTCCCAGCATGCCCAGACAGCCAACGGCTGTCTGGGCATGCTGGGAGTGGTAGTTTTGCAACATCTGGAGGTCTGCAGGTTGAAGACCACTGGTCTAGAGCATTTCCCATAGAGGTGCCTATTTCTTGCTGGCTGCCAGATACAGTATGTGAGATGACTGAGGGTTTGTCACACAGAAATGTCAGTGTAATTGTTTGTATTCTATATACAACTCTTAGGTCCTGCCGGGTATTACATCCCTGAGGTGAGCTTTGAATAACAATGCTGTTCCGTGATTGTAATTGGGCTTGAAATACAGTGAAGGGCAGAAAAATAAAAAAACTATGGAAATTTCCCCCCCTGCTGTATAAACCCGCACTTCAAAGAAATGAAACGCGCAATTCTGATCAAATCACATCAATCATCTCCCAGATTGTCAATGGCTTCCTTAACCGCATCGACAGCACAAACACATGGATGGCTACTGTAACTATTGTTATAGAAAAAATAGAGAAAAATAAAAAATGGTGTCACATGACTATTGTTACATTATATTACACTTTGCTTTATTTCACGCGCTTCAAGTCTTAAAATGATCAATCTCTTCCCAATCAGCGTCTCCAGCTGTTGCAAAAGCTGTTGATGTGAAAATGTATCCTTTCCCTTTGGAAGGGTCTAGAGCAGGGGTCTCCAACCTGCGGACCTCCAGATGTTGCGAAACTACAACTCCCAGCATGCCAGTTGGCTGTCCGGGCATGCTGGGAGTTGTAGTTTTGCAACATCTGGAGGTCTGAAGGTTGAAAACCACTGAGTTGGACCTCCAGATGTTGCAAAACTACAACTCCCAGCATGCCCGGATAGCCAAGGGCCATGCTGGGAGTTGTAGTTTTGCAACATCTGGAGGTCTGCAGGTTGAAGACCACTGCTCTAGAGCATTTATTAAAATGTATCCTTTCCCTTTGGAAGGGTCTAGACCAGTGGTCTCTAACCTGTGGACCTCCAGGTGTTGCAAAACTACAACTCCCAGCATGCCTGTTGGCTGTCCGGGCATGCTGGGAGTTGTAGTTTTGCAACATCTGGAGGTCCAACTCAGTGGTTTTCAACCTTCAGACCTCCAGATGTTGCATAACTGAGCACTGTGCTGGTGATGTCAGCAGAGAGCTCTGTGTTCCGAAAAGAAAATAATTTCCTCTGTAGTATTCAGCAGCTAATATGTACTGGAAGGATTAAGATTTTTTTTTTTTATAGAAGTAATTTACAAATCTGTTTAACTTTCTGGCACCAGTTGATTTAAAAAAAATAATAAAAAAGTTTTCCACCGGAGTACCCCTTTAAGCCTTCTAATGCTGGCAGCTCTACCTAGGATGCATATTCAAGAATCGGTGACCCCCCCCCCCCCCCCTTCACCTTGGGAGATTATTAATACAATACTGTTACTATATATATATATATATATATATATAATTGTATACCACCCCACATCCAGCCTTTCGGGCCCATGTATCCTTCATGTATCCCCTCTATGCCTCGGTAACGCCTTGAAATGAATCTTAATGTCTCTTCCCATTACAAGACTCATCAAATATTTAAAGGCTTCCACAGAAAGCATCTTTTAATAAACGAATACGATCAAAACAGGATCACACGGCGACAGAATACGATAAATGCTCTGTGCCGGCATTGTTCTGTAGACAGTAAAACCAGCCGCAACGCTCCCGTGCCACCTATCAATGGATTATATATTATAACTGATACTGAGTCAAGATGCAGGCGTTTAGTCCTTATCTATAAGCGCCATTTACCTCTTCCCATATATGCTGTATCCAAGGGCAACATAGATATCGTTGTCAATGATTTGAGGGGAATGTGTCCCACTGAACAAGCAGTCCGATCATATAGAGCCGGAAGAGCTGAGCAGATTGATATATAGATGTATAGGAAAAGATTAGGCAGAACTTGTATTTTATACTACAATAGTGAAGAACAAACGGGGCACTCACCAGGTGAACATCCACTCCTAATCTATTTTCCGGCTATTTGGAAACATACACATGGATATGGCGGTCCGGGTATTCATATAGATAGGCCACCTGCGGGGTGCATACAAAGCAACTTTGAAAAAGAAAGGTAGTATGCACTCACCGCTAGGCTATGGCTGTCATTCATCGGAGTCCGGAGACATCGGTGGAATCGGCGTCTTCAAGAAGCGCTCGGAGGCTACACCAGTAGTTTCGCGGGATCTACCCACTTCATCCGGCCTCTGAGGTGGAATCGGCATCTTCAAGGAGCGCTCGGAGGCTACACCAGTAGTTTCGCGGGATCTACCCACTTCATCCGGCCTCTGAGGTGGAATCGGCGTCTTCAAGGAGCGCTCGGAGGCTACACCGGTAGTTTTGCGGGATCTACCCACTTCATCCGGCCTCTGAGGCCGGATGAAGTGGGTAGATCCCGCGAAACTACCGGTGTAGCCTCCGAGCGCTCCTTGAAGACGCCGATTCCACCGATGTCCCCGGACTCCGCTGAATGACAGCCATAGCCTAGCGGTGAGTGCATACTACCTTTCTTTTTCAAAGTTACTTGTATTTCATACATTAACCCCTTCATGACCCAGGGTTTTTCCGTTTTGGCACTTTTATTTTTTCCTCCTTAACTTTAAAAAATCATAACCCTTTACATTTTTCACCTAAAAATCCATATGACGGCTTACTTTTTGCGCCACCAATTCTACTTTGTAATGACATCAGTCATTTTACCCAAAAATCTACAGCGAAACGGAAAAAAAAGATCATTGTGCGACAAAATTTAAGAAAAAACACTAAATTTTGGGGGTCTTCCGTTTCTACGCAGTAAATGTTTTGGTAAAAATGACACCTTATCTTTATTCTGTAGGTCCATACGATTAAAATGATCCCCTACTTATATAGGTTTGATTTTGTCGGACTTCTGAAAAAAATCATAACTACATGCAGGAAAATTTATACGTTTAAAATTGTCATCTTCTGACCCCTATAACTTTTTTATTTTCCCGCGTATGGGGCGGTATGAGGACTCATTTTTTGTGCCGTGATCTGAAGTCTTTAGTGGTTCCATTTTTTTAATGATCGCACTTTTTGATCGCTTTTTATTCATTTTTTTCATGATATAAAAATTGACCAAAATAAGATATTTTGAACTTTGGAATTTTTTTGCGCGTACGTCATTGACCGTGCGGTTTAAATAACAAGCGGCGATATCACATATGTTTATTTTTATTTACACAGTTTTTTTTTTTGAGGGGGGAAAAGGGGGGTGATTCAAACTTTTATTAGGGAAGGGGTTAAATGATCTTTATTCCCTTTTTTTTTTCACTTTTTTTTTGCAGTGTTACAGCTCCCATAGGGACCTATAACCCTGCACACGCTGATCTTTTACATTGATCAATGGTTTCTCATAGGAAACCATTGATCATTGATTCTGCTGCTTGACTGCTCATGCCTGGATCTCAGGCACTGAGCAGTCATTCGGTGATCGGACAGCGATGAGGCAGGTAAAGCCTGTGTCCTACAGCTGTTCGGGATGCCACGATTTAATCGTGGTGATCCCGAACAGCCCCCTGAGCTAACCGGCATTAGTTTACTTTCACTTTAGACGCGGCGTTCAACTTTGAACGCTGCGTCTAAAGGGTTAATAGCGATCAGTGCCACGTGCTATTAGCCACAGGTTCCGGCCGTTGCTAGGTGCCAGACCTGACCCGGTATGACGCGGGGCCACGCCATGGCCCCTCGTTATAGAATGGGAGCCGAGCCATGACTTACATGTATGTCATGGGTCGGGAAAGGGTTAAAGGGGTACTCTGGTGGGAAAAAAAATTTTTTAGGTCTTTATAAGTCAACTGGTGCCAGAAAGTTTAAAAAAATTGTAAATTACTTCTATTAAAAAATCTTTACCCTTCCAGTACTTTTTAGCAGCTGTATGCTACCGAGGAAATTCTGTTCTTTTTGAATTTCTTTTTTGTCTTCTCCACAGTGCTCTCTGCTGACACCTCTGTCCGTGTCAGGAACAGTCCAGAGCAGCATAGGTTTGTTATGGGGAGATTTCTCCTCTGGACAGTTCCTTATATGGGCCTCAGGTGTCAGCAGAGAGCACTGTGGACAAGACAAAAAAGAAATTTAAAAAGAACAGAATTTCCTCTGTAGCATACAGCTGCTAAAAAGTACTGGAAGGATTAATATTTTTTTTAATAGAAGTAATTTACAAATCTGCTTCACTTTCTGGCCCCAGTTCATAAAAAAAAAAAATAAGTTTTCCACCGGAGTACCCCTTAGTGTTTGGAACAAATGGGAGCTCGTGACATCATAGCCCCGTCCCCTCATGATGTCATGCCCTGCCCCCTCAAGGCAAGTCTATGGGAGGGGGCGTGACGTCATGAGGGGACGGGCTATGGCATCACGAGCTCCTGGCGCCGGCTCCAGCGTTCGCAACAGTTTGTTCCAAATGCTGAGCAGCGGAGTACCCCTTTAAAGCCTCTGCTCATTCTAGCCATAACAGTCCAGTGGGCGGTCCTTCCCAGTAAGAGCAAGACCACCCAATGGACCCAAAGCCCAAAATGAACAAAGATTTAAATATATAAAATAGAAGATATCCTAAATCTTTTCCCACAACATTATATATCAATCTGCCCAGCTCCTACTACTCTATAACCTTATGGTAAGAGTTTTCCTTTAACAAACACGGTAGTAACGTAAACATAAACGTAAAATACGCTGTAAATCCGCTCGTCTGAACGTACCCTAAAGGGGCATTCCAGGAATAAAAAAAACAGGCATTTTTTCTTTCAAAGACAGCGCCCTCCTTGTCTCCCCTTTGGGTGTGGTTTTACAACTTGGCTCCATTCACTTCAATGGAACTGAGCTGCAGAACCACACCCAACCTGGAGACAAACAGCAAGAGGTCTGTTTTTTTTTTTTTTTTTTTTTATTCTTGGAATACCCCTTTAAAGCAGTGGTCTTCAAACTGTGGCCCTTAAGATGTTGCAAAACTACAACTCAAAAACAGTGAATATCTGTTGTGCGGAGTGAATCTGTGGAGTGGGTCTGACTGCCTATAGTCCACATTCATATTTTGGGTAAGTCTTTTTCTCTTGCACATAGTGGGATAACTGTTAGGGGGACATTTATCAAAGCATTTAGTAGGTTTTTTTTTGCTTAAAATTGTCGCAAAAAAGTTGCATGTGCGACTACGCTCTTTTTTCTACGACTTTTTGCATGTTCAGTCTCCTAAGCAAAAAATAAAAATCTTGCTTACCAAAGCAAAAAGTGATTTTTGACTTGCAGTGGTCAGAGATTTATCAAGTGTGAAAGTCGCAAAAAAGTCGCATCGCATGAAAAAACCTACTAAATTTACTCCAGCTCAGACATGGAGCAGAAAAAGCCACTACCAAAAGCAAAACAAGAAAAATTGCTTAAGTGAACGAAATTTATTAACAGGCTGAAAGCAGTTGATAAATAAGTCACTTATAAGCAAAAAAATAGTAAGAAAAAAATAACTAAAAAAAGGAATACATTAGCAAACATTGATAAATGTCCCCCTTAGAGTTTAAACACCCTTTTTCTGCTTTTTTTTTCTCTTTCTCTCTGTTCCACCTCTAGGGGGAGGAGTAGATTGGGCACAGGTGTATACATCTTAGCTTGGGACTCTTATTGAGAGCTTGCTCTTCTGAGTGTTGCTGTGTAAGAGGGGGCGTGAAAGAGGAGTTTGAAAGCAGGAGGTTGAGATCCGTGTGAGTGTTAATTTCTGAACCCACAAGGTCTACAAAAAATTTTTAGTGTAATTTTGACTGTCTGTTTTTGCCTATACATTTGTGAAATCCCCATAACTAGATGGCCTCCATGTTGGAAAATGCAGTCCAATGTACATCCTGTTCAATGTATGCAATCCTTGAACATCAGTTTGAGGGTGCATAATTTTTTGCGAGATGTGTGCTAGTTGTTAATTTGGAAGCCCAGATCCTGGATCTGGCAACATTGAGACGCATTGACAAATCGGACAGGAGTCTCCTGCTCACTAAGCAGGCACTCTCGGGAGTAGAGGTGGGGGAGGACAGTGGGACGGAGGTGCAGGACAGTCAGGCAGTTAGCTGGGTTACAGTCAGAAAGCGGGGTAGGGGAAAAAGTGTCAGGGAGGCTAGTCCTGAACTGGCACACCCCAACAAGTTTGCCCGCTTGGCAGATGAGGGGGATGCCATTACAGAGCTAGCAGAACTGCAGCAGGATACTGCCTCTGACCGCCAGGGGGGTGTCTGCTCCAGTAAGGAGGGAGGGAGGAGTACAGGGCAGGCCAGACAGGTACTAGTGGTGGGGGACTCAATTATTAGGGGGACAGACAGGCCAATCTGTCACAAAGACTGGGATCGCCGAACAGTGTGCTGTCTGCCTGGCGCACGAGTTCGGCACATCGCGGATCGGGTTGACAGGTTGCTGGGCGGGGCTGGAGAGGACCCAGCAGTCATGGTACATATTGGCACCAATGACAAAGTAAGAGGTAGGTGGAGTGTCCTTAAAAATGATTTCAGGGACTTAGGTCGCAACCTTAAGGCAAGGACCTCCAAGGTAGTATTTTCTGAAATACTACCAGTACCACGAGCCACACCAGAGAGGCAGCGGGAGATCAGGGAGGTAAACAAGTGGCTCAGAAGCTGGTGTAGGAAGGAAGGGTTTGGGTTCATGGAGAACTGGGCTGACTTCGCTGTCGGTTACCGGCTCTAGGGACGGGCTGCACCTCAATGGGGAGGGTGCAGCTGTGCTTGGGGAGAAGATGGCTAGAAGGGTGGAGGAGTGTTTAAACTAGGGACTTGGGGGGAGGGAACCTACAACATAGAGGGGGAAGATAGTGTAGATAGAGAGGGGGGACTTAATAATGTACCTGGGGGTGGAGCGGAGGGAGGGGTTAGAATAGTTAATAGGAATAGGCTTCATAGGAAAATAAAACTTACACCCTTGAATCCCATTAACCCCAATAACATAAATGATGGAAATGTAAAGTGTATGTTCACAAATGCCAGAAGCCTAGCAAATAAAATGGGGGAGCTTGAGGCCTTGATACTGGAGGAACATATTGATATAGTTGGGGTCACTGAGACATGGCTGGTGATATAGTTGGGGTCCCTGAGACATGGCTGGTGATATAGTTGGGGTCACTGAGACATGGCTGGTGATATAGTTGGGGTCACTGAGACATGGCTGGACTCCTCGCATGACTGGGCTGTCAATCTGCAGGGGTTTACATTGTTTCGCAAGGATAGAATGAACAGAAAAGGTGGTGGAGTCTGTCTGTATGTAAGAAGTGGTATGAAAGTCAGTGTGAACGATGCCATAGTGTGTGATGATTCTGAGGAGGTGGAATCACTGTGGGTAGAATTACAAAAGGAGGGAAATACTGAAAAAATAATATTTGGGGTAATCTACAGACCCCCTAATATCACTGAAGATATAGAAGTTCGGCTTCATAAACAAATAGAGAGGGCCGCCCGGGCAGGTACAGTAGTAATAATGGGAGATTTTAACTATCCAGATATAGATTGGGGTCCGGGGTTGGCTAAAACTACAAAGGGGCGACAATTCCTAAATTTATTGCAGGATAATTTTATGGGCCAGTTTGTGGAGGACCCAACAAGAAGTGATGCCTTGTTGGATCTGATCATTTCCAACAACGCAGAGCTGGTTGGTAATGTAACTGTGCGGGAAAACCTTGGTAATAGCGACCACAATATAGTTACTTTTCACTTAAAATGTAGAAAACAAAGACAGACGGGGAAGGCAAAAATATATAACTTTAAAAAGGCAAATTTCCCTGGGCTGAGGGCTGCACTACAGGACATAGACTGGGGGGAGGTGTTGTCAAATACTGATACAGAAGGTAAATGGGACATCTTTAAATCAACTCTAAATAACTATACAGCTAAATATATACCAAAGGGGAACAAATATAAACGATTAAAACTAAATCCTACATTGCTGACAAATGAGGTTCAAAGAGCAATAAACAACAAAAAAATAGCCTTCAAAAAATACAAATCTGATGGGTCAGCTATAACATTTAAACAG
Organism: Hyla sarda; assembly: GCF_029499605.1. Classification (NCBI taxonomy): domain Eukaryota; kingdom Metazoa; phylum Chordata; class Amphibia; order Anura; family Hylidae; genus Hyla; species Hyla sarda. The sequence continues at coordinate 364,223,379 of NC_079193.1, forward strand.
TACAAAGAGCTTAATAAAATCTGTGAAAATGTAATAAAAACAGCAAAAATTCAAAATGAGAGACAGGTGGCCAAAGAAAGCAAAACTAATCCTAAATATTTTTTTAGATATATAAATGCAAAAAAAAACAAGGACAGAGCATTGTAGGACCCCTTAATGATGATAATGGGGAGGTTGTCACAGGCGATCAAGAGAAGGTGGAGCTACAGAATGGGTTCTTTAGTTCTGTATACACTATGGAAGAAGGAGCTGACATTGGCCAGGTCAGTGCTGGTAACACATCATGTACAGGTCAGTGCTGGTAACAGATCATGTAATGTACTGAACTGGCTTAATGTAGAGATGGTACAAGGTAAGTTAAGTAATATAAATGTAAGCAAATCTCCAGGGCCGGATGGACTACACCCAAGGGTTCTTAGAGAGGTAAGTTCAGTAATATCTGTACCCTTGTTCATGATATTTAGAGATTCACTGGTGTCTGGTATTGTGCCAAGGGACTGGCGCAAGGCGAATGTGGTGCCAATCTTCAAGAAGGGCTCTAGGTCTTCCCCAGGAAACTATAGACCGGTAAGTCTAACGTGCATTGTGGGTAAATTGTTTGAAGGACTTATAAGGGATTACATACAGGAATACATAGGGGATAATTGTATTATAAGTGATAGCCAGCATGGGTTTACTAAGGATAGAAGTTGTCAAACCAATCTAATTTGCTTTTATGAAGAGGTGAGTAGAAGCCTTGACAGAGGAATGGCTGTGGATATAGTGTTTCTGGATTTTGCTAAAGCGTTTGATACTGTCCCTCATAGTGGTCTGACAGGTAAGTTAAGGTCTTTGGGTTTGGAAACTTTAGTTTGTAACTGGATTGAACACTGGCTCATGGATCGTACCCAGAGAGTGGTGGTCAATGATTCGTACTCTGATTGGTCCCCGGTTATTAGTGGTGTACCCCAAGGTTCAGTACTGGGCCCGCTGTTGTTTAATTTATTTATCAATGATATAGAGGATGGTATTAACAGCTCTGTTTCAATCTTTGCAGATGACACCAAGTTTTGTAGCACGGTACAGTCTATAGAGGATGTGCATAAGTTACAGGATGACTTGGATAGACTAAGTGTCTGGGCCTCCACTTGGCAAATGAGGTTCAATGTGCATAAATGTAAAGTTATGCATCTGGGTACTAATAACCTGCATGCATCGTATGTCTTAGGGGGGATTAAACTGGCAGAGTCACTGGTAGAGAAGGATCTGGGTGACTTGTAGATCACAGACTACAGAATAGCATGCAATGTCAGGCTGCTGCTTCCAAGGCCGGCAGGATATTGTCATGTATAAAAAGAGGCATGGACTCAAGGGACAGGGACATAATACTCCCCCTTTATAAAGAATTGGTACGGCCTCACCTGGAATATGCTGTTCAGTTTTGGGCACCAGTCCATAAAAGGGACACTGTGGAGCTGGAAAGGGTGCAGAGACGCGCGACTAAACTAATATGGGGCATGGAACATCTTAGCTATGAGGAGCGATTAAAGGAGTTACAATTGTTTAGTCTTGAGAAGAGACGTTTAAGGGGGGATATGATAAACGTATATAAGTATATAAATGGCCCATACAAAAAATATGGAGAAAAACTGTTCCAGGTTAAACCCCCCCAAAGGACGAGGGGGCACTGCCTCCGTCTGGAGAAGAAAAGGTTTAGTCTCAAGGGGCGACACGCCTTCTTTACCATAAGAACTGTGAACTTATGGAACAGTCTACCTCAGGAACTGGTCTCAGCAGGAAAATTTTACAGCCTTACAATAGGGTTAGATACATTCCTGGAACAAAATAACATTAATGCTTATGAAGAAATATAAAATCCATCCCTTCCCCAATATCGCGCCACACCCCTACCCTTCAATTCCCTGGTTGAACTTGATGGACATATGTCTTTTTTCAACCGTACTAACTATGTAACATTTTGAGAGCCAAAGTTTGGAGACCACTGCTTTAAGCCAATCACAGCCAAAAAAAAAGTCAACTGCGTTCCTATGAAGATTGCAATCTTTTCTGGGACCATAGACTAACAAGAATGAATGCATTTTGCTATACAACATTGCATATGATCTCTGTCCTGTATACTGTTGTAGCAGAACTGTATTTTTCTTTTTAACAGGCATTTTGTCATTTGAACAAACTTTGCATAAACAGTAGAAGTGAATGTAAGAAACTTTGTAATATTTGTGTATCCTATTAGACAAAAAAATGCTTCTTTCTCCTGTTATCATGTTTCTTCCCTCTCCCTCCTTCTCTTGTGAGACTGTATTCCACTCTGAAAATCAGCTTGGCCATGTTCTGTGTCTGCAAGACAAGCAATACAAGTCTATGAAGGGGGGAGGAGGGAGCTGAAGACAAGCAATACAAGTCTATGAAGGGGGAGGTGGGAGCTCAAGACAAGCAATACAAGTCTATGAAGGGGGAGGAGGGAGCTCAAGACAAGCAATACAAGTCTATGAAGAGGGGAGAAGGGAGCTGAAGACAAGCAACACAAATCTATGAAGAGGGGAGAAGGGAGCTGAAGACAAGCAATACAAGTCTATGAAGGGGGAGGAGGGAGCTCAAGACAAGAAATACAAGTCTATGAAGAGGGGAGGAAGGAGCTGAAGACAAGCAACACAAATCTATGAAGAGGGGAGAAGGGAGCTGAAGACAAGCAATACAAGTCTATGAAGGGGGAGGTGGGAGCTCAAGACAAGCAATACAAGTCTATGAATGGGGGAGGAGGGAGCTGAAGACAAGCAACACAAGTCTATGAAGAGGGGAGGAGGGAGCTGAAGACAAGCAATACAAGTCTATGAAGGGGGGAGGAGGGAGCTGAAGACAAGCAATACAAGTCTATGAAGAGGGGAGGAAGGAGCTGAAGACAAGCAACACAAATCTATGAAGAGGGGAGAAGGGTGCTGAAGACAAGCAATACAAGTCTATGAAGGGGAAGGAAGGAGCTCAAGACAAGCAGTACAAGTCTATGAAGGGGAAGGAAGGAGCTCGAGACAAGCAATACAGGTCTATGAAGAGGGGGGGAGGGAGCTCAAGACAAGCAATACAAATCTATGAAGAGGGGAGAAGGGAGCTGAAGACAAGCAATACAAGTCTATGAAGGGGGAGGAGGGAGCTCAAGACAAGAAATACAAGTCTATGAAGAGGGGAGGAAGGAGCTGAAGACAAGCAACACAAATCTATGAAGAGGGGAGAAGGGAGCTGAAGACAAGCAATACAAGTCTATGAAGGGGGAGGTGGGAGCTCAAGACAAGCAATACAAGTCTATGAATGGGGGAGGAGGGAGCTGAAGACAAGCAAGACAAGTCTATGAAGAGGGGAGGAGGGAGCTGAAGACAAGCAATACAAGTCTATGAAGGGGGGAGGAGGGAGCTGAAGACAAGCAATACAAGTCTATGAAGAGGGGAGGAAGGAGCTGAAGACAAGCAACACAAATCTATGAAGAGGGGAGAAGGGAGCTGAAGACAAGCAATACAAGTCTATGAAGGGGAAGGAAGGAGCTCAAGACAAGCAGTACAAGTCTATGAAGGGGAAGGAAGGAGCTCGAGACAAGCAATACAGGTCTATGAAGAGGGGGGGAGGGAGCTCAAGACAAGCAATACAAGTCTATGAAGTGGGGAGGAGGGAGCTCAAGACAAGCAATACAAGTCTATGAAGAGGGGAGGAGGGAGCTCAAGACAAGAAATACAAGTCTATGTAGAGGGAAAAGAGGAAGCTTCACCCACCAGCTCTGAGAGAACTGCAAATTACAGATGAAGCCTACAAAGCAAAATCTGCTGGAAAAATCCCATATACAAGATATATAATAGCCACAAATAATGTTGCTTCTCATGTACGCACACAGGGCAGATTATCCTGATATGTCACTTGAAATGACAGATACGATTTAACTCTCTCAGGGTGTCCTTATTTGTACACCATGAAAGCTATAGCTTCCTGTATGAAAAACCCACACCATATGGATCTTTTTATAAAAGTGCAAAGTTATCCTTATGGTTTCTTTGACAATTTTTTTTGCATGGTGTTCTGTTGGGTTGGTATATGCGTTCCTCTAACTCCTATATGATGTTTCATATGGGGAAAATGCAAGTTTGGTTAACGGTGTATTCCAGGATTTATTTTTTAATTGACTGTGCTACAAGGGCTTTAAAGTTAGTGTAGTTTATAATATAGTGTTTGTACCTGTGTTTCATGGCTGGTCTGCAATTCTTAGGTGATCTTTGCCCCGGATGTTTATTTTTAGCAGCATAAAAAATTTGTGTTTTCTTGGGTCTTTACCAGGTTGCAGTGCGTCCCGAGACAATGTATCACTAATCAAGTGTTAAAAGGGAGCGTGTCTGTGCTTCAATGGGTGGAGCAGCCACTGGGTGGGAGGGTCATCATTCTCCACAGGGCTGCAGGGAATTGTAGTTTCAAGCACAGCACCCATGGAACAGAGCCTAGCTATACTGCCATGGGTGGGGTGGTTAATGTGCGGGAGGGAGATAAGTCACCCGCACCTAGAAACAAGGGATTCTGGGGATTGTAGTTGGAGGGATGACACAGAAACAGGAAATAGCAAGTTCACACAAACAAGCCTTCAGTGTGATGGGCACACAGGACACGGCCATTTGCCAACAATACAAGCACAGATCCTTGGTGGGCATGTTCATTACTGTATGACAGGTAATTAGTAAAGTCACCTTATGTTGGATAACCCCTTTAACCATAACACTACAGTACTGAACTCTAAATAACAGTTATGTAACCACATACATTGTTCAGATTGTGACAAAGTAACAAAATAAACTTGAAGAGAACACAATGTATCATTTTTGCTACACTCCTGAAAAACAGACCGAACGTTGATAAGCAAGCGATATAGGCGTAGCAGGATGCCAGTGATGCCAGCGTGTGGTCTGGCTGCCTAGATGGAGCATCTTTTTCATGAGTCCTGCTTGTTTTCTTATCTCCATCCTGCATGCCAAGCATCTTGTCTTCCTCACGCTTGTTTGCGCTCCTCTATCTGGCTCCGAAACCCTTTCAACTGAAGAGCTGGAAACCAGTCGGCTCTCATGGCGGCAAAACTCGGTTCTATCGTATGTGCGGATCTGTTTACCTTAACAATTCAAGGAAAACACAATAAGGCATAGCTAATGTCCCCTAATGCATAAGTAAAGACGCCGTCTGACATACCAACCTACTGGTAATTGGCTGTCTTTTGTTGTTGGGTCACGGTATACCGAAGGCTACAAAGAGATGCATGCAAGATAGTGTCAGTCTCTTCCCGGGGTGGATACTTTGCAAACAGTACAATGTGTCCTCAGAAAAAGGATACAAATAATACAGAAACATTCCATGGCTCATGTATAATGGATTCCACAATGTATCTACAAATCGTTATGCTACAAAACGAGTAAACATTCCAAACTTACAAAGATTGTCCTCAATCAAAAGTAGATAAAAAAAATAATTTGGATAAGGATTACATCCAAATAAGTTTTTCACCGCCATGTCTCATCTTGGCGAGTTTTTTTGGCACAAAACAAGGCTATAGGAGGTGACACAGCCTATGTAAGCCTGGTAAGGATTTATGGTTCTGCAAAGAACTGACGCTTGGGACCCCTGCGATCTCCCTGCTGCACCCGCTCTTGACGTCGCAGCCATGCCCCCTCAATGCAAGTCTATGGGAGGGGGCATGACTGTGACGTCACGAGCGGGGCGTGCCTCCACCCGCATCACCAGTCATCCGGTGATCCGAAATTTGCTCCGTGCACCGGATGTCTGGGGTGCCGCAGCCAAGATCGCAGGGGTCCCCAGAGGCATGACCCCCGCGATCAGACATCTTATCCCCTATCCCTTGGATAGGGAATAAGATGTCTAGGGGAGGAGTACCCCTGGCTGGGTTCTCGCTACCATTGGAGGCTCAGTTAAAGGGGTAGTCCAGTGGTGAAAAACTTATCCCCTATCCTAAGGATAGGGGATAAGTTTGAGATCGCGGGGGGTCCGACCACTGGGGCCCCCTGCGATCTCTCTGTACGGGGCCCCGGCTCTCCGCCCAGATAGCGGGTGTCGACCCCCGCACGAAGCGGCGGCCGACACGCCCCCTCAATACATCTCAATGGCAGAGCCGGAGATTGCCGAAGGCAGCGCTTCGGCTCTGCCATAGAGTTGTATTGAGGGGGCGTGTCGGCCGCCGCCTCGTGCGGAGGTCGACACGCCCCCTTCCCGCGGGCTGTCGGGGCTCCGTACAGGAGATCGCGGGGGCCCCCAGCGGTCGGACCCCCCGCGATCTGCAACTTATCCCCTATCCTTAGGATAGGGGATAAGTTGCTCACCACTGAGTCACCACTGGACTACTCCTGTCCAGAGCAGTATATGTTTGCTATGGGGATTTTCTCCTGCTCTGGACAGTTCCTAAAATGGACAGCAGAGGTCAGCAGAGAGCACTGTGGTCATGACATCAGAGAAATCTAAAAAGTAAAGCATTTCCTCTGTAGTATACAGGCCCTAAAAAGTACTGGAAAGTTTAAGATATTTTAATAACTTTCTGGCACCAGTTTATTTAATAAAAAAAAAAAAAAAAAAAGGTTTCCACAGGAGTACCCCTTTAAAACTGCCTCGTATGTGTTTTCCTGCCTATGTACAGCCGGAATGAGCTTCTCTCCATGTATGCTCTTTATGCCATAAATCTCCTTTGGAGATGATGAAGTGTTAGAACACTAATATTCTGCTCACCTTCCAATGTTGCGCTCGAGACACAAACACAATAGGTAGGAACCCTGGAGCCGCCTGCGTCAGAACTGCGGGCCAATGTGTTAGAGCGTTGTATATATATACAGCAGTCATGGAGAAGATCCAGAAGAATCATAGAACACCAGAAGAGGCACTAACAGGCTGTTATAGAGTGAAAGAACAATTCCAGACAAGGCGTGGTAAAATAATAAACAAGATTCATTGTAAAGGTTACGGCCAAAGCGTTTTTTCGGGAACATACAACTATTTTCCTTCAGGTTTCTTCTATTTTTCCTGACCTTATTATCATCATAGTCATGCAGCTATTAGCTGCTACATATAGGAGAGCTTTCCTCCACAAGCAGTGGCTGCAACATGGGAACGTAACTTTATGGGTACCCAGGTGCCCAATTTACATTGGAAATGCACCGTAGCCAAACCCAGTCATGTAAAATTAAAGGGGGTATTGTGGGATTTTTAGGTGACTGTAATACAGGAGCTGTAACGTTATTGTACTTCATAATATAGTGTCTGTACCTGTGTTTGATGGTGGTCTCGCAATTCTTATGTGATCTTTGCCCCGATGTTAATTTTTATCAGCATACAAAATTAGTGTTGTCTCAGATTTTCCCTGGTTGCAGTGCAGCCAGAGACATTACATCACTATTCAGGTGTTGAAAGGGAGCCTGTCTGTGCTTCAATGGGTGGAGCGACCTCTGGGTGGGAGGGAGATCATTCTCCACAGGGCTGCAGGGGATTGTAGTTTGGGGGGGTGATTGTAGTCAATGGGGGGTGACTGATGTGTGGGAGGGAGTAAAGTGACCTCACACTAACAAACAAGGGATCCTGGAACTTGTAGTTTGAAGAAGGACACAGAAATAGGAAACATCCAGTTCACAAAATGAAAGCAGCAGCATTATGGTGGACTCACAATACAGCCATTTAGCCCCATGACGAGCATGGATCCTCCCTTAGCATGTCCATTACTGTTTAGCAGTTAAAACCAATTTTTTTCATATCAACTGGCTCCTGTAAGTTAAACAGATGTGTAAATTACTTCTGTTAAAAAAAATCTTAATTTTCCAGTACTTATCAGCTGCTGAAGTTGAGTTGTTCTTTTCTGTCTGACAACATTGCTCTCTGTTGACACCTCTGTCTGTCTCAGGAACTATCCAGTATAGGAGGAAATCCCCATAGCAAACCTCTCCTGCTCTGGACAGTTCCTGAGACGGATAGAGGTGTCAGCAGAGAGCACTGTCTGTCAGGCAGAAAACAACAACTCAACTTCAGCAGCTTATAAGTCCTGGAAGGATAAATATTTTTTAATATAAGTAATGTACAAATTTGTTTAACTTTCTGGAGCCAGTTGATATGAAAAAATTATTTTTTGGACTGGAATAACCCTTTATGTAGTAAAGTCACCTTATGGTGGATAAACCCTTTAAAATGCACTGATGAGGCAACCACTAACAGAATGGTGGTTGAAGGTGAAATGTCCAACCATAAAGCCAGGGACAAAGTATGGAATCTCTGCCCGAAAATATTACGGTCCTAGCACTGGCTGAATCAGTCGGACAAGGGCCGAACGGACACTGCCTGTCCACATAGGCGACAATGTATTCTGCACTGTATTTTGCTAAAAGAATGAACAAGCTCCCCTGATGAAATTCCATAGTGTGAACCGGGCAGTGGAATATGATTGACAGCGATGGGAATCTACTGCACAGAAATTTTCGACGTGGAATTCGGCTCGGAAATTACACAGTGTGAACCTGGCTTAAAGGGGTACTCCGGCTCTAAGACATCTTATCCCCTATCCAAAGGAAAGGGGATAAGATGTCTGACCGCATGGGTCCCACCACTGGGGACCCCCGCAATCTTGAATTCGGCACCGACCTCTTTGAGCTGCACACCGCGCTGCCGGCTCACAAACTGCTGGGTGCCGTCCGGAGTATCTTGACATCACGACTCCGCTCTAGTGTGATGTCACCCCACGCCCCCGCTATGCAGGTTTATGGGAGGGGGCGTGACGGCTGTCACGCCCCCTCCCATAGACTTGCATAGCGGGGGCGGGTGACATCACACGGGAGTGGAGTCGTGAAGTCACGATACTCCGGCCCTGTGGTCGGCACCCGGCAGTTTGTGAGCTGGCAGCGCGGCGTGCAGCTCAAAGAGGTCGGTGCCGAATTCAAGATTGCGGGGGTCCCCAGCGGCGGGACCTCCTGCGGTCAGACATCTTATCCTCTATCCCTTGGATAGGGGATAAGATGTCTTAGGGCCGGAGTACCCCTTTAATTGAGCTTCCACTTCTTGTCCACCTTTAGCGCCTACATTAGCCTGATCATAAGAAGGAATATAGCATTTTTAAGAAAGTTATCTCCAGGGCTGCGTATTGTGACAATGTTTATAAAAAAAACGTGGATTTCATAGCTGAGAAGGGTTTCCGTGAATAATAACCAGAGCGACAATTATATCAACTTTCCATACAAAAGACAGATTATGCTGCATTATGCCGCCAGCCGTGACAGCTCGGGAGTAGAGAAAGATTCAACCTTTTTCTTTGAAATTGCACCTAATAGTATTCTACTGACCTCATTGTCTTCCCGCGTACAAAGAGGAGCAGAATTGCTTAATTTGCTGCGATATTGATGGAGTGTGTGGTAATAGGGCATTCATTTAACTGGCAATTGGGCCAATTTGCAGCTAAATAAGTTGAACACAGAGAAAATTAATAAAATTGAATAAATCAGGAGCTGTAAAGATTATAGTTCAGCGTATTCCGGAGGCTAACTAGTGCCAGGGGCAGGTTATTCTAACACAATGTTGTACAGTAGATTGTGTAAGAATGTACACGATATTATATGTTTAGACATTATAGACTTTTTTTCACATGATATTACTTATTAGTGTTGGGAGCGAATATACGCATGTCGAATTTTTATCGCGAATATTGCAAATATATTCGCTATATATTCGAAATTGTGAATATTCGCTTTTTTCCGCATATGCCTATTTGCACATATTCGCATATTCCTTCTTTTCACTCGTGGGCCAATTAGTATGATGCAAATACATCTTCCTCGAATACGCAAATATAACGAATATGCGAAATTTGCGAATATAGGACAAATATTCGTCTATATATTCGCGAAATATCGCAAATTTGAATATGGGCAATGCCGCTCATCACTATTACTTATTAACTTATCCAGAATCTGATAATCTGAGCACAGAGAACCATATTCAGCACTTCTCTCTCAAAGCAATAACATCAGGAAATCGGGTGCATTCTCCTCGGGAGTTAATAAAGGAATTTCACCTTACATGTAACTATTATATACATTTGTGTTACAGGAAACAAGACGTGTGTGATAAATTTGTCTAAATAAAAAAAAAAAAAAATATATATATATATATATATATAATACTGCCCCTATATACAAGAATATAACTACTATAATACTGCTCCTATGTTCAAGAATATAACTACTATAATACTGCTCCTATGCACAAGAATATAACTACTATAATACTGCTCCTATATACAAGAATATAACTACTATAATACTGCTCCCTATATACAAGAATATAACTACTATAATACTGCCAGTATATACAAGAATATAACTACTATAATACTGCTCCTATATACAAGAATATAACTGCTATAATACTGCCTCCTATATACAAGAATATAACTACTATAATACTTCTCTTATTTACAAGAATATAACTACTATAATACTGCTCCTATATACAAGAATATAACTACTATAATACTGCTCCTATATACAAGAATATAACTACTATAATACTGCTCCTATATACAAGAATATAACTACTATAATACTGCCTCCTATATACAAGAATATAACTACTATAATACTGCTCCTATATACAAGAATATAACTACTATAATACTGCTCCTATATACAAGAATATAACTACTATAATACTGCTCCTATATACAAGAATATAACTACTATAATACTGCTCCTATATACAAGAATATAACTACTATAATACTGCTCCTATATACAAGAATATAACTACTATAATACTGCTCCTATATATAAGAATATAACTACTATAATACTGCTCCTATATACAAGAATATAACTACTATAATACTGATCCTGTATACAAGAATATAACTACTATAATACTGCCTCTTATATTCAAGAATATAACTACTATAATACTGCTCCTGTATACAAGAATATAACTACTATAATACTGCTCCTATGTACAAGAATATAACTACTATAATACTGCTCCTATGTACAAGAATATAACTACTATAATACTGCTCCTATATACAAGAATATAACTACTATAATACTGCCTCCTATATACAAGAATATAACTACTATAATACTACTCCTATATACAAGAATATAACTACTATAATACTGCTCCTATATACAAGAATATAACTACTATAATACTGCTCCTATATACAAGAATATAACTACTATAATACTGCTCCTATATACAAGAATATAACTACTATAATACTGCTCCTATATACAAGAATATAACTATTATAATACTGCCCCTATATACAAGAATATAACTATTATAATACTGCCTCCTATATACAATAATATAACTACTATAATACTGCGCCTATGTACAAGAATATAACTACTATAATACTGCTCCTATATACAAGAATATAACTACTATAATACTGCCTCCTATATACAAGAATATAACTACTATAATACTACTCCTATATACAAGAATATAACTACTATAATACTGCTCCTATATACAAGAATATAACTACTATAATACTGCTCCTATGTATAAGAATATAACTACTATAATACCGCCTCCTATATACAAGAATATAACTACTATAATACTGCTCCTATATACAGGAGTATAACTAGTATAAAGGTACTTTCACAGAAGCAGGATGTGGATAACATAGGGAGGATATTTATAGTGGAAATATTCTAGTCCTGCCTTGTATGTGTACTGATATGGAAGTAAATTACATTATGAACAAGATACAAAATGTATTTTTCAATATTTGATGATAATTATAATAATAACTGCGTTTTTATTTAAGTTAAACATAATTGATAACTATAGACACATTGATATCCTATTGTAGTAATATGAGGTTAGCATTGTATCTACTTACAGGTCTATGACTGTGTCATGGCGGCTCGTGGAGGAGCGGTGGTACTATGAATCTATAACAGTATTACCGCCTCCCCTGTCCCGATCCTGATTTATGACGGAGCTATACCACTGTTTGCTGAAGTGAAAAATGACTATTTCTTCTTGCATGATTTTTGTAATGATTAAAATGTCATCTTTCTCCCGCACATTATAGGACGTAAGCAGATTAGCAGGCAGCTGCCCTTTCTGGGATGCCTGTGATCGCCTCGCTGCTTCCCCTGCACTCGGCTTTCTGGGTATTTGGCTCCTTTATTGGATCACTGGCTCTTTCTTAATTGCTGATTTGTTGCACTTTATCTTCCATTTGTTCCATTCTGAACGCTGAGTTATCGGTGGGTGATGAACAAATGGCGGCAGTGATTTCTGCGCCGTACGTAGTATTTATTGAAGGTGTAAATGACTATGTGGCGGTTACATGGGATGGAGATTGATAGAAGATCTTGTTCAGACTTTATTGATTACACATGGAGCAAAGGAAATTACAACCTCTTCTGTTACAATATATCAGAGGTATTTAGTGCATATAATACCGCACCATGCAAATCATCATGGTGGCATAAAGGGCTGTCCGGGCATGCTGGGAGTTGTAGATTTGGTTGGAGACCAAGAGTATAGTAGTTATATTCTTGTTTATAGGAGCAGTATTATAGTAGTTATATTCTTGTATATAGGAGCAGTATTATAGTAGTTATATTCTTGTATATAGGAGGCAGTATTATAGTAGTTATATTCTTGTATATAGGAGCAGTATTATAGTAGTTATATTCTTGTATATAGGAGGCAGTATTATAGTAGATATATTCTTGTATATAGGAGGCAGTATTATAGTAGTTATATTCTTGTATATAGGAGGCAGTATTATAGTAGTTATATTCTTGTATATAGGAGCAGTATTATAGTAGTTATATTCTTGTATATAGGAGCAGTATTATAGTAGTTATATTCTTGTATATAGGAGCAGTATTATAGTAGTTATATTCTTGTATATAGGAGCAGTATTATAGAAGTTATATTCTTGTATATAGAAGTATTATAGTAGTTATATTCTTGTATATAGGAGCAGCATTATAGTAGTTATATTCTTGTATATAGAAGGCAGTATTATAGTAGTTATTTTCTTGTACATAGGAGCAGTATTATAGTAATTATATTCTTGTACATAGGAGGCAGTATTATAGTAGTTATATTCTTGTATATAGAAGCAGTATTATAGTAGTTATATTCTTGTATATAGGAGAAGTATTATAGTAGTTATATTCTTGTATATAGGAGCAGTATTATAGTAGTTATATTCTTGTACATAGGAGGCAGTATTATAGTAGTTATATTCTTGTATATAGAAGGCAGTATTATAGTAGTTATATTCTTGTATATAGAAGGCAGTATTATAGTAGTTATATTCTTGTATATAGGAGCAGTATTATAGTAGTCATATTCTTGTATATAGGAGCAGTGTTATAGTAGTTATATTCTTGTATATAGGAGCAGTATTATAGTAGTTATATTCTTGTATATAGAAGGCAGTATTATAGTAGTTATATTCTTGTATATAGAAGGCAGTATTATAGTAGTTATATTCTTGTATATAGGAGCAGTATTATAGTAGTCATATTCTTGTATATAGGAGCAGTATTATAGTAGTTATATTCTTGTATTTAGGAGCAGTATTATAGTAGTTATATTTTTGTATATAGGAGCAGTATTATAGTAGTTATATTCTTGTATATAGGAGGCAGTATTATAGTAGTCATTCTTGTATATAGGAGCAGTATTATAGTAGTTATATTCTTGTACATAGAGGCTGTATTATAGTAGCTATATTTTTGTACATAGGAGCAGTATTATAGTAATTATATTCTTGTACATAGGACAGTTGTATACAGTCGGGATTAAAAGTGTGGGCACCCCAGGTAAACATTTGTATTAATGTGCATAAAGAAGCCAAGGAAAGTTGGAAAAATCTCCAAAAGGCATCAATTTACAGATTAGACAGAAGTTATATTTTATTTCCATCATTTACACTTTCAAAATAACAGAAAACAAAAAAATGGCATCTGCAAAAGTTTGGGCACCCTGCAGAGTTAATATCTTGAACTGCCCCCTTTGCAAAGCTGAGACCTGCCAGTGTCATGGATTGTTCTCAATCATCATCTGGGAAGACCAGGTGATGTCAATCTCAAAGGTTTTAAATGCCCAGACTCATCTGACCTTGCCCCAACAATCAGCACCTTGGGTTCTTCTAAGCAGTTGTCTAGAAATCTGAAACTGAAAATAGTTGACGCTCGCAAAGCTGGAGAAGGCTATAAGAAGATAGAAAAACATTTTCAGATGTCAATATCCTCTGTTCGGAATGTAATTAAGAAATGGCAGTCATCAGTAAAAGTGGAAGTTAAAGCAAGATCTGGAAGACCAAGAAAAATATCAGACAGAACAGAACGCAGGATTGTGAGAAAAACAATTCAAACCCCACGTTTGACTGCACAATCCCCCCAGAAAGATCTGGCAGACACTGGAGTTGTGGTACACTATTCCACTATAAAGAGATACTTGTACAAATATGGTCTTCATGGAAGAGTCATCAGAAGAAAACCTCTTCTACGTCCTCACCACAAAAATCAGCGTTTTAACTTTGCAAATGAACATATAGACAAGCCTGATGCATTTTGAAAACAAGTTTTGTGGACTGATAAGGTTAAAATTGAACTTTTTGGCCGGAATGAGCAAAGGTACATTTGGAGAAGAAGGGGAACAGAATTGAATGAAAAGAACCTCTGTCCAACTGTTAAGCATGGGGGGTGGATCAATCATGCTTTGGGGTTGTATTGCAGCCAGTGGCACAGGGAACATCTCACAAGTAGAAGGAAAAATGGATTCAATAAAATTTCAGCGAATTTTGGATGCTAACTTGATGCCATCTGTGAAAAAGCTGAAGTTAAAGAGAGGATGGCTTCTACAAATTGATAATGATCCTAAACACACCTCGAAATCCACGGGGGATTACATCAAGAGGCGTAAACTGAAGGTTTTGCCATGGCCTTCACAATCTCCTTTTTACGCCGAGCGCTCCGGGTCCCCGCTCCTCCCCGGAGCGCTCGCAGCGTTCTCTTATTCACAGCGCCCCGGTCAGACCTGCCGACCGGGTGCGCTGCAATATCACTCTCAGCCGGGATGTGATTCGCGATGCGGGAGGCGCCCGCTCGCGATGCGCATCTCGGATCCCGTACCTGACCCGTTCCCCGTCTGTGCTGTCCCGGCGCGCGTGCCGGGTCTCTGCGATTTAAAGGGCCACTGCGCCACTGATTGGAACAGCAGACCTAATCAGTATCTTCACCTGTGCACTCCCTACTTATACCTCACTTCCCCTGCACTCCCTCGCCGGATCTTGTTGCCCTTGTGCCAGTGAAAGCGTTTCCTTGTGTGTTCCTAGCCTGTGTTCCAGACCTCCTGCCGTTGCCCCTGACTACGATCCTTGCTGCCTGCCCTGACCTTCTGCTACGTCCGACCTTGCTCTTGTCTACTCCCTTGTACCGCGCCTATCTTCAGCAGTCAGAGAGGTTGAGCCGTTGCCAGTGGATACGACCTGGTTGCTACCACCGCTGCACGACCATCCCGCTTTGCGGCGGGCTCTGGTGAATACCAGTAGCAACTTAGAACCGGTCCGCCGACACGGTCCACGCCAATCCCTCTCTGGCACAGAGGATCCACCTCCAGCCAGCCGAATCGTGACACTCCTGACCTCAACATAATTGAAAATCTATGGATAGACCTTAAAAGAGCAGTGCGTGACAGACAGCCCAGAAATCTCAAAGAACTGAAAGACTTTTGTAAGGAAGAATGGGCAAAGATACCTCAAACAAGAATTGAAAGACTCTTGGCTGGATACATAAAGTGTTTACAAGCTGTGATAGTTGCCAAAGGGGGCAGTACAAGATATTAACTCTGCAGGGTGCCCAAACTTTTGCAGATGCCATTTTTTTGTTTTCTGTTATTTTGAAAGTGTAAATGATGGAAATAAAATCTAACTTTTGTTGACATATTATAAGAATGTCTAATCTGTAATTTGATGCCTTTTGGATTTTTCCATCTTTCCTTGACTTCTTTATGCACATTGATACAATTTTTTACCTGGGGTGCCCAAACTTTTGATTCCCACTGTAGGAGGCAGCATTATAGTAGTTATATTCTTGTATATAGGAGCAGTATTATAGTAGTTATATTCTTGTATATAGGAGCAGCATTATAGTAGTTATATTCTTGTATATAGGAGGCAGTATTATACTAGATATAATCTTGTATATAGGAGCAGTATTATAGTAGTTATATTCTTGTATATAGGAGCAGTATTATAGTAGTTATATTCTTGTATATAGGAGCAGTATTATAGTAGTTATATTCTTGTATATAGGAGCAGTATTATAGTAGTTATATTCTTGTACATAGGAGCAGTATTATAGTAGTTATATTCTTGTACATAGGAGCAGTATTATAGTAGTTATATTCTTGTATATAGGAGCAGTATTATAGTAGTTATATTCTTGTATATAGGAGGCAGTATTATAGTAGTTATATTCTTGTATATAGGAGGCAGTATTATAGTAGATATATTCTTGTATATAGGAGCAGTATTATAGTAGTTATATTCTTGTATATAGGAGCAGTATTATAGTAGTTATATTCTTGTATATAGGAGCAGTATTATAGTAGTTATATTCTTGTATATAGGAGCAGTATTATAGTAGTTATATTCTTTTATATAGGAGGTAGTATTATAGTAGTTATATTCTTGTATATAGGAGCAGTATTACAGTAGTTATATTCTTGTATATAGGAGCAGTATTATAGTAGTTATATTCTTGTATATAGGAGCAGTATTATAGTAGTTATATTCTTTTATACAGGAGGTAGTATGATAGTAGTTATATTCTTGTATATAGGAGCAGTATTATAGTAGTTAGATTCTTGTATATAGGAGCAGTATTATAGTAGTTATATTATTTTATACAGGAGGTAGTATTATAGTAGTTATATTATTTTATACAGGAGGTAGTATTATAGTAGTTATATCATTGTACACAAAGGTAGCATTATGAAAGTTAGTAAACATAAAAATTGATTAAATATTTCTACTGTTATATTGTTACACATGGTCAACTTGTTCTGCAGCTACTGCCATGGTTACAAAGTTGCAGGGTTTTTACAAGTTTTTTCCTGAATGTAGGAATTGACTTAGCAAAACACCACTTACTCCCTTATTTTGCTGCTTTCTGAAGTCGTTCTCGGCTCTGGCGCACAGCCGCGGTAATGATCATGTCTGGAGGGGCTTTAAAAAACTTTGACTGGAGAATTTTCCTCAACAAAAGGCAGACTTAGCACAGCATGGGAGATGATCCCATTACTGAACATAACAGCAGCGGGAGGCATTAAGGAGCTTATTTTATCATCACATCACTTAAGGTTTCACAGGGAAACACCAGACAAAAAGGAAAATGATTCAGAAAAGTGCAAAGCATTCTCCATTCAAAAGCCACGAAAAAAATGTTCAGAAGGAATCGGCGGCCAAAGGCTGTTTGCATAAGTGGCAATAATCTATCATAACAAACTTGGGTAACATAGTAAAAAAAAATTTAAAAGAAAAACCCCCAAAGGCATAAAAGACCCATAAGAGGTGGATGGAAATCGATGGCTGGAAATTAGCTCGAAGGCAATGGCTGACGTTGAACTCTATTTTATTCAGGATCGAAAATTCTTAATATAGTTTCTTAAATGGGCACCATCATTAAAACACATTTTTGCTATTGCACTCCTTATGGTAAATAAAAAATATTTTTTATGTACTTTGTTAAAAAAAAAAAATGTTTTACTTGTGTTTAAAAAAGCTGCCACTAGGTGTCTCACTAATTGTGCAGAACACATTTCCCCCCCCCATCTCTTGCACAGACTTTGGACTCCTGCTGGCCGGCAAGGAGTCCAAAATCAGGAAATGCAGTCTGGAGTGCTGAGGGAGGGTGTGTGCAGCCTTAGCCAATCATAGCTCATCACACACTGAACTGCTCTGGGTTGTGTGTAGCGGGGTGAGGGAGGAAGTTCTCCCCTGTATGTCTTCAGATGATGTCACGTCTGCTGGGGAACGCCCCTTCCCAGTCTGTGAATCTGACTGAGCAGAAAATACAGACCAATATCAAGAAAACTAAAAAAATTTAATATATAAAGGCAGGGGGTGGTTTATCATGATGGGGGCAGTGATTTGGGAGGATTATGAAAATTTAACAAGATCATCACCGGTACTCTGGTCTACAAACTGCTGTCGGGGCGTGCTGGGAGTTGTAGTTTTGCACCATCCGGAGGGCCACAGTTGAAAACCACAGCTCTATTGGATTTGAAACTGCCTTGTATGTGTTTTCCTGTCTATGTACAGCCGGAATGAGCTTCTCTCCATGTATGCTCTTCCAACTCCACATTCTGATCTGCTGTGTATAAAGATAATGGATGACATTGAATTCTATTTTTATTCTGAATAAATCAAAAATTCCTAATATATCTCTAGAGCAGTGGTGTCCAAATTGTGGCCCTCCAGATGTTGCAAAACTACAACTCCTAGCATGCCCGGACAGCCAAAGGCTGTCCGGGCATGCTGTGAGTTGTAGTTTTGCAGCATCTGGAGGGCCACAGTTTGAAAACCACAGCTCTATTAGATTTTAAAATGCCTTGTATGTGTTTTCCTATCTATGTACAGCCTGCATGAGCTTCTTTCCATGTATGCTTTCCCAACTCTCCACACTCTGATCTGCTTTGTATTACCTATGGTAATGGCTGACATTGAAATAAATTTATATTCAGGATCGAAAATTCGTAATATTCTATACTAGTGGTTCCCAAACTGCTGTCGGGGCATGCTGGAAGTTGTAGTTTTGCAGCATCTGGAGGGCCACAGTTAGGAAACCACAACTCTATTGGATTTAAAACTGCCTCGTATGTGTTTTCCTGCCTATGTACAGCCGGAATGAGCTTCTCTCCATGTATGCACTCCCAACTCTCCACACTCTGATCTGCTCTGTATAACCTACGATAATGGCTGACGTTAAACTAAACTTTTATTCCGAAAAGATCAAAAATTATTTATATAGTTTCTTAACCTGTTAAGGACCAAGGATGTACCGCTACGTCCTGAGTCCTTTCCCTTTCTACAAAAGTGGGTTGGGCCCGGCCCGACCCATGGCTAATAGCGCCAGTTGTGAAGCAGTACAGGTTGGAATCAAATGAAAAGCTACCAGGAAGCGAGGCACGGTTTAGGAGCAGCCTGGAGGAGGACAAAGAAAAACCAAAGTCTAGAAACTAGGATACAGTAAAAGAGGAGCAGAGTCTAGGAACAATGTGGATAGAGACAGTGTATTAAGTGTACAGTGCATTAGTACTAGTGCATTAGTGCATTAGTACTTTCAGTACTCTAACGGGTTAACAGCACCACGATCAGTACTGTTACCATGCTGCCATTAACCCTTTAGACGCGGCATTCGAAGTTGAACGCCACGTCTAAAGTGAAAGTAATACAATGCCGATTAGTTCAGGGGGCTGTTTGGGATGTCCGCGGTGAAATCGTGGCATCCCGAACAGCTGTGACAAAGCAGGAGGATCCCTTACCTTGCCTCCTGGTGTCCGATCGCCAAATGACTGCTCAGTGCCTGAGATCCAGGCATGAGCAGTCAAGTGGCAGAATCATTGATCAATGGTTTCCTATGAAAAAACAGTGATCAATGTAAAAGATCAGTGTGTTCAGTGTGTGCAGTTATAGACCCTTATAGACCCTTATGGGAGCTATAACACTGCAAAAAAAAAGTGGAAAAAAATAAGTTAATAAAAATCATTTAACCCCTTCCCTAATAAAAGTTTGAATCATCCCCCTTTTCCCATTAAAAAACAAACAAATAGTGTAAATGAAAATAAAAATAAACATATGTAGTATCGCCACGTGCGGAAATGTCCGAATTATAAAAATATATCATTAATTAAACCGGACGGTCAATGGCGTACGTTCAATGGTCACTTTTTATATCATGAAAAAATGAATTAAAAAGCGATCAAAAAGACCGATCAATACAAAAATGGTACCGCTAAAAACTTCAGATCACGGCGCCCTCATACCGCCCCATATGCGGAAAAATAAAAAAAAAGTTATAGGGGTCAGAAGATGACAATTTTATACATTTTCCTGCATGTATTTTTAACAGAAGTACGACAAAATCAAAACTACATGAGTAGGGTATGATTTTAATCGTATGGACCTACAGAATAAAGAGAAGGTGTCATTTGTACCGAAAAATGTACTGTGTAGAAACGGAAGCCCCCAAAAGTAACAAAATGGCATTTTTTCTTCAATTTTGCCGCACAATAAAAAAAAATTTCCGTTTCGTCTGATGTCATTAAAAAGTAGAATTGGCGCAAAAAATCATTTTGGATCATTTGGCCATAATTTGGATTTTTAGGTGCAAAATTTGGATTTTTAGGTGCAAAATTGAAAGAGTTATGATTTTTTAAAGTTAAGGAGGAAAAAATTAAAGTGCAAAAACGTAAAAACATCTGGTCCTTAAGGGGTTAATATATCTCTATAGATGTGGACTCCAAATTGTGACCCTCTAGATGTCACAAAACTACAACTCCCAGCATGGCCGGACAGCCATTGTGGTAGCTTTACAACATCTCAAGGGCCTCAGTTTGGAGACCGCTGCTCTAGATTCTGCCATCTTTATTTCTTCATTCATTTCCAGACCCCCTGATATTCAGTCTACAGCCTTTTTCCTAGGTCCAGATTTTCCGGTGGGTCCTTCTAGTAATACAAGTTGGATTAGAGGTCGGAGTTCTAGAGTTTACTCTGCTTTTTCTCTACACTTGAACACAGCCTCTACAAACTGCCTTGTATGTGCTTTCCTGCCTTTGTACAGCCGGCATGAGCTTCTCTCCATGTATGTGCTCCTGACTCTCCACACTCTCATCTGTTGTGTATAACCTCCTTCTCCTTCTTGCTCTAATACTTCTTCTATCTCTAATATTGAGAAGACGAAGGAGGAAAGTGAAGTTCCAGATTTGTCTTACACTCTGCGAAAGCTATATGGTAGAATGCACTGTCTCTATCCACATTGTTCCTAGACTCTGCTCCTCTTTTACTGTATCCTAGTTTCTAGACTTTGGTTTTTCTTTGTCCTCCTCCAGGCTGCTCCTAAACCGTGCCTCGCTTCCTGGTAGCTTTTCATTTGATTCCAACCTGTACTGCTTCACAACTCTACCTTCTGCTCTTGGACTCTGCTTCCTGTTCTTGATCTCTGCCTTTGCCCCACTCCCTGGACTGATGTTCTGTTTCTGATCCAGTCTGCTCTTGGGTGCTGCCTTCGTTTTGCCTCTTTGACCATGTTCCATTACAGTCACCTCCTCCGGGCTTTGATCTTTCCCTCTTTTTGACATCACTCTAGTCCATTCATCTTGGCTCTACACAGTTTTGTCCAACCACACTTTAGTCCAGTCGTCCTAACTCTGACCCAATGCTCTGTGTGACAAGTTCCACTCCAGTCCTCTTGGCTCTCACTGATGTCTCTGCCTGACTACATTCCAGTCTCTTCCTCCTGGCATTCACCAATGGCTCCATTTGACCACCCTCTAGTTTAGTTCACCTGGCTCCAATCCTTGGTGGTCCCCGATTTTGCAGCCTGATTGGTCTCCTGATGATGATGCCAGTCTCTGTTCCTCAATATTCTCTGGTTTCTTTAAAGGAGTACTCCGGGATATGAAAACTTACCCCCTTTTCTAAGGATAGGGGATAAGTTTCAGATTGCGGGGGTCCAAATGCTGGGGCCCCCGTGATCTCCCATTCGGGGGCCTCGGCTCTTTACCAAAATAGCACGTTTCGACCACTGCATGATGCGACGGCCCACACGCCCCATCAATACATTTCCATGGCAGAGGCGGAGACTGACGAATGCAGCGCTCCAACTTTCCCTTAGAGATGTATTGAGAAGGCGTGTTGGCTGCCGCATAATGCAAGGACATGCCTCCTTGCCGCTGACTGCTATGGCCCTGTACGGGATATCACGGGGGGCCCAGTGGTCGGACACACCGCGATCTGAAACATATCCTTTATCCTTAGTATAGGGGATATGTTTTCTTTTCCCGGAGTAACTCTTTAACACTGTTTTGTCCCTATGCCAACTGGCAAGTATTCTGGGGATCTCTCCTGGCAATCACCTTCAGCAAAGTCTATATCTACCTGCAGGGAAACTCTTAGATTTCATACCCCAGACTAACCAGTGCCAAACCAGCTTCAGAACAAAGTTCCATTTTCTAGTCCACTTGAGGTAACAATAACCAAGAATCAAGTCAGTATACAAACTCTGTTGCATGGCTATGGGGTTACTAATATGGCCTTTAGTTGCCCAAGTGGTTAAGTGCTCACATCTTCAGATATGGACAGCAATACATCTATCTCTCCTCTATAAGAAGGGGATGTGGCCTTTAGTTGATAGTAATGGTGGCCTTTAGTTGCTCAAGTGGTTAAAGGGATACTCTTCTGCCCCCGCGTTTGGAACATTTTGTTCCAAATGCTTTGAGCGGGCGGCGGGGGTTGTGTCGTCACGGCCACACCCCTCATGACGTCACACCATGCCCCCTCAATGCAGGTCTATGAAAGGTGGCGTGGCCAACTCCCATAGACATGCATTGAGGGGGCGTGGCTAAATGTCACGAGAGGTGTGGCTGTGACATCACAACCCCAGGTGCTGCACAGAAATCGCGGGGGGTAACAGCGGTGGGACTCCCACGATGTATAGAGGCGTGTACCCCTTTAAGTGCTCATATCTTCAGATATGGACGTTGATACATCAATCTCTCCTCTATAAGAAGTGATGGTGGCCTTTATTTGATAGTGATGGTGGCCTTTTGTTGATGGTGATGGTGGCCTTTAGTTGATGGTGATGGTGGCCTTTAGTTGATGGTGACCGTGGCCTTTAGTTGATGGTGATGGTGGCCTTTAGTTGATGGTGATGGTGGCCTTTTGTTGATGGTGATGGTGGCCTTTAGTTGATGGTGACGGTGGCCTTTAGTTGATGGTGACGGTGGCCTTTAGTTGATGGTGACGGTGGCCTTTAGTTGATGGTGACGGTGGCCTTTAGTTGATGGTGACGGTGGCCTTTAGTTGATGGTGATGGTGGCCTTTAGTTGATGGTGACGGTGGCCTTTAGTTGATGGTGGCCTTAAGTTGATGGTGATGGTGGCTTTTAGTTGATGGTGATGGTGGCCTTTAGTTGATGGTGACGGTGGCCTTTAGTTGATGGTGGCCTTAAGTTGATGGTGATGGTGGCTTTTAGTTGATTGTGATGGTAACCTTTAGGTGATGGTGATGGTGGCCTTTAGTTGCCCAAGTGGTTAAGTGCTCATATTCTGAGATATGGACAGCGATATATCTATCTCTGCTCTATAAGATGATGACGGCCTCACAGATCTTTCCAAAAATATATAAGTTGCCAGAATGGTGGAAGAACTTCCATGGTATTGGTAGTTCTTCCCGATATGAGCCAAGTTATGGCCGAATAGCCATCTGGAAATCCTGATCCTGATGTGGTAGATCAGTGAGGATCTGAGCATATATAGAGCCCAATATACCCTAAAAATAATACAATTGCGTGTGATCATAAGGGGAGTAAGGGGTCCTCAATACTTTAACAACCTAGGGGTTAGGTCAATATATTGGCCCTGGGGTTAGGTCAATATATCCTTAGATCCTCATGGACCAATCAGATCAGGTCATTCCATGACCCCAATGAATCTTAATATAGAGCGGGGGCCCTTAAGAAGAACATCGTTATTCTGACTCCTACGTATAGTGTCCACACGATTCTTTCACAATATTTTTTTTTCTGTCAGGTTACAAGTAATTACTAGAATCCTATTGGTTACTATGGGAACTGTGACCAGTTTAGAGTGTTTTCTCCACCTTAATTGATTTTTTATATAAATTTGATAGATAATGCGGGCCGATGCGGGGAATGACAGGGCTTGACTGCTGCCGGGGTGACTTTTTTTTCCTCTTTGTTTTAAGCTCAACGCCAATCCATCTTGGTGTCATTAGATACAGGCTGGTTGCTATGGAAACGCCAGCTGTTTTATGGCATGGAACCACAGGATCTCCACGAGAGCTTCGGAGATCCAGTGTAGTCACCCGCCAAGCGTGGCCTCTACTGTATCGCAGAGAACATCAGGTCTGGAATGAGTAATCTTAACTTTTACTGGAGTTCCCCTTTAAACTTTAAATTGAAGAGCTCTAAAGCGCTAAAACAGTGGTCTCCAAACTGTGTGGATCTCCAGCTTTTGCAAATAATTTAAATTCCAGCATGCCTGGACAGCCAACAGCCATCAGAACATGAACTAATACTTAAAGGGGTACTCCGGAGCTCCAGCATTCCGAACATTTTGTTTAGAACACTCGGAGCCGGAGGCCGTGATAGTGACGATACAGCCACACCCCTTGTGACATCACACCATGCCCCCTCCATTCATGTCTATGGTAGGGGGCGTGTCAGCCAGGGCGTGGTGTCACAAGGGGCGTGACAGTTCTATATAAATGCCGGGTGCTGCAGGAGATCGCGGTGGGCCCCAGGAGCGGGACCCCTGCGATCAGACATCTAATCCACTATCCTTTGGATCGGGGATAAGATGTCTAGCAGCAGAGTACCCCTTTAAATCAGTTTTTTTATGTTAACCATATTTTTTAAGAATTTTCCATTTTACTAAGTATATTTAGAAATAATCCTAAAAACTTGCAGTTTCCTTTCCAGCCACTAGGCCTAATAGTTGAGACTTCCAATTCTGTAAAAATCCCTTTCCAGTTGCCTCCTCCTTATCATCACAGACAGGATTATAGTGAAAGCTGACACCAGTGTTTAGATAACAAGGATACACACAACAAATGATGCTTACAGATCAGCCTTCCCCTCCCTGTGGAATGACCTCTGCCCAGGTCACCGAGAACTGATCTACATTGCTTTTTCTACATAGATAACAGAGGTACACACAATAGCTGTTGTTCACAGCTGAGTCTCCCCCTCCCTATAGAATGGCCTCTGAAAAGGTCACAGAGCTCGCCCAGACACCTTGCCCATTCATGTCAATGGGGCTTTTTATCTGTCCATGGGGCTTGCTGCAAAGCATATATTTAAAAATGTACAAAAATGCTATTAAAAATAAACAAATAGAAATATATATATATATATATATATATATATATATATATAAAACATGTTCTAGTATTTGTCTCTATTTAGTAAGAGAAAAATATAGGTGAAACATTCCCTTTAAAGGGGTTAGCCAGGAAAAAACTTTTTTTTATATATCAACTGGCTCCAGAAAGTTAAACACATTTGTAAATTACTTCTATTAAAAAATCATAATCCTTTCAATACTTATGAGCTTCTGAAGTTAAGGTTGTTCTTTTCTGTCTAAGTGCTCTCTGATGACACGTGTCTCGGGAAACACCCAGTTTAGAAGCAAATCCCCATAGCAAACCTCTACTAAACTGGGAGTTTCCCGAGACAGGTGTCATCAGAGAGCACTTAGACTTCAGAAGCTCATAAGTACTGAAAGGATTAAGATTTTTTAATAGAAGTAATTTACAAATCTGTTTAACTTTCTGGAGCCAGTTGATATATATATATATATATATATATATATATATATATATAAATAAAAGTTTTTTCCTGGAATACCCCTTTAAGTCCCAAGTCAGAGATTTCCAAACAGTGTGTCTACAGCTGTTGCTAAACTACAACTCCCAGCATACCCGGACAGATGAAGGCTGAAGCTTCCTGTTCTGTGCAGATCACTTCCCAGCAGTGCCCCATTAACATCGTAGACAGGAGTACAGTGAAAGGTGACATCAGTGTATAGATAACAGATATACACACAGCAGCTGTTGCTCACAGATCAGCCCCCCCCCCTCCCTGTAGAACGACCTCTGCGCAGTGCATGCCCAAACACCTTTTAGATTTATATCCATGGGACAGCTCCTGTCTATTGTTATCTATGTCCAAGGGGCTTGCTGTAAAGCATATCTCTAAATGCTGTAAAAAAACAAAAAGCAAGATGGCAGCCCCCATAATAATGAGTAAATTTTTTTTTTTTTTAAATAAAAAAAAATACAATAAAAAAATAGAAACAGATTAGAAAAAAAAGAACATGTTCCAAGGTGATACTTTCCCTTTACGTCTTAAATCAGTGTTTTACAAACAGTGTGTCTCCAGCTGTTGCAAAACTACAACTCCCAGCATGCCCGGACAGCCGAAGGCTGAAGCTTCCTGTTCTGTGCAGATCACTTCCCAGCAGTGCCCCCCTAAACATCGTAGACAGAAGTATAGTGAAAGGTGACACCAGTGTATAGATAACAGATCTACACACAGCAGCTGTTGCTCACAGATCTGCCTCCCCCTCCCTCTAGAATGACCTCTGCGCAGTGCATGCCCAGACACCTTTTGCATTTACATCAATGGGACAGCTCCTGTCTATTGTTATCTATGTCCATGTGGCTTGCTGTAAAGCATATCTCTAAATGCTGTAAAAAACAAACTAAAAGCAAGATGGCAGCCCCCATAATAATGTGTAAAAAAAAATTAATAAAAAAAATAAAAAAAATACAATAAAAAAATTGAAACAGATTAGAAAAAAAAGAACATGTTCCAAGGTGATACATTCCCTTTACGTCTTAAATCAGTGTTTTACAAACAGTGTGTCTCCAGCTGTTGCAAAACTACAACTCCCAGCATGCCCGGACAGCCGAAGGCTGTCCGGGCATGCTGGGAATTGTAGTTTTGCAACAGCTGGAGATACACTATCCTAAGTGTTGGAGATTAGAGACACTTTCTTAACCGGGGTATATAGGTATAGGGTTAGGATACGGTATCTTCGCCCTGGAGAGAAGACCTACCTATGTCTCTTTGTGCGGCCACAAAGAAGCACTTAAAATACCGAAAACCAAATAAAATACCAAATAAAAAAAAACAAATAAAATACCAAAAACATTTTAACAGTCCATTATTCTTTTGTTATTATTTTTATATTTGTGCAATAAATGCGCAATAAATCGCACCCATTTCAATGGAAACGATTAGAAGGAAGGGGCCCGCTAAGACCCCATTCACGTTCCCTAAAGGAATGCAGACAGCACATTAGACAGTGGACCCCGGAGAGACGGTCCCTTACCACAGGTCGGATTAAATCTCTCCTTTCACAGAATAGACTAGAACAAATGTTTTCTTTTGTGAAACCTGTGGGTGTAAATTCGCTATTAGCCACGCTCGGTGCTTCGGCGTGGAAAGCCATGAGAAGAGAAAAAGGGAAAGGATGGGTACAAAGGGCGCCGGAGGGTGGGGGGTGGTCTACGCTGGCTGCGCTCTTTCCCTTCTCCGACGAAGCTGCAGAATAAATATGGGGAGGCAGATTTTTTCAGGCTGTTATTAAAGGGACAGCGGTGACAGCACGGGACGCGGCGGAACGCGCCCAGGCGGCTATTTATAGCGGGGAAGGCGCCGTATATCGGTTAATGACACGGCGACAGATATGGACTTAATTATTTTCCCGAAATGTAAGGTTTTAATGAGCAGCGAAATGCGAAGGGAAATTGAACTCGCGTTCGCGTTCTGCCTTCCCTCGCCTGAAACAGTCTATTATTTCTCCCTATAATAGGCCGATATATATGCCGGTCACATCCCGCAGTATATAACCCCTTCCGGGAGTCGGTATGGGAAGATACGGTTTACATAACACAATTATGTCACGTTTTTTTTTTTTTACGGTTTTAGCTTTAGAGTCAGCATAAGAAGCTGTAAGGCCAATGCAGCAGCATCGCGCGGCCTTCAGACATGTTCACATTTGATGGCCGCAGTTTGGGCTTCACTAATCCCTGCAAACACCTCTCATGGCCAGGGCGAGCCGCGTCTGGTTCTGGAATTATACCTGATACTTGGCCCTGGTTCTAGCGTTTTGGCGGCACAGCATGCAGCGCTATTCTTGCCAACAGTAGTTCAAGTGTATATATTGGCATACATTCTGTATATATAGTGTATATATAGTGTACATATAGGTATACATTCTGTGTATATATAGTGTACATATAGGCATACATTCTGTATATATAGTGTATATATAGTGTACATATAGGTATACATTCTGTATATATAGTGTACATATAGGTATACATTCTGTATATATAGTGTATATATAGTGTACATATAGGTATACATTCTGTATATATAGTGTACATATAGGTATACATTCTGTATATATAGTGTATATATAGGCATACATTCTGTATATATAGTGTACATATAGGCATACATTCTGTATATATAGTGTATATATAGGCATACATTCTGTATATATAGTGTACATATAGGTATACATTCTGTATATATAGTGTACATATAGGCATACATTCTGTATATATAGTGTATATATAGGCATACATTCTGTATATATAGTGTATATATTGGCATACATTCTGTATATATAGTGTATATATAGGCATACATTCTGTATATATAGTGTATATATAGGCATACATTCTGTATATATAGTGTACATATAGGTATACATTCTGTATATATAGTGTACATATAGGCATACATTCTGTATATATAGTGTACATATAGGCATACATTCTGTATATATAGTGTACATATAGGCATACATTCTGTATATATAGTGTATATATAGGCATACATTCTGTATATATAGTGTATATATAGGCATACATTCTGTATACATAGTGTATATATAGGCATACATTCTGTATATATAGTGTATATATAGGTATACATTCTCTATATATAGTGTAAATATAGTGTATATATTGGCATACATTCTGTATATATAGTGTATATATAGTGTACATATAGGCATACATTCTGTGTATATATAGTGTACATATAGGTATACATTCTGTATATATAGTGTACATATAGGTATACATTCTGTATATATAGTGTATATATAGTGTACATATAGGTATACATTCTGTATATATAGTGTATATATAGTGTACATATAGGTATACATTCTGTATATATAGTGTACATATAGGTATACATTCTGTATATATAGTGTACATATAGGCATACATTCTGTATATATAGTGTACATATAGGTATACATTCTGTATATATAGTGTACATATAGGCATACATTCTGTATATATAGTGTACATATAGGCATACATTCTGTATATATAGTGTATATATAGGCATACATTCTGTATATATAGTGTACATATAGGCATACATTCTGTATATATAGTGTACATATAGGTATACATTCTGTATATATAGTGTACATATAGGCATACATTCTGTATATATAGTGTATATATAGTGTACATATAGGCATACATTCTGTATATATAGTGTACATATAGGCATACATTCTGTATATATAGTGTATATATAGGCATACATTCTGTATATATAGTGTACATATAGGCATACATTCTGTATATATAGTGTATATATAGTGTATATGTAGGGTATATATAGTCATACATGTACTGTCACTTTTCCTGCAATCTGTATAGGGGGTTGTATCTCAAGACATTCTGCCCACTATAGTGTTACATACAGGACCATTCGACTTAAAGGATAACATGTAATTCTACAGGAAAAGAATATCACCAAACATGGTTCACCTCGGCGCTGGGAGCTTATATCTGGGGTCAGAGAAGCCGACAGCAATTATACTGTGCGCACAGGTACAGGTGACTCCACCACAACTATATGCCTCTCACTCACACCACACCTGTGCGTGCAGAGGTATAGCTCCCATCCATCTATACTGTGCACCCCTCCTCAGCATGTTCCCCATCCATCCATTGTGTGCATCTTCAGCACTTGGGGTACAGGATAATGACACTTGGGGTACAGGATAATGACACTTGGGGTACAGGATGATAACACTTGGGGTACAGGATAATGACACTTGGGGTACAGGATGATAACACTTGGGGTACAGGATAATGACACTTGGGGTACAGGATAATGACACTTGGGGTACAGGATAATGACACTTGGGGTACAGGATAATAACACTTGGGGTGCAGGATAATAACACTTGGGGTACAGGATGATGACACTTGGGGTACAGGATGATAACACTTGGGGTACAGGATGATAACACTTGGGGTACAGGATAATAACACTTGGGGTACAGGATAATGACACTTGGGGTACAGGATAATAACACTTGGGGTACAGGATAATAACACTTGGGGTACAGGATGATAACACTTGGGGTACAGGATAATAACACTTGGGATACAGGATGATAACACTTGGGGTACAGGATGATAACACTTGGGGTACAGGATGATAATACTTGGGGTACAGGATGATAACACTTGGGGTACAGGATGATAATACTTGGGGCACAGGATGATAGCACTTGGGGCACAGGATGATAGCACTTGGGGTACAGGATGATGACACTTGGGGTACAGGATGATGACACTTGGGGTACAGGATGATAACACTTGGGGCACAGGATGATAGCACTTGGGGCACAGGATGATAGCACTTGGGGTACAGGATAATGACACTTGGGGTACAGGATAATGACACTTGGGGCACAGGATAATGACACTTGGGGCACAGGATGATAGCACTTGGGGCACAGGATGATAGCAATTGGGGCACAGGATGATAGCACTTGGGGTACAGGATAATAACACTTGGGGTACAGGATGATAACAATTGGGGTACAGGATGATAACACTTGGGGTACAGGATGATAACACTTGGGGTACAGGATAATGACACTTGGGGTACAGGATGATAACACTTGGGGTACAGGATGATGACACTTGGGGCACAGGATGATAGCACTTGGGGCACAGGATGATAGCACTTGGGGTACAGGATAATAACACTTGGGGTACAGGATGATAACACTTGGGGTACAGGATGATAACACTTGGGGTACAGGACAATAACACTTGGGGTACAGGATAATGACACTTGGGGTACAGGATGATGACACTTGGGGTACAGGATGATAACACTTGGGGTACAGGATAATGACACTTGGGGTACAGGATGATAACACTTGGGGTACAGGATAATGACACTTGGGGTACAGGATGATAACACTTGGGGTACAGGATGATAACACTTGGGGTACAGGATGATAACACTTGGGGTACAGGATGATAACACTTGGGGTACAGGATAATAACACTTGGGGTACAGGATAATAACACTTGGGGTACAGGATGATAACACTTGGGGTACAGGATGATAACACTTGGGGCACAGGATAATGACACTTGGGGCACAGGATGATAGCACTTGGGGCACAGGATGATAGCAATTGGGGCACAGGATGATAGCACTTGGGGTACAGGATAATAACACTTGGGGTACAGGATGATAGCAATTGGGGTACAGGATGATAACACTTGGGGTACAGGATGATAACACTTGGGGTACAGGATAATGACACTTGGGGTACAGGATGATAACACTTGGGGTACAGGATGATGACACTTGGGGCACAGGATGATAGCACTTGGGGTACAGGATGATAACACTTGGGGTACAGGATAATGACACTTGGGGCACAGGATGATAGCACTTGGGGCACAGGATGATAGCACTTGGGGTACAGGATAATAACACTTGGGGTACAGGATGATAACACTTGGGGTACAGGATGATAACACTTGGGGTACAGGACAATAACACTTGGGGTACAGGATAATGACACTTGGGGTACAGGATGATGACACTTGGGGTACAGGATGATAACACTTGGGGTACAGGATAATGACACTTGGGGTACAGGATGATAACACTTGGGGTACAGGATAATGACACTTGGGGTACAGGATGATAACACTTGGGGTACAGGATGATAACACTTGGGGTACAGGATGATAACACTTGGGGTACAGGATGATAACACTTGGGGTACAGGATAATAACACTTGGGGTACAGGATAATGACACTTGGGGTACAGGATAATGACACTTGGGGTACAGGATGATAACACTTGGGGTACAGGATAATGACACTTGGGGTACAGGATGATAACACTTGGGGTACAGGATAATGACACTTGGGGTACAGGATGATAACACTTGGGGTACAGGAGGATAACACTTGGGGTACAGGATGATAACACTTGGGGTACAGGATGATAACACTTGGGGTACAGGATGATGACACTTGGGGTACAGGATAATGACATTTGGGGTTGTTTGGCTGTAGTCATTTTTGGTATCGTTCAATATAACTTGAAGCCTCACAAAGTTAATGGTCATAAATCCGGAGCGGTTTCTCCATTATGCGGTTTCCCTATTATGCGGTTTCTCCATTATGCGGTTTCTCCATTATGCGGTTTCTCCATTATGCGGTTTCTCCATTATGCGGTTTCTCCATTATGCGGTTTCTCCATTATGCGGTTTCTCCATTATGACATCCTACATATTAATACCTTTTTATTTATTCTGAGATGAAGATATTCTTAGAACAAATGACTTCTATGTGACCTGGAAAGTTGCAGAATTGTTCACATCTGGCAGAAACAAGCTGTCTTAGGGTTTATTCACACACAACAGATCCGCATTTTTAGATTTTACTACTTCAAATTCACAGCGAATCCTGTGTATGAATTCATCATTAGGGCAGGGTCACACGGGGAGCATCCGCAGTATATTTCACGCTGTGGATGTGCCAACGGCAGTCACAGAGGGACTACAGAGCGAGCTCCCGACTGTGGCCATAAGAAATCTGCTGCAACGAGTGGTCACACAGAGTTAACAGGACACAGTCGGGAGCTCGCTCTGTAGTCCCTCTGTGACTGCCGTTGGCACATCCACAGCGTGAAATATGCTGCGGATGCGCCTTGTGTGACCTTGCCCTAAAAAAACTTAAAGGGGTACGCTGGAGAAAAAAACATTCAAATCAACTGCTACCAGAAAGTTATACTGATTTGTAAATACTTCTATATTACCTCCCATAGACCTGCATTGAGGGGGCATGGCCTGACATCAAAAGGGGGCGTGGACGACCTCCGCTGCACGCACACAGCGTTCGGAATTAAATGTCCCGAATGCTGGCCAATGGAGTACCACTTTAATCCTTCCAGGAGTTATCAGCTGCTGTATGCTCCAGAGGAAGTTGTGTAGTTCTTTCCAGTCTGACCTCAGTGCTATCCTGTAAGCAGTTTTGGGGCCTTGTTGACGTTAGAGGAGAATGGGCAGACTGGTTTGAGATGAGAGAAAGGCAAGAGTAACTAAAAATAACCACTGGTTCCAACCAATGTATGCAGAATACCATCTCTGAACGCACAACACGTCCAACCTTGAAGCAGATGGGCTACAGCAGCAGAAGACCACAATGGGTGCCCCTACTGTCAGCTAAGAACAGAAAACTGAGGCTACAGTTCACACAGGCACTAAAACTGGACAATGGAAGATGAAAGAATGTTGTCTGGTCTGATGAGTTTTGGTTCTAGCTGCGATTCTGTGAAGAAGGAAGCACAGGGTAAACACCGGGAGCTGCGGCAGACCTATGGGGGACCTGGGCTAGATAAGAATCAGGTTTTTGTTTGCCCCATGTTCTGGCACAATATTAAAAGGGATGGACATGAAATGGGGGGGGGGATATAAAATGGGGATGTGTGGACATGAAACGAGGATAGAGATAAAATGGGGGGAATTGGACATAAAAAGGGGGGGGGAACTGGACATGAAATGGGGCGGAATGAACATGACATGGGGGGGATTTTATAATTTGTTTATTATATCGCAATCGCAATATTTACCTCCATAATTGCAATACGACATTTTTCCCCAAATCAAGCAGTCCTAGTAGGTTGGTAGGACCCTCTTGTAGGTAGGTAGTACGTTTGGTAGGTAGATAGTACATTTTGTAGGTAGATGCATAGTAAATTTGGTAGAAAGGTAGGTAGGAAGTTTGCTAAGTAGGTAGGTAAGTGGTACGTTGGTTGTGCATGCTTGGAGTTGTAGTTTTCATTTTTTTTTTTTTTTTTTGTCCTTCATTTAGTTTTTTTGTCCTTTGGTCCTGATAAATTAAAGGGGTATTCCAGGAAAAAAACTTTTTTTTTTTATATATATCAACTGGCTCGAGAAAGTTAAACAGATTTGTAAATTACCTCTATTAAAAAATCTTAATCCTTTCAGTACTTATGAGTTGCTGAAGTTGAGTTGTTCTTTTCTGTCTAAGTGCTCTCTGATGACACGTATCTGGGGAACTGCCCAGTTTAGAAGCAAATCCCCATAGCAAACCTCTTCTCCTCTGTGCAGTTCCACAGATAAGCAGAGATGTCAGCAGAGAGCACTGTTGCAAGACAGAAAACAACAACTCAACTTTAGTTGCTGATAATTATTGAAAGGATTAAGATTTTTTTAACAGAAGTAATTTACAAATCTGCTTAACTTTCTGGAGCCAGTTGATATAAAAAAAAAAAAAAAGTTTTTTCGTGGAATACCCCTTTAATCAGTACAGTAGCAGGGACTCTTGTCAAAGAAAGGACTCCCTGCTCCTGTATGTGTCGAAGAGTGGATATTCAAATATGTAAAAAAAAAAAACAGAGAAAAAGCGCACTAGTGTGCCATGATTCTGTTTAAGCAGTGATGTGAAGATGAGAAGGGAAGGTGTTGCGCTTACCTGAGCGTGTTGTGTCCCAGGCACAACACCGTAATCAGCTTTGGTCCCAGGTCTCTGGGGGACACGTGGTCTCGAAAGGGCTGCTGGCACCTCACCGTCCAGGGAACCGGTCCTGGACGTCTGGTCGATAGAAGCAAAGAGTGAGGATCAAGGATCCTCGGAAGAACACGGTGCTCCAAAAGCGCTCCTTTTCAAGGTGAATAATAGCCGTAGGTCTGGTATTCAATAAAGCCGTAAATACTTTATTCATGCAAGAAGGTGCAGGGATAACGCGTTTCGAGGGGTGGAGACCCCCTCTTCGTCAGATCCAATGCTGCTGTTGAAGAGTGAGCACACACACTGTATGCCTCGCTGCTCAGTGAACAGCCCTGCAAATTCTAGGCCTTGCTGCTCAGCGCACAGGAGCAGGGACTCCTTTCTTTGAGCAGTGTCCCTGCTCCTGCACTGATTAATTCAACCGGAGCGAATGACAAGAAATCATTTCGACCACAACGAATGACAAAAATAAAAACCTAAACTACAACTCCCAGCATGCCCGGACAGCCAACGGCTGTCCGGGCATGCTGGGAGTTGTAGTTTTGCAACAGCTGGAGGCACCCTGGTTGGGAAACACTGTACTACAGTCTCGTGTATGAGAACTATCTCTCGAATCCTTCAGTTTTCTATAACGAATTCAATGTTTTACCCAATAAAACAACATACAATGCGGCCCAACAGGGAAATCATTCTATTGCGGCACATTAATAATGCAGCACAGCTAAAGAGAGTTCCCGATAAAGCATTGCCCAGAGGTCTGGATTTACATGTTCTGCCACTTTTTTCTTCTTTTTCCTCCGCTTCATTTCTCAATGTTTCCCACCGATTCCCACTGGTGTCAGATAATTACGGTACATGGAAATCATTTAGGCCGGGCGCAGATTGATGGGCTGGCGATGGTGTCCAATATGCAAATAGGAGGTTTCTATTGGAGAGAATAGGATAAGTGACACCGTGCCGAAATAGTAGGACCAACCCGTTAGATCTGACATTACAACCCTCAATGTTTGTTCTGGTTATGCCTACCTACTGTACCACCTACCTACTACTGTGCGATAAAATCCTAACCGGCAAGGGAATGGAGGAAGGGGGCACCCTAAAACGGGTTCTCCATCCTTACTTGTTGGAAGGGTCTCTTAGGTAGTAAGTAGAGATGAGCGAACATACAGTAAATTCGATTCGTCACGAACTTCTCGGCTCGGCGGTTGCTGACTTTTCCTGCATAAATTAGTTCAGCTTTCAGGTGCTCCGGTGGGCTGGAAAAGGTGGATACAGTCCTAGGAAAGAGTCTCCTAGGACTGCATCCACCTTTTCCAGCCCACGGGAGCATCTAAAAGCTGAACTAATTTATGCAGGAAAAGCCATCAACTGCCGAGCCGAGAAGTTCGTGACGAATCGGATTTACTGTAAGTTCGCTCATCTCTAGTAGTAAGCATAAAGGGGATCAAAAATTGACCCCCAGCTGTAAGCTATGGGAAAGATAAGCTATAGGGCGTAACTATAGGGGGTGCAGAGACTGCAGTCGCACCAGGGCCCTGATGTCTTAAGGGGGCCCCAAGGCACATCTGCCCCATAAGAGACCAGTATTATAAATGCCCCATGAGGCCCTGTTGCACATTTTGCATTGGGGCCCAGAAGCCGCAAGTTACGCCTCTGCTTGATAGAGCCTTGTCCACACAGCGGAATCCAGCGGAAAAATTCCACTCGGAAGTTCCATGGCAGCAGAGTCCCATTATTTTCAATGGGATTCTGCTGCATCGTGTACACATTGGAATTTCCACTGTGGAAATTCCGATTTTGGCCTTCGCTGAAAAAAATTGGCATGACAATTCTTTCTGCTGAATAAGCTTGGAAATGCATTGCCGTCTATGGGGACGGTTTATTTCTGAGCTCTTCTAGCACCGGCATGTTCTGCCATTGCCCGCTGACAGTTGTTTTTCAAGCGGACATTGCGCAAAAAAATCCGCCTTGTGATCCTATATGTTTAGTTTTCCTGCAGCGCACCAGTGGATTAATTAAAGAAGTACTCCGGCGAAAATTAGCTTATCCCCTATCCACAGGATAGGGGATAAGTAGCTGGTCATGGGGGGGTCTGACCGCTGGGCCCCCCCCCCAGTGATTTCTAGGATGGGACCCCAGCGCTCTCAGTGAGGAGCGAGTGTCTTCTACTGGTAGATGGCACGCGCTCCATTCATTTCTATGAGCACGCCGATGATGCCCGAGAGCTGTACTCGTGTCTTTTCGGCGCTCCCATAGAAATGAATGGAGCGCATGCCGGACACAGCACACGCTCTTCAATTGCGGGGGCCCCATCGGTTGGATACGTTTATTTTCACCAGAGATCTCCTTTAAATAATACACTGAGTCCAATCAAAGCAAAGCAGCTCTTCCACGCCATCTTTTCCAGATAGCTTTCCCTTAAAGTCAGTGGTTCACTCCAACTAGGAGCCTTAGAACATGACTGGGAATGTATACCAAGACAGAAACGTCTCCAGAAGAAAAGAATACCTATCTTTAGACAGCTATTTCGTCATTATGGCCCCTCCTCAGTACAGAGCAGGTTGCTATCTGGCTGTTGAGAGGTCTACTGCAGTAAGATGCTCTCCTCAAGGAAAAACATTACCTCTTTGGTCTCACAAAATTAGACCTCTCAACAGTCAGCCGGCACCCTGCTCTGTAATGATGAGTGCCAATAAACAGCTGTTTAAGATGAGTATTTTTTCCTTTAGGAAATATTTTTTGTCTTGGCATACATTCCCAGTCATGATCTAAGACTTCTAGTTGAAGTGAAACACAAATTTAAGGTAAAGCTACTGGAAAAATGTGGCACGAGACAGCTGCTTTGCATATCCTTTCTTTACAGAATTCCTACTGGAGCATGAAAGGCCTATAAGTCTCTAAACATCTTTACGATACTTTCCTAAAAGCTAAACATTACTTTGGTGGGTTTGTCTGTTTAATGCAGGAAAGGACAGCCCCTTAAGAGTGAGCAAAGCTCTTTGTAACCGGTGTCCACTCGGGCCAAGAGAGGAGGATGCTTAACTGAAGACCCCCATCTATTAAACTAGAATTTGCAGAGTAAATGGGTTTTCTAAACTAGACAACCACTAAAAAACAATTAAAGGGGTTCTCCAGCATAAGGTGGTTTTAGTACGTACCTGGCAGACAGTAATGGACATGCGTAGGAAGGATCTGCGCTTGTCTTGGGGCTAAATGGTATTTCCTAAATATACAAAAAAAGAAGGTTGCAGCACCACTCTTGGTCAAACAATGGCGGCTCTTAGCGCACTCTTTGATCAAAACGTGTCCCCCCATCCACCACGCGGAGGTGGCCTCATTTCGGGTGGGAACCTAACACACATTCTGAGCCTAACACTCATAACACTCACCTCTGCTGGTCATATGGCCTCTGACTGGGTGACATACTGGATCCATTATCAAATTAAAATACCTCCTGTGAAAAAGGGGAGGGGTGAACTGCTACAGAGGGCGCCATTCCCCCTAAGTTGCACAAAAAAAAAAAAAAAAAAAATAGCCAGCACAACTACCTAATACACGGGTGCACGCTGCCGTGGCAAATACAGAGTATACAAAAAAAAGTAGGTAGTTGTGCTAGCTATATTTCTTTTTGTTTTTCTTGTGCAACTTAGGGGGAATGGCACCCTCTGTAGCTGTGCACCCCTCCCCTTTCGTAATGGATCCAGTATGTCACCCAGTCAGAGGCCATATGCCCAGCAGAGGTGAGTGTTATGAGTGTTAGGCTCAGAATGTGTTAGGGTCCCATCCGAAATGAGGCCACCTCCGCGTGGTGGATAGGGCCACACGTTTTGATCATAGAGTGCGCTAAGAGCCGCCATTTTTTCACCAAGAGTGCTGCGGCAACCTTCTTTTTTTGGATACTCTGTATTTGCCACAGCAGCGTGCACTCGTGTATTAGGTAGTTGTGCTGGCTACTTCTCTTTTTGTTTTTGTGCAACTGGTATTTCCTGTTTTGAGTTTTCTTGTTTGCCTACAAATCCCATAATTCCATTTTCCTCCCCCCCACACATCAGCCACCCCACCCATTGAAACATAAATGAGCTGCATCCATTCAAAAGACCTGTGGTTTTCAATCAGGGTACCTACAGCTGTTGCATTAGTTGCAGATTGATCTCTCTCCCACCAAGCGATCCCTCCACCCATTGAAGCAGACAGGCTCCCTGTCATCAGCTGACTAGTGATGTCAGGTCCCGGCCGCAATGCAACCTGGGAAAAATCCGAGACAACAGTCATTTTGTATGCTGGTAAAAATAAATAGTGGGGTGAAAATCACAGAAGAATTGTGAGAAAACCGTCACACACAGGTACAGACACTATATTATGAACTACACTAACTTTACAGCCCCTGTAGCAAAGTCAAATTAAACAAATTCCTGGAATACCCCTTTAAACAGTAGAGTACACAGATGTAAAGGGAAGCTCTGCCCAGGATATGGAAAATTCATTAAAAAAAAGCTTTTTTTTACTCACCCCCATCAGAGGCAAGACTTGGAAAACTTGGGCCTAATGCCATAGCTCTAAATTTTGGTCCCAGTGAACAAGCTTTCCATCACTTAATGGGGGGCAACTCTGAAAATACAATTCACTGTATGGGGTACATGATAATAATACAGTATAAATCCTGCATTTATTAAGCCTGGTTATTTCACTCTTTATTAGTATGATAAATCATCACCACACTAAATATATATGGAAAACCGATTGGCCCCTTGGGTATCCCTCTTATTGCTGTATTACTGACTAATATGATTTAGGAAAGGTTTTGCAGGACATTGAAACCATCTGGGGCATTGGTTATAACTATAATTCTAAAATTATCCAATGACAGTCGTTAAGCCCCATGAGGTGTAACATCCTTTCTTGGATCCTGCATCGTCTCGTCCAGGTGCCCAATCTGGCCAATGAGTAGGAGTGAACGCCGGACCAATCGGATTCAGCACCAAAGCTCACACCCGCCACTCACTATGCAGAAAACACCCATAATAGAGAGTCTGCCTATCACCAGCGTTCCTGTATTCCCTATGCCTGACTTTCTTCTGACCTTTATGCTACCTGACCTTCTGCCTGTTTTGTGATGTTGCCTTTCCTGTACACAGCTGTCTAGGTTTGATCTATTGCCTTTTTCCTGATGTTGCCTTTCGATTTTGTACCATGCTACTCTCTAAGTTGGACTTACAGCTTGTCCTGACTGCTGTCTTTGTGATTTTGTATCTTATCTGCCCGTGTGTTACCGACATGGTATGTCTGACTTTGACTACTCTGATGCCCCTGCACGTAGTCCAGTGTAGGGACCATCACCCAGTTGGAGGCCTCCATTTAGGATGGATCGTACAAATAGGTAGTACTCTTTCCCTACCCTAAATGTGTCATATACGGCAGCCACAATGTACCCATGCCAACCACAATTGCTCCAATTCTAGCCAAGATGCTCCGACATTAGTTACTTAGAAACTGGGAAGAAGCCATGATGTGATGATCATGGCTTTCCTCCTGCTATTTCCTATATTCTTTCTTAGCAGACAGATATCATTTAAAAAAAAATTGGTGATTATGGCTTGAGTCAACCAGATCCGGCTTATGCAGGTTACATTGGTATGTACCCTGGATGACCAAGTCTAGCAACCACACTGTTGTAATGTCTATGTAAACATAAATAAAGACAGTACCAAGAGGGTCAAATTGCTCTTTAACCTTCCCCCTTTATGTAGAATTCCCTAAGATCCCTTTATCCTGGTATAGACTATAATTCACACTGACAGGGAACCTTTGTATTCCTATGGCCTCCGTCCAGTAAATCAGGGCACTAAGCAGCTCCAATATTTTACAGCTTTTACAAAGTGTCACATTGTGACCCGGCTGCCATGTTTGTCTACTCCTAATAATAGCATGTTGATCGTGTTACAGTGTCATCTCTTTTGTGTATATGGCCCATGAGACTATGCTGCGGCCTCTTTCAGTTGTCAACATCCATGTAATTGAAATACCAGGTGCACAGCCTGTTGCTCCAGCTGGTTGACAGCCAAGAAACTTTGGTGGCTTCGTAACCATCCCCAATGCACCTTAAGGACCCAGGGGGGCAATTACGCCATAAGTCTCACTTTATATTAATAGAGAGATAATGGGAAAGTAAAGCCCGGAAATTAACAGGTGTCTGGGTAGAAAAATGAGTCACATCTCTGCTAATGGGTAAATCGCGGGTCCCAAGGGATCCTTGGATATCAGCAAAAACTCAGGGTTTACATATGGTTTTTGGGCCCTTTTTGTTACCTGATATGCCTCTAATGACTCCTACTTCAATAGGAGGAGGGAAAGTGCAAGTATGGACTATATATATCTGCCAAAACATTGTACTGCCTGAAGTGACTTTATTACATTTACAAGTATATGGTGCACCCCTGGGTACTTGGGTTACTAGGGATGTAAAATAATTACCTAAAGGGGTACACCAATGGAAAACAAAAATCAAAACAACTGGTGCCAGAAAGTTAAACAGATTTGTAAATTACTTCTATTAAAAAATCTTAATCTTTCCAGTACTTATCAGCTGCTGTATGCTCCACAGGAAGTGCTTTTCTTTTTTAATTTATTTTCTGTCTGATCACAGTGCTCTCTGCTGACACCTCTGTCCATGTCAGGAACTGTCCAGGGCAGAAGAGGTTTCCTATGGGGATTTGCTCCTACTCTGGACAGTTCCTTATACGAACAGAGGTGTCAGCAGAGAGCATTGTGGTCAGGCAGAAAAGAACTTATAAAATGAATACAACTTCCTGTGGAGCATACAGGAGCTGGTAAGTACTAGAAGAATTAAGATTTTTTTTTTAAATAGAAGTAATTTACAAATCTGTATAACTTTCTGGCACTTGTTGATTTAAAAAAAAATTATGTTTACCACTGGAGTACCCCTTTAATACTGGCACTAGGATAAAACCATATCACTGTCAGGGCTTAGCAGGTAAATGTGGAATCCAATAAGATCTTGTTTAACAGTGTTTTTCACCAGAAGCCACATGT
Organism: Hyla sarda; assembly: GCF_029499605.1. Taxonomy (NCBI): domain Eukaryota; kingdom Metazoa; phylum Chordata; class Amphibia; order Anura; family Hylidae; genus Hyla; species Hyla sarda. The sequence goes on from NC_079193.1 coordinate 364,265,115, forward strand.
GGTTCTCGGGCCCCCTGAATGGGACTCCCCAGATGCTTTCTGGCTAAAGTGACAAGTATGATGGCGCCCCCTCCTTTCTTTATTGAAGGTGGTAACGTTCAAGTATGGACTATGGGGGAGAAACCTGTGCAAAGGAAAAGTTTACCGTTGCCCATAGCAACCAATTAGATACAAGTCTATTGAGGGGGCGTGACATCACGAGCCTCCGCACCGCATCGCCAGTCATCCGGCACCGAGATTGCGGGGGTCCCCGGCTCCGAGACCCCCACATTCAGACATCTTGTCCCCTATATAATGACAGTCCCCTTAAAGGGTTACTCTGCTACTCAGTGTTTGGAACAAACTGTTCTGAACACTGGAGCCGGCGCCGGGAGCTCGTGATGTCATAGCTCCACCCCTCATGACATCATGCCCGCCCCCTCAATGCAAGTCTATGGGAGGGGGCGTGACAGCCGTCACGCCCCCTCCCATAGACTTGCATTGAAGGGGCGGGGTGTGACATCATGAGGGGGTTGGGGCTATGACGTCACGAGCTCCCAGTGTCGGCTCCAGCGTTCGGAACAGTTAGTTCCAAACGCTGAGCAGCGGAGTACCCCTTTAATAGTATAATGACATTCCCCTTAAGTTCACAACTGAAGGCCGGAGAGGGCAAGTAATGAATATATATCTGCAAAAATGCTGCTTTAAGGCTAAAGAGTAGTGGTGCCAAAGTTATCACCTCCCTTAATGAACATTGCACCCTTGTGTGCTTGGGGTACTAAGGATGTAAAATCATCACTGAAAGCTGATACTGGGATAAAACCATATCACTGTCGTAACACCAGGGTAAAAGTCTTATCACTCTACAATAGATTGTTAGAGAGGTACAGGTTGGAGAATTGGAAACACCGAACCAAACAAATCAATCAACGCGGAATAAAATGGCGCCATATATGACAACACAGAACTCCTGACCATGGCAGTGGCTTTTAAGACTAATAGCATCAATTCATGAGCTACCAGCAGATACTGGAGGAACCGCATTGCTGGGCGTTAGACATCAGAAACTAGGGCACAAAACTGCTGAATATACATCATGAAAGCTGGCATACCCTGAGGGAACGCGCAGCGTGCCAACATTTCCTTGGAAGCAAAAGTGATTTTCCTTCCAAAGCTTTTGACTGTGCAAGGGCAAATTACATGAGGGGAAAACGACTATTTTGCATGTGCAACGCTACCATAAAGACTAAGGCTGGGTTCACACCACGTTTTTGCCATACTGTTTTCAATCCGTTTTTCTAAAGAAAACCATATGGCAAGAAAACGGATGGAACAGTATGGGAAAAAGTAAGCCATATGCGTTTTTAAACTGTATACTGTTTTTAAAAGTGCATACAGTACATACATGGGCAGGGGACTTTAGGATGCAAATGTGCATGTGCAAAGTAGGGATCGATTATCGGTTATCGGTTTGGCCGATAATCACGATTTTGGGCATCATCGGTATCGGCAATTACCTTGCCGATATGCCGATAATGCCCCGCCCCCCGCACCGCCCCCACCGCACCGCGACCGCCCCCCCCACAGACCCGCCGCACCGCGTCGCACCCCCCCACTGCACTGCCCCGTGCCTCCCGCATCCCCGGTTTTATAATTACCTGTTCCCGGGGCCCGGGGTCAACGCTACTTCTGGCTCCTGCTGCGTCCTGCGTTACGTTGTGCGCAATGACGAGTGACGCGACGTGACATCACCATCAGTGCGCACAGTGACAGCTCAGGAGGATGCCACCGGAGCCAGGTGTAGAGTGGACCCCGGGCCCCTGGAACAAAATTATAAAACCGGGGATGGGGGAGGCAATGGGGCCGGGGCGGTGCGGTGGGGGGTGCGATGCGGCGCGGTGGGGCGGTAGGGGGCGCGGAGCGGTGCGGCAGGGGGGGGGGAGGGGAGCGATGGTGGCAATGGGACTCAGGACCCCCGGACAGGCAGGGGGAGAGAAGCGGGTGGCGGCGCCGGTCTATGGCACCGCAAAAGCCGCTGCAGTTCATTGATTTAAAACGCCCGCTTTAAATCAATGATCTGCAGCGGTGTGGGGGGGTGTGGGGGTAAATAGCCGATAACTTATACCGGAATATCGGTATAAGTTATCGGCTATTGGTCCTAACCTCCACAGATTATCGATATCGGTATCGGCCCTAAAAAAACGATATCGGTTGATCCCTAGTGCAAAGTAAAAACCGTATACAGTTTCCTGTATGGAACCGTATAGATGTGCGTTTCCCATTGACGTCCATGTTAAAAAAAACGTATGCGGTCGCAGTACGGTTTTTAAACCGGAGACAAAACCGTGGTCAACCACGGTTATGAGTATGGGAGAAAACCGTATTGCAAGCAAACCGTACCCAACCGGATGCATACGGTTTTCAATTATTTGTCTATGTATACGGTTTTCAATACGGTTCCATACGTTTTCAATGATGAAAATGTATATGGGAAACATACTTGAAAAACGTGGTGTGAACCCGCCCTAACCTCTATGATGGTGGCTATGTTCACATAATTACATAAAAATTACGTCGGGGGAGATTTATCAAAACCTGTCCAGAGGAAAAGTTGCCCATAGCAACCAATCAGATCGCTTCTTTCATTTTTGAAAAGGCCTCTGCAAAATGAAAGAAGCGATCTGATTGGTTGCTATGGGCAACTGGGCAACTTTTCCTTTGAACAGGTTTTGATAAATCTCCCAGGACATATTTGTGGTTTGAATGTGGATGTGGTTCCCCCATAGTTATGTTAGTTTCCTCAGTTATTCATCATTCCTATCCTCCCCATGGACCCATGGGGGAGATTTATCAAAACCTGTCCAGAGGAAAAGTTGCCCAATTGCCCATAGCAACCAATCAGATCGCTTCTTTCATTTCTCAGAGGCCTTTTCAAAAATGAAAGAAGCGATCTGATTGGTTGCTATGGCCAACTTTTCCTCTGGACAGGTTTTGATAAATCTCCCCCGGCGTAATTTTTATGTAATTATGTGAACATAGCCACCATCATAGAGGTTAGGGCAGGTTCACACCACGTTTTTCAAGTATGTTTCCCATATACATTTTCATCATTGAAAACGTATGGAACCGTATTGAAAACCGTATACATAGACAAATAATTGAAAACCGTATGCATCCGGTTGGGTACGGTTTGCTTGCAATACGGTTTTCTCCCGTACTCAAAAAGGTTATAATAAATCTCCCCCATAATGATTAGCGAAATTGCAGCAATACATACCGTATTTTTCGCCGTATAAGACACACTTTTTCTTCCCCAAAACTGGGGGGGGGGGGGGGGGGGGAGTTGGTGCGTCTTATATGGCAAATACACATTAAAACCCTGTCCTATTGCGGCGGTCCCTGCGGCCATCGCGGTGGGACCCGCATACAGGACATCACTAACCCGGCTGTTCGGGACCGCCGCGGTGAAATTGTGCAGTCCCAAACAGCTTACAGGACACTGGGAGGGACCTTACCTGCCTCCTCAGTGTCTTCTCTGTGCCGGGATCCCCTGCGCTCTCCTTCGTCGTCATCACGTCTTCGCACGCACTGTCTCGTCATCCAATAGGAGCGGCTTGCGGAGCGGCGTGCGGAGCGGCGTGCGGAGCGACGTTAAGGCGGCGACGGAGAGCGAGGATACCAGGCAGCAGAGACGTTTCGGAGCGACGGGAACACCCCGGGGACAGCGATATAGGGCGACATCAAGGGCAGCGGTGACAAGTGGTGACGGTCCGCAGCGGAGGGGACACGTGAGTACTACCTCCTATACCAGTGGTCTTCAACCTGCGGACCTCCAGATGTTGCAAAACTACAACTCCTGGCATGCCCGGATAGCCAACGGCTGTCCGGGCATGCTGGGAGTGTAGTTTTGCAACATCTGGAGGTCCGCAGGTTGAAGATCACTGTCCTATACCTTACATTGTATTTGGTTCAGAATCTTTTTTTTCTAGATTTTCCTCCTATATAATTGGGTGCGTCATATATGCCGGAGCATCTTATATGGCGAAAGATACGGTAGCTACCAAAATTCCAAAAGCCAAAATTAGGACATTTAAGACCACCCAACTCCCAATCCCCCCCAGATGACAACTTTTGGGCAAGATTTAAACAAGTCCCACCCCTTTATAGGGCAAATTAGGACTGATCCAATACCTAATGCAGGGCCTGTGGGGGCAGAACAAGGATCCGAATAACAAAGAGTCTCTCTCACATGCACCTCAGGCCCTACACTCGTTCTAACATTTGGGAAGTGTACGATTTTAAATCCCCTCTGATTTCCAAAAGGAAAGGCCTCATGGAGTGCTTTAACACCTTTGGCACTGCTTGGAACCTTCCATTCCTGTGAGACATGACAGTAAACATTCATTGATTTGAATGGTCATTAGCTTAGAATGTTGTATCAGAGTTTCAGTAATGAAATGTTCTATAGAGCCTATACATTCAAGTCAATAGCAATCTCTAGGCAGTGCCAAAGGGGTCTGAGATCTGTATGCAGCCTAAATAGGTTAGAGCCCATAGATTCAATGGGAAAAGAAAGAAAAAGAGAAAAAGGGCAGAGCGCCACATCGGGAGATACCATATATATATAACAACAAATAATGTATCTCTAAAACGTGTGTAGGTAGCTACAACCAGACAATAGGGACAATAGTATTGTTGCCAGACGAGTATTAACGTGAAAAGGTTGTTTATCCCATACAACCTGCAAACAATGTATGCAGTGGGGGTACACTTTCCCTAAAGGGGTACTCTAGCACTACAACATCTTATCCCCTATCCAAAGGATAGGGCATAAGATGCCTGATCGCGGGGGTCCCGCCGCTGGGGACCCCCGTGATCTTCCACGCTGCACCCCGTTAGAATCAGCCCCCCGGAGCGTGCTCGCTCCGGGTCTGATTACTGGCGATCACGGGGACGGAGCCCCCGTGTGACGTCACGCTCCGCCCCTTCCCTCAAGGCAAGCCTAAGGAGGGGGCGTGACAGCTGTTAGAGCCATGAGCCGGGGGCGGAGCCGTGACGTCACTATGCTCCGTCCCCGTGATCGCCAGTAATCAGACCCCGAGCGAGCACGCTCCGGGGGCTGATTCTAACGGGGTGCGGCGTGGAAGATCACGGGGGTCCCCAGCGGCGGGACCACAGCGATCAGGCATCTTATCCCCTATCCTTTGAATAAGGGATAAGATGTCTTTGCGCCAGAGTACCCCTTTAAGTCTGGGCTTGATTAAAACCAATGTATAGGTGTATAAAAATAAAAAAAATATTATATATATATATATATATATATATATATATATATATATATAAAATAATGTAGATCCAGTGAGTTAGATTAAATTAAAACAATTTATTACAAATAGTGATATTTCTTGTGGTGTCCTTTGTAGGGCCCTAACATCGGACTAACCACGATAAGACTGGTAGTCAATGTACATAAAATAGAAAATAAAAATAAAATAGGAATAAAATGTGTAAGTAATAGGTGCTGGTGTCCCAGTTAGACAAATAATAAGTAGGGCTATAGGTGCATGTACGGGGATCGTGCTATGCTGGGGGAACACAATGGCCCTCATTTACTATAGCAAACCCGACAAGTTTTGTCGCATTGCGCCAGCAATTGTGTCTGCGCCAGAATTGAAAAAACCCCAACTAACTCTCCATTTTGCTAAGAAAACCTGAAAAAGGGGGCGTGGTCTCAGAAAAGGGGCGTACTCCCGATATTTTCACAAAAACCCAACATATTTACTAAGGTTTCCACAGAAAATGTGGTGGATTTGAGCCGAGGAAAACCCTACAGATCAGAACGTGTGTAAAAAAAAAAAAGGAAAATGTAGGGAAAGTGCAAAATGTAGGGAAACCTTAGTAAATACCGTGGAAAATAAATTGTAGGGAATAAAACCCACAAAGAAACCTCCACAACACTCTTAGTAACTAAGGGCCAATGTCTTATGATCTGAGCAGTGATGTCTCTGTGTGGCTCGTATCTGATAGAGATATTGCGCGAGGCAGCGTGCCGGTAAGTGAGTGAATTCAGAGCGTTCTGCGGCGCTGGAGATTCCTTATATGTGTCCCACTCTACCCGGACGGCACAGGGATGGGATTCATTTGAAGGTATGGATTTTAGAACAAATTGGCTCAGCTGTCTACAGACTGCCTGAAATTTGAATGTATGAACTATATAGCACTTTATGTTTCATCAGTGATGATATCCAAAATTCAAACCCTTTGGTAGAGATGAGCGAACTTACAGTAAATTCGATTCGTCACGAACTTCTCAGCTCAGCAGTTGGTGACTTATCCTGCATAAATTAGTTCAGCTTTCCGGTGCTCTGGTGGGCTGGAAAAGGTGGATACAGTCCTAGGAAAGAGTCTCCTAGGACTGTATCCACCTTTTCCAGCCCACCAGAGCACCGGAAAGCTGAACTAATTTACGCAGGAAAAGTCATCAACTGCCGAGCCGAGAAGTTCGTGACGAATCGAATTTATTGTAAGTTCGCTCATCTCTAGTGATGATCTCCAAATTTCAAGGGGCCTCCCCTTTGGCACCGCACAGAGATGCCATTTACTGAAAAATATTACAAATTCAAAGTAATTGATTCAATTGGCTTTTGCTTAGTACAGTGTTTCCCAACCAGGGTGCCCCCAGCTGCTGCGAAACTACAACTCCCAGCATGCCTGGACAGCCGAAGGCTGGGTTTCTAATCTGAATATGCCTCTAAAAAGTATAGACTCTATAGAGCTTTCAAACCCCTTTGACACTGTGTAGAGATTGCTACTGATTTTAACATATGTGACTTTATGTCACTTTCTTTTACGTTATTGTTACATCATTGATTTTCCAGAATAATTTAAACGTATAGGATTTAAAACACATGGACTCTACAGAGTTCTTAAAAAAAAACCTTTGGCAATACCTAGAGATTGACATTAATTTGAAAGTATGGATTTTAGAACATATGGACTCTAAGCAAAACCCCTAGGCTGAAATTTTTAGGTATAAACTCCATAGCACTTCATATCAGCGATGACATCCAAAATTCACAAGGCCTTCAGAGAACCCAAACCCCTTTGGCACCGCACAGAGATGTCAATTACTGAAAAATCTGGTACACATTCAAAGTAATTGATTCAATTGGCTTCTGCTTAGGGCAGTGTTTCCCAATCAGGGCCCCTCCAGCTATTGCAAAACTACAAATCCCAGCATGCCCGGCAGCCGAAGACTGAGTTTCTAATCTGAATTAGCCTCTAAAAAGTATCGACTCTATAGAGCTTTCAAACCCCTTTGACACTGTGTAGAGATTGCTACTGATTTTAACATATGGGCTGTATGTCACTTTCTTTTCCATTATTGTTAGCATCCTTGATTTTAAAAAATTAATTTAAAAGTATGGGTTTTAGAACTCATGTACGATACAGACCAAAATTTGTATGTATTCTTAAACCCCTTTGGCACTACATAGAGATTGCCATTCATTTAAAAGTATGGATTTTAGAACATATGGACTGTGCACAGTCCATATGAAATTTTAATGTATAAACTCCATAGCAATTCACATCAGTGATAACATCCAAAATTCAAAGGGCCTTCAGAGAACCCCAACCCCTTTGGTACTGCACAGAGATGTCAATTACTGAAATTTCTTAGTAACTGATTTAAAGGGGTACTCCGGTGAAAACCTTTTTTCTTTTAAATCAACTGGTGGCAGAAAGTTAAACATATTTGTAAATTACTTCTATTAAAAAATCTTAATCCTTCATGTACTTATTAGCTGCTGAATACTACAGAGGAAATTCTTTTCTTTTTGGAATGCTCTCCGATGACATCACGAGCACAGTTCTCTCTGCTGACGTTATTATAATAATAATAACGCTTTATTTATTGTTGTCCTTAGTGGGATTTGAACCCAAGTCCCCAGCACTGAAAGGCAGCAGTGCTAACCACTGAGCCACCATGCTGCCCTTAGCATACATCTGCTATGCATGGTTGCTAAAATGGACAGAGATGTCAGCAGAGAGCACTGTGCTCGTGATGTCATCAGTGTTAAAAAAAAAAAATGAATTTCCTCCGTAGCATTCAGCAGCTAATAAGTACTGGAAGGATTAAGATTTTTTTCATAGAAGTAATTTACAAATATGTTTAACTTTCTGTCACCAGTTGATTTAAAAGAAAAAAGGTTTTTACCGGAGTACCCCTTTAACTGGCTTCTGCTTACAGCAGTGTTTACCAACCAGGGGGCCACCAGCTGTTGCAAAACTACAACTCCCAGCAAGCCCGGACAGCCGAAGGCTGTCCGGGCATGCTGGGAGCTGTCGTTTTGCAACAGCTGGAGGCCCCCTGGATGGAAAACACTGACTTTATGCTTGATTCCTGTAGCAGTAATAATAAAACCCATGAGAACAGAATTTAGTCGCCGACTGTTCTTCCAGACCTGTCATGGTTGTAACACTTATAGCCGTAGGACTCTTCACAAATTGACAGACTTAAACTTCGTCTTATCTGAAACTTTGCAGAATTTTTTTTATTTATTCCCCCCCCCCCCCCACCCCACCCCCCGTAAGCGTGAGATACAGAATATTAATATTCACATAGCTTCTGGCTGAATACAAGGAACAGATCATTCTTGAGGAGCGAATTCCATAATTAGTTCTGTACAGGAAGATGCGAAATTCGTTACATTAAACGGAATTCAATCTATCGCTTCCTGTTATCAGCCGCATCAGGAGATGAAATGTAAGGGCCGAGATCCTCCTGACATATATACAGCGTAAGGACGTGCTCACATTATGGCCTCCATCTGACATATATACGCTAGTGTGTTTCATTATTGTAACTGGGTCATGTGATCACCAGTCTGACACACCAAAAATCACAGTGTTCCTTGTGTCAGAGGAAGTAACATAGTTCATAAGGTTGAAATAACACCAGAGGTCATCAAGTTCAACCTATAACCCTAATGAGTCCCTAGTGAGTTGAATTGATCCAGAGGAAGGAACAAACCCTCATACTAGAGGTAAAAATTCCTTCCCGACTCCAAATATGGCATCAGAATTAATCCCTGGATCAACGATCTGTCCCTATAAATCTAATATATATAACCAGTGATTTTATTATTCTCCAAAAATGCATCCAGACCCCTTTTAAATTCTTTTACAGAGTTCACCATGACCACCCCATCAGGAGAGAATTCCACAGTCCCACTGCTCTTACAGTAAAGAACCCCCGTCTGTGCTGGTGTGGAAACCTTTCCTCTAGACGTAGAGGATGCCCCTTGATATAGATACAGTCCTGGGTATCAATAGATCTCTGTATAGTCCCCTGTTATATTTATACATAGTTATTAGGTCTCCCCTAAGACTTCTTCTTTCAAAACAAAATAACCCCAATTCTGATAATCTTTCTGGGTACTGTAGTCCTCCCATTCCCCGTATTATCCTGGTTGCCCGTCTTTGAACCCTCTCCAGCTCCACTCTGTCTTTCTTGTACACTGGTGCCCAGTACTGTACACAGTATTCTATGTGTGGTCTGACCAGTACTGTACACAGTATTCTATGTGTGGTCTGACCAGTACTGTACACAGTATTCTATGTGTGGTCTGACCAGTACTGTACACAGTATTCTATGTGTGGTCTGACCAGTACTGTACACAGTATTCTATGTGTGGTCTGACCAGTACTGTACACAGTATTCCCTGTGTGGTCTGACCAGTACTGTACACAGTATTCTATGTGTGGTCTGACCAGTACTGTACACAGTATTCTATGTGTGGTCTGACCAGTACTGTACACAGTATTCTATGTGTGGTCTGACCAGTACTGTACACAGTATTCTATGTGTGGTCTGACCAGTACTGTACACAGTATTCTATGTGTGGTCTGACCAGTACTGTACACAGTATTCTATGTGTGGTCTGACTAGTACTGTACACAGTATTCCATGTGTGGTCTGACCAGTACTGTGCACAGTATTCTATGTGTGGTCTGACCAGTACTATACACAGTATTCTATGTGTGGTCTGACCAGTACTGTACACAGTATTCTATGTGTGGTCTGACCAGTACTGTACACAGTATTCTATGTGTGGTCTGACCAGTACTGTACACAGTATTCCATGTGTGGTCTGACCAGTACTGTACACAGTATTCTATGTGTGGTCTGACCAGTACTGTACACAGTATTCTATGTGTGGTCTGACCAGTACTGTACACAGTATTCTATGTGTGGTCTGACCAGTACTGTACACAGTATTCCATGTGTAGTCTGACCAGTACTGTACACAGTATTCTATGTGTGGTCTGACCAGTACTATACACAGTATTCTATGTGTGGTCTGACTAGTACTGTACACAGTATTCTATGTGTGGTCTGACCAGTACTGTACACAGTATTCTATGTGTGGTCTGACTAGTGATTTGTACAGCGGTAGAATTATTTCCTTGTCGTGGGCATCTATGCCCCTATTGATGCACCCCATGATTTTATTAGCCTTGGCAGCAGCTGCCCAACACTGGTCACTACAGCTAAATTTACTGTTAACTAAGACTCCCAAGTCCTTTTACATGTCAGTCGTCCCTAGTGTGCTCCCATTTAATACATAATCCCAGCCTCTTTAACCTATCCAGATCCATTTGTAACAGTGCACTGTCCTCTATAGTGTTATCTACTATACACAAAGCACTGTCCTCTATAGTGTTATCTACTATACACAGTGCACTGTCCTCTATAGTGTTATCTACTATACAAAGTGCACTGTCCTCTATAGTGTTATCTACTATACACAGTGCACTGTCCTCTATAGTGTTTATCGCTTCACAGAGTTTAGTATCATCTGCAAAGATTGTTACTTTACTATTCAACCACTCTACAAGGTCACTAATGAATATATTAAATAGTATAGGACCCAATACGGACCCCTGTGGTCCCCACTAGTAACAGTCACCCAATCAGAATAATTACCATTAATAACCACCCTCTGTTTCCTATCACTGAGCCAGTTACTTACCCACTTACACACATTCTCCCCCAGCCCAATCCTTCTCATTTTATGCACCAACCTTTTATGTGGAACTGTATCGAATGCTTTGGAAAAATCCAGATATACGACATCCAGCGATTCCCCCTGGTCCAGTCTGGAGCTCACCTCCTCATAAAAGCTGATCAGGTGACAGGACCGATCCCTCATAAAGCTGATATGGAGTCATACATTTATTTTTATCAAGATATTCCAAAATAGCATCTCTTAGAAAACCCTCAAACAATTTACATACAACAGAGGTTAAACTAACAGGCCTATAATTCCAACAACACAAAAAAAAACACAAAAACACCTTTTGACCCCTTTTTAAATATTGGCACCACATTTGCCCTGCACCAGTCCTGGAGAACAGTCCCTGTTACTATAGAGTCCCTGAATATTAAAAATAGGGGTCTGTCTATTACATTCCTTAATTCCTTTAGAACAAGTGGTGAGTCCTGGGTCAGCTGCAAAATACAGGAGAATGTCATCATCTATCAATTCTCCTGCTAGTCTCTCCCCTTCAGCTCTTTCTGTATACTGCTGCTGTTATCTGGGATCACAATACATAGAAGATATACACCTCCCCTCCAACTCTATCTGTATACTGCTGATGTCTCTATGGAATCAGAATAAATAGTATTTATATAGCTAACCTCCAGTTCTATCTGTATACTGCTGCTGCCAGCTCTATGGGATTATTATATATAGAAGTTATACACCTTCCCTCCAGCTCTATCTGTATACTGCTGCTATCTCTATTGGATCAGGATATATAGTAGTTATACACCTTCCCTCCAGCTCTATCTGTATACTGCTGCTATCTCTATTGGATCAGGTTATATAGTAGTCATACACCTTTCCTCTAGCTCTATCTGTATACTGCTGCTATCTCTATTGGATCAGGTTATATAGTAGTTATACACCTTCCCTCTAGCTCTATCTGTATACTGCTGCTATCTCTATTGGATCAGGATATATACTATTTGTACCCCTACAGATGTATCTGTATACTGCTGCTGCTATCTGGGATCAGGATGTATAGTAGCTATACACCTGCCCTTAGTAAAAAAAAAAAAAATCAATGTGTGAACACAGTTTAAAATCTTTATAACCCCTCCTATAGTGATTATAGTTCGAATCACTTTGTCCTCATGGCAATATTTCTCTCATAAACACACTTTGGATAGGAGAATGCATCAAAACTGCACATATTGTGAACTGACAACAATCCACCTATAAGTCTAATGAATTCTTCTGGGTGAACAACAACAGCCTGACGAGATGACCAGGTGCCATGATCAAACACCACACCCTCAGCCAGAGGATTCAAGGGAAATGTAGGCAGCATCACAAAACATTTCAGTAATAAATTTCAATTCAAAATGGTAGCCTATGCCATGCCTGCCACGTCAGCTACAACAGGTAAGCACAATGCATGCACAAGAACCTTTATATTACTCTCTAATAATAGCCTATGCTGCACAATAGAAGGAAACAATCTTAAAGTGCTTCTTTAAAGAGACTGTTCACAGTTCTAATGCGAAACTGGGAGAAAGAACGACCATTCTGAAGACGAAACGTGTGAAATAGTTCAATATCTTGCGAAAAGCATGAAAAACTATTGATATTTCATGAAAACTGAAGAGAGATCATCAAAGTGTGAAAAAGTATGAGAACCCGATCTGATAAAGGCTTTTACTAAGGAAAGAGACCGTCAGACAAATGATTTATTAATTAAAAGTGCGGCTATAAAATTGGCGCTGTTGTTAAAGGGGTATTCCAGGAAAAAACGATTCTATTTACATCAACTGGAACCAGAAAGTGAAACAGATTTGTAAATTACTTCTATTAAAAAAAATCTTAATCCTTCCAATAATTATCAGCTGCTGAAGTTGAGTTGTTCTTTTCTGTCTGGCAACAGTGCTCACTGCTGACATCTCTGTTTTTTTTAATCAACTGGTGCCAGAAAGTTAAACAGATTTGTAAATGAATTCTATGAAACAATCTTAATCTTTCCAGTACTTATCAGCTGCTGTATGCTCCACAGGAAGTTTTATTCTTTTTATTTCCTTTCTTTCTGACCACAGTGCTCTCTGCTGACACCTCTGTCCATTTTAGGAACTGTCCAGAGAAGGATAGGTTAGCTATGGGGATTTGCTCCTGCTCTGGACAGTTCCTAAAATGGACAGAGGTGTCAGCAGAGAGCACCGTGGTCAGAAAGAAAGGAAATAAAAAGAAAAAAACTTCCTGTGGAGCATACAGCAGCTGATAAGTACTGGAAGGATTAAGATTGTTTCATAGAATTCATTTACAAATCTGTTTAACTTTCCGGCACCAGTTGATTTAAAAAAAATTTTTTCCAGTGGAGTACCCCTTTAAGGCAGTATTTCCCAAGCAGGGTGCCTCCAGCTGTTGCAAAACTACAACTCCCAGCATGCCCGGACAGCCTTCGGCATGCTACACTGGATGGTCCCCTTTGGCACTGCACAGGGATGTGCAGGGAGAACCCTGGTTGGGAAACAGTGCCATAAATAGAATTTTAAAATATTTTTCAGTAATAGACATCCCTGTGCAGTGCCAAAGGGGACCATCCAGAGTAGCATGCCGAAAGCTGTGCGGGCATGCTGGGAGTTGGAGTTTTGCAACAGCTGGAGGCACCCTGGATGGGAAACACTGGGTTTGTGTTTTATGCTTTGTGATAATATGAAGCTCAGGCTTATTGTGGGGAAGACCCATATTCAGTTTTAGCCATCCTGTGCCAACAAGACTACGATGCCAGTGATGACTTGTGCCCGAAGTATTGTCCGTCATGGTATGAAAAGAAGAATCATGCTGTCCGAGCATGCTGAGAGTTGGAAACGCACTATGTGAAAAACACTACCCTAATAGATTATATAAACCAGTGTTTCCCAACCAGGGTGCCTCCAGCTGTTGCAAAACTACAACTCCCAGCATACCCGGACAGCCTTTGGCTGTCCGGGCATGCTGGGAGTTGTAGTTTTGCAACAGCTGGAGGCACCCTGGTTAGGAAACGATGGGTTACATAGACCGTGGCTGTCTTCAGGATACAAACCCTTTAAACATAGTGACATGGTAAGACCCATAATAAATCTCTGCGGCACTGCAACATGTTCTGTCCTTTTTTTTTTAATAATCATGTTGTTTTTCTTCTGACAGCGCAATTTCCTAAGGGGAAGATTAATTTTAGTACCATGCAGATGTTACACTACACTGAGGCGGTGACAGGGCCGCGACTCAGCCATGTAAAGGGGCTATAAAGATAAAATACACATAGGAAAGATACATAAGATAAATATGACATAGAAAGATTTGAAAAAATAGATAGATATGAGATAGATAGATATGAGATAGATAGATATGAGATAGATAGATAAGAGATAGATAGATATGAGATAGATAGATATGAGATAGATAGATATGAGATAGATAGATATGAGATAGATAGATATGAGATAGATAGATAGATATGAGATAGATAGATATGAGATAGATATCAGATAGATAGATAGATAGATAGGAGATAGATAGATAGATAGATAGATAGATAGGAGATAGATAGATAGATATGAGATAGATAGATAGATATGAGATAGATAGATATGAGATAGATAGATAGATATGAGATAGATAGATAGATAGATATGAGATAGATAGATAGATATGAGATAGATAGATAGATAGATATGAGATAGACAGATAGATATGAGAGATATGAGAGATATGAGATAGATAGATATGAGATAGATAGATATGATAGACAGATAGATAGATATGAGAGATATGAGATAGATAGATGTGAGATAGATATGAGATAGATATGAGATAGATAGATATGAGATTGATACATAGATATGAGATAGATAGATATGAGATAGATAGATATGAGATAGATAGATAAATATGAGATAGACAGATAGATAGATATGAGAGATATGAGATTGATAGATGTGAGATAGATATGAGATAGATAGATAGATAGATATGAGATAGATAGATATGAGATAGATAGATAGATATGAGACAGATAGATATGAGGTGGATAGATAGATAGATAGATTTTAGATAGATAGATATGAAATAGACAGATAGATAGATATGAAATAGATAGATAGATATGAGATAGATATGAGATAGATAGATAGATATGAGATAGACAGATAGATAAATATGAGATAGATTGATGTGAGATAGATGGATGTGAGATAGATAGATATGAGATAGACAGATAGATAAATATGAGATAGATTGATGTGAGATAGATGGATGTGAGATAGATTGATGTGAGATAGATAGATATGAGATAGATAGATGTAAGATAGATAGATATGAGATAGATAGATATGAGATAGATAGATAGATAGATAGATAAACAGGAGAATACAGCAGCACAGTGCTAGCACAAAAATACAGATAAAACATGAAATGCTCTATTGCTACAATGCAAAAAATGAAAAAATTTAGGTACTTTGCTCACCATTTGGCCAAAATAGTTTGGATCATCCCACCGCGATAAGGTGACCTCATTGGGACGGACCCTACACTATGAATATGCCTCTGTGCAATCAGTTACCAGGCTTGTAAGGTCTGGAACATCCAGCACCTTATAAGACGGGTGGGGTGCAGGAGCCAACATGGAGGTAGCCACTCCCCCATATGTATAACACAAAAAAGGATAAGTTGTCCAGCACATACTGATACCAAACTATTGCATGGACCCGGTGTACAGGTGCTCGCTGCTAGGCTAAATATACACAAAAGCACCTCAATTTTTTTAATTTTTGGATTGTAGCAATATAGCATCACCTAGATAGACAGATATGAGATAGATAGATATGAGATAGATAGATATGAGATAGATAGTTAGATAGATAGATAGATAGATAGATAGATAGGAGATAGATAGTTAGATAGATATGAGATAGATAGATATGAAATAGATAGTTAGATAGATATGAGATAGATAGATATGAAATAGTTAGATAGATAGATAGATATGAGATAGATAGATATGAGATAGATAGATAGATATGAGATAGATAGTTAGATAGATATGAGATAGATATGAAATAGATAGTTAGATAGATATGAGATAGATAGATATGAGATAGATAGATATGAGATAGATAGATATGAGATAGATAGATATGAGATAGATAGATATGAGATAGATAGATAGACATAAGATAGATAGACAGATAGATATGAGATAGATAGATATGAGATAGATATATAGATATGAGATAGATAGATAGATAGATATGAGATAGATAGATAGATAGATAGATAGATAGATATGAAATAGATAGATAGATATGAGATAGATAGATAGAAATGAAATAGATAGATATGAGATAGATAGATATGAGATAGATAGATAGATATGAGATAGATGGAAAGATATCCAAAATAGATGCAGCACATCACCGGATTCAGTACAAAGTGAGGAAGTTTATTCCATGATGTATTACAGACAACGTTTCACCAGCCTCACGCTGGCTTTTTCAAGTAACAAGTGAGTGATAAGTGCGGGGCTTTATAGAATGCCCTCCCATCATTGTATGACATCACATGATTCAAATTAGCAAATGTAAACATAAGTGGTATAATACAAACTTATACAGAAAATAAGGTGTAATATATAGCCCCTTCTTTTCTGTATAAGTTTGTATTATACCACTTATGTTTACATTTGCTAATTTGAATCATGTGATGTCATACAATGATGGGAGGGCATTGTATAAAGCCCCGCACTTATCACTCACTTGTTACTTGAAAAAGCCAGCGTGAGGCTGGTGAAACGTTGTCTGTAATACATCACGGAATAAACTTCCTCACTTTGTACTGAATCCGGTGATGTGCTGCATCTATTTTGGATATGAGGATGAAGGAGCTCCCCGGCCGAGGCTCTAGTTTGCTTGCACCCGACATCATCTTTTCTGGCTACTTGGTGTGCTGCTCATATTGGAATTTTGTTTGTAGATAGATAGATATGAGATAGATAGAAGATAGATAGAAGATAGATAGCTAGATAGATAGAAGATAGATATGAGTATGGTGGATATGCCCTTCATAAAGGATTTATGTAGACAGTCACAATCGATCTACCTGAGATGACAGACAGATGTTGTATCTCATTACTGGCTCCTGGGGGCGCTACATCTGGTTACAGGGGCATTTATATTAGGTACAGGGGCATTACAGGGGACTCGCACAGCACACCAGCTGTAGATGTAATGCATGGTGGAGCCTCACCTGTAACTTTAGTAAGAACAACAAGCAGCAGTCCATCACGGGATCTATTATAAGCCAATCCATAATAAAAATACATGACTTCAGTAATAGAAATCTCTTGACGCATTTCTATTATCCAAGGTCTTAATCATCAGTCACATTTAGTCAGAATGACAAAGTGTAAAGACACCAGCTGGTAGACGCCCAGTGATGTAGGAACAATCAGAATTATTAACATGAAAACAAATTCCTTTAACCCTTGTAAGGTGAGCTATATATATATAGAAGGTATAGTGACTATTATGTCACTACGGATGATTAACTCTTACATCACCATTGTGTCCCATACTAAGGTGGCACGTCACTCCTGACCATACTCTCCCGTCTGCTTGTATCTTGTCTGACAAATACTCCACGGGACAAGTCTGTCTTTATGCTAAGGTATACATCAATATATATATATATATATATATATATATATACATATATATATATATATATATATATATATATATATATATATATATTGTCCATTAAAATGCTCATTTAAGACTCCTGCTGTGGACTCCTGTCTTAGCTGACACACTCCTGTCACCGTGACTGGTGGCTCTGACAGGATGGTGACTGGCTCTGGCTGGGTGCCGGCTGTCTCTAGTTGAGTGTTGGCTGGCTCTGGATGGGTGCTTGCTGGGTGCTAGTTGGGTAATGGCTGGGTGCTGGTTGTGGGCTGTCTGGTTCTGGTTGGGTGCTGGTTGGGTTTTGGTTGGCTCTAGTTTAGTGCTGGCTGGTTCTGAATGGGTTCTGACTTGCTCTGGTTGGGTGCTGGCTGGGTCTTGGCTGGATCTAGTTCAGTGCTGGCTGGGTGTTGGGTAGCTCTAGTTGAGTGCGGGCTGGGTGCTGGCTGGGTCTTGGTTGGCTCTAGTTTAGTGCTTGCTGGTTCTGGATGGGTGCTGGCTGGTTCTGGCTGGGTGTTGGGTAGCTCTAGTTGAGTGCTGGCTGGGTGCTGGTTGGGTGTTGGCTGGGTCTTGGTTGGCTCATGCTTAGTGCTGGCTGGTTCATGCTGGGTGCTGGCTGGATGTTGGGTAGCTAGTTGACTGCTGGCTGGGTGCTATCTGGCTTTGGCTGGCCCTAGTTGGGTTCTTGCAGCATGCTAGCTGGCTATGTTGGTGTTGGCTGGCCCTAGTTGGGTGTTGGCTGGGTGCTAGCTGGCTCTGGCTGGGTGTTGGGTAGCTCTAGTTGGGTGTTGGCTGGGTGCTAGCTGGCTATGGCTTAGTGTTGGCTGGCCCTAGTTGGGTGTTGGCTGGGTGCTAGCTGGCTCTGGCTGGGTGTTGGGTAGCTCTAATTGGGTGTTGGTTGGGTGCTAGCTGGCTCTGGCTGGGTGTTGGGTAGCTCTAGTTGGGTGTTGGCTGGGTGATCGCTGGCCCTAGTCTCCTAGTGCCTCTGCTCTGCCCTTTCCTCGCGCGCTTTTTTCTCTTGCTCTCCTCTGTGGCCAGAACTATATGATCGCAGCTGCTGCAGAGAGAACACACAGTGAGATACAGTAGATCGCCCGCTCATGACTCACGTGGTACTGCTGAAGATGATGGCGGTAATACAACTAACCTAGCACTCTGACAAGCCCGTTACCTAAACAGCCAGATGACGTACATCAAGACCATCACACTACGATCTTACTAGATTGCTAGATAGCGTGAGATCACAGCAAAGGATTGTGGGTGAGGACGCAGCGACTCAAGGCGGGGCAATCTCATGCCAAGCTTTGCAAACTGGTTGGCGCCATCCAGTAAAAAAAACATAATGTTTTGAAGAAAAAAAATTACTAATTCAAATTCAAAAGTCCCATTCCGTTTTTTACATGGATAGGAGTAACCAATTCAATTATAAAAAAAAATCGCAGACCCTCCCCCCCTGACTACGACTACATGTCACCAGCCCCAACCCGACTGCTGAGAGCCGCAACCTCACCATATAACCACATCTGTAATATATGGAATGTAACGTCACTGGAAGATTTTTCTTTCATCGAGATCACATATATATATATATATATATATATATATATATATATATATATATATACTGCGAGCAGAAAAAATAGGAACGGCAGTCGTGAGCCCTGTATCACTCATTGTGATGTGTTTTCAGAATACAATCACTCATCGCATGGTAAATATTATGTATGCCCTATTTAGCATGGCACTCAGCTGCTCAAGAGGGAAAAAAAACAACCTTATGGGGGATTTTTCCTTTTTTTTTTTTTTTATCCCAGTAGACACCCACCTACAAGCGCAACACATGCAATTTTCTGTTATTTATAGGGAACCTTGGTCCGGTTCACATGACTGCGCCAGGTACGTGACTCAGAGACGTGTAAGTCGTGCCGGCTAATAACACACGAGGGGGGCTAGAGCAATGATACACGCAGCACGCCAAGTAGTCACCTTATGTTATGTTTCGACACAACTGCATCCCCTGTGTCTCCAGCTGTTGCAAAACTAAAACTCCCATCATGCTGTTGGCTGTCCAGGCATGCTGGGAGTTTTAGTTTTGCAACAGCTGGAGACACACAGTGGGGGGGGGGGAGATTTATCAAAACCTGTGAAAAGGAAAAGTTGCCCAGTTGCCCATAGCAACCAATCAGATCGCTTCTTTCATTTTTAACTCTGCAAAGTGAAAGAAGCCATCTGATTGGTTGCTATGGGCAACTGGGCAACTTTTCCTTTTCACAGGTTTTGATAAATCTTCCCCATAGTGTATGAAAAACACTGCCTTGTGTGATTAAAATGAGAGATGAGCGAACTTACAGTAAATTCGATTCGTCACGAACTTCTCGGCTCGGCAGTTGATGACTTATCCCGCGTAAATTAGTTCAGCCTTCAGGTGCTCCGGTGGGCTGGAAAAGATGGATACAGTCCTAGGAAAGAGTCTCCTAGGACAGTATCCACCTTTTCCAGCCCACGGGAGCACCGGAAAGCTGAACTAATTTATGCAGGATAAATCATCAACTGCCGAGCCGAGAAGTTCGTGACGAATCGAATTTACTGTAAGTTCGCTCATCTCTAATTAAAATGAATGAATAAAATAGTTTAAATAGATATAGAAAAAATAATCTGACAGGGCAGTGTCTCCAAACCGGGGAACCCCACTTGTTGCAAAACTACAAATCCCAGCATGCCCGGACAGCCGTTGGCTGTCCGGGCATGCTGGGACTTGTAGTTTTGCAACATCTGGAGGTCCATAGTTTAGAAACCACTACATTATATCGTGTCCAAAGCTGTCAGGGCATGCTGGGAGTTGTAGTTTTGCATCAATCTGAAGGTCCATAGTTTAGAGACCACTACATTGGATCATGTCCAAAGCTGTCAGGGCATGCTGGGAGTTGTAGTTGGCAACAGCTGGAGGGCCACAATTGGGAGACCACTACATGGGACCATGCCCAAGGTTGTCAGGGCATGCTGGGAGTTGTAGTTTGGCAACATCTGGAGGTCCACAGTTGGGAGTCTAATGCATTAGACCATGCCCCAAGCAGTCAGGGCATGCTGGGAGTTGTAGTTTGGCAACATCTGGAGGTCCACAGTTGGGAGTCTAATGCATTAGACCATGCCCCAGGCGGTCAGGGCATGCTGGGAGTTGTAGTTTTGCATCAATCTGAAGGTCCACAGTTGGGAGACAACTGCATTAGACCATGTCCAAGGCTGTCAGGGCTTGCTGGGAGTTGTAGTTTAGCAACATCTGGAGGTCCATAGTTTAGAGACCACTACATTATATCATGTCCAAGGCTGTCAGGGCTTGCTGGGAGTTGTAGTATTACAACTTCTGGAGGTCCGCAGTTTGGAGACCACTGCATTATACTATGGCCAAAGTTGTCAGGGCATGCTGGGAGTTGTAGTTTTGCAACATCAGGAGGTTTTAAAGCCGTTATGGGGGACAGATGCATCGTACACATGTGACCTCCTCCGTGCCGTAGTAGACGCGGCTCTTACCCACGTTGCATCTGTCAGGTTCACTTCCACTCGCAGACATTGCGCTAATGTTCTGTAATCAGCGAGAGAAGAATCAGCCAGGAATTTCATTCAACTCCGAGTGAGAACTCATTGATAAAATACCATCGTGTTACTGTTCTGTGTTCAGGAGATGAGTATATAGAGGATATAGGAGTATATAGGGGATATAGGAGTATATAGAGGATATAGAAGTATATAGAGGATATAGGAGTATATAGAGGATATAGGAGTACATTGAGGATATAGGAGTATATAGAGGATATAGGAGTATATAGAGGATATAGGAGTATATAGAGGATATAGAAGTATATAGAGGATATAGGAGTATATAGAGGATATAGGAGTATATAGAGGATATAGGAGTATATAGAGGATATAGAAGTATATAGAGGATATAGGAGTACATAGAGGATATAGGAGTATATAGAGGATATAGGAGTATATAGAGGATATAGAAGTATATAGAGGATATAGAAGTATATAGAGGATATAGGAGTATATAGAGGATATAGGAGTATATAGAGGATATAGGAGTATATAGAGGATATAGAAGTATATAGAGGATATAGGAGTATATAGAGGATATAGAAGTGTATAGAGGATATAGGAGTATATAGAGGATATAGAAGTATATAGAGGATATAGGAGTATATAGAGGTTATAGAAGTGTATAGAGGATCTAGGAGTATATAGAGGATATAGAAGTGTATAGAGGATATAGGAGTATATAGAGGATATAGGAGTATATAGAGGATATATAAGGGTATAGAGGATATAGGAGTATATAGAGGATATAGAAGTATATAGAGGATATAGAAGTATATAGAGGATATAGGAGTATATAGAGGATATAGAAGTGTATAGAGGATATAGGAGTATATAGAGGATATAGGAGTATATAGAGGATATAGGAGTATATAGAGGATATAGGAGTATATAGAGGATATAGAAGTATATAGAGGATATAGGAGTATATAGAGGATATAGGAGTATATAGAGGATATAGAAGTATATAGAGGATATAGGAGTACATAGAGGATATAGGAGTATATAGAGGATATAGGAGTATATAGAGGATATAGAAGTATATAGAGGATATAGAAGTATATAGAGGATATAGGAGTATATAGAGGATATAGGAGTATATAGAGGATATAGGAGTATATAGAGGATATAGAAGTGTATAGAGGATATAGGAGTATATAGAGGATATAGGAGTATATAGAGGATATAGGAGTATATAGAGGCTATAAAAGTATATAGAGGATATAGAAGTATATAGAGGATATAGAAGTATATAGAGGATATAGGAGTATATAGAGGATATAGAAGTATATAGAGGATATAGGAGTATATAGAGGATATAGGAGTATATAGAGGATATAGAAGTATATAGAGGATATAGGAGTATATAGAGGATATAGAAGCGTATAGAGGATATAGGAGTATATAGAGGATATAGAAGTATATAGAGGATATAGGAGTATATAGAGGATATAGGAGTATATAGAGGATATAGAAGTATATAGAGGATATAGGAGTATATAGAGGATATAGAAGTATATAGAGGATATAGTAGTATATAGAGGATATAGAAGTATATAGAGGATATAGGAGTATATAGAGGATATAGAAGTATATAGAGGATATAGTAGTATATAGAGGATATAGAAGTATATAGAGGATATAGAAGGGTATAGAGGATTCTGAGGACAGGTGACATTGTGTACATGGGGTCAGCAGTCAAATGGTTAAACGCTGAGGTGTAGGACACAGGGATTTACAATGAAAGGGCAGTAGTAACATACAAAGCATCGTCTGTATTAGTGGTCTCCAAACTGTGGACCTCCAGCAGTTGCAAAACTACAACTCCCAGCATGCCTGGACAGCCAACGGCTGTCCGGGCATGCTGGGAGTTGTAGTTTTGCAACAGCTGGATTCCACAGTTTGGAGATCACTGCATTAGACCATGTCCAAAGCTATCAGGGAATGCTGGGAGTTGTACTTTTGCAACATCTGGAGGTCCACAGTTTGAAGACCACTGCACCACTGCATTAAACCATGCCCAAGGCTGTTCATGGAATGCTTGTAGTTGTAGTTTTGAAACATCTGGAGGTCCACAGTTTGAAGACCACTGCATTAAAGGGGTACTCCTGTGGAAAACTTATTTTTTTTAAATCAACTGGTGCCAGAAATGTAAACAGATTTGTAAATTACTTCTATTAAAAAATCTTAATCCTTCCAGTACTTTTTAGGGGCTATATACTACAGAGGAAATTCTTTTCTTTTTGGATTTCTCTGATGTCACGACCACAGTGCTCTCTGCTGACCTCTGCTGTCCATTTTTGGAGAAAATCCCCATAGCAAACATATGCTGCTCTGGACAGTTCCGAAAATGGACAGCAGAGGTCAGCAGAGAGCACTGTGGTCATGACATCAGAGAAATCAAAAAAGAAAAGCATTTCCTCTGTAGTGTACAGCCCATAAAATGTATTGGAAGGATTAAGATTTTTCAATAGAAGTAATTTACAAATCTGTTTAACTTTCTGGCACCAGTAGATTTAAAAAAAATAAATAAAAGTTTTCCACGGGAGTACCCCTTTAAACCATGCCCAAGGCTGTCTGGGCATGCTTGGAGTTGTAGTTTTGCAACATCTGGAGGTCCACAGTTTGAAGACCACTGCATTAAACCATGCCCAAGGCTGTTCATGGCATGCTTAGAGTTATAGTTTTGCAACAGCTGGAGGTCCACAGTTTGAAGACCACTGAATAAGACCAGGCCCAAGGCTATCTGGCCATGCTGGGAGTTGTAGTTTTGCAATAGCTGGAGGTCCAAAGTTTAAAGACCACTGCAATAAACGATGCCCAAGGCTGCTCATGGCATGCTGGGAGTTGTAGTTTTGCAACATCTGGAGGTCCACAGTTTGAAGACCACTGAATAAGACCAGGCCCAAGGCTATCTGGCCATGCTGGGAGTTGTAGTTTTGCAATAGCTGGAGGTCCAAAGTTTAAAGACCACTGCAATAAACGATGCCCAAGGCTGCTCATGGCATGCTGGGAGTTATAGTTTTGCAACAGCTGGAGGTCCACAGTTTGAAGACCACTGAATAAGACCAGGCCCAAGGCTATCTGGCCATGCTGGGAGTTGTAGTTTTGCAATAGCTGGAGGTCCAAAGTTTAAAGACCACTGCAATAAACGATGCCCAAGGCTGCTCATGGCATGCTGGGAGTTGTAGTTTTGCAACATCTGGAGGTCCACAGTTTGAAGACCACTGAATAAGACCAGGCCCAAGGCTATCTGGCCATGCTGGGAGTTGTAGTTTTGCAATAGCTGGAGGTCCAAAGTTTAAAGACCACTGCAATAAACGATGCCCAAGGCTGCTCATGGCATGCTGGGAGTTGTAGTTTTGCAACATCTGGAGGTCCACAGTTTGAAGACCACTGAATAAGACCAGGCCCAAGGCTATCTGGCCATGCTGGGAGTTGTAGTTTTGCAATAGCTGGAGGTCCAAAGTTTAAAGACCACTGCAATAAACGATGCCCAAGGCTGCTCATGGCATGCTGGGAGTTGTAGTTTTGCAACATCTGGAGGTCCACAGTTTGAAGACCACTGAATAAGACCAGGCCCAAGGCTATCTGGCCATGCTGGGAGTTGTAGTTTTGCAATAGCTGGAGGTCCAAAGTTTAAAGACCACTGCAATAAACGATGCCCAAGGCTGCTCATGGCATGCTGGGAGTTGTAGTTTTGCAACATCTGGAGGTCCACAGTTTGAAGACCACTGGCCTATCTTTCCAACCCATGTCTATAAGCCGGATTCCCTTCAAGGTTTAAAAACGTTGTCAGAATCTCAAAATCAGTGTACCGATGCTCGGCACGGCACTGACCCCATCTTATTCTAAGACCCAAACGTAGTCACGTTTAGAGTTTTCGCTGTCGTCTACTGCACCTTTTAGTCCAAGCCAGAACTCGGATACGCTTGGAAAACAAGGTGACCATGTGTCCATGCCTCCGAGGCCGTCATAGTGACGTAAATCCAGCTTAAAGGGGTACTCCGCCCCTAGACATCTTATCCCCTATCTAAAGGATAGGGGATAAGATGTCTGATCGCAGGGGTCTCGCCGCTGGGGACCCCCACAATATCGGCACCCCAGACACCCGGTACATGGAGCAAACTTCGCTCCGGATGACTGGTGATGAAGGGCGGAGGTTCGTGATGTCACAGTTACGCCCCGCTCATGATGTCACAGCCACGCCCCCTCCCATAGACTTGCATTGAGCGGGCGCGGCCGAGAGGGGGCACGGCGCTGAACCAGACATTCTAAATGAACGCCGAGTGCAGCAGCGAGATCGCAATCAGGCATTTTATCCTCTATCCTTTGGACAGGGGATCAGATGTCTAGCAGCGGAGTACCCCTTTAAGAACCTCATGCCCTACCAACTGAGCTAGCTGGCCTTATAGTTAGTGGGATTAGCCCAATGGGACAACATAGGAAGACATCTGACCAGAACCCCCTCAAATGGACAATACCAAGGAAGGGGTTAATCCAAGAGTAGTAATGGTGTAGAATGGGGAGGCACGCCATCTTGGGGGCTACAATTCTGCCAAATTATCAGAATTTTACAGTATTATGGTTAAAATGTTGTAACACCCAATATGAGATCTTATTTATCATTATTATTTTTTACCTAACTCGAACCCTTGTGATATGCACAGGGCTGTGGCCTCCCATTGGCTTGTCCATGACCTGCCCTGGAGTATGCATAACATATACACGCCATAGAGGTGGTCAGTGCAGCAGGTTTGGTTGGTCCCTTCCATCTTCTCCATAAGCAATTCTAACATCACAAAAATCCCTCCCCCTACAGAACCCGCCATATCACCAAATGATGATGCCAGTGATGCCAGGCCGACCACCGGGCCACTATTCTTCACCTTATACCTACTAAACCACAATTCCAAGCGGGTGCTATGTGGAAACCTACAGCTCAGTCCTGCTCAAGAACATAGGACCGTGAACCTGCACTTAGTCAGGAATGATCCTGTGCAAGAAGGATTTCAGAAGCCTCTTTATTTTAAGGAGTGATCCGACTCTCACAACCAGCAAGTGTTGCCATGATAGGAAACCCCCTCTATGTATGGCATGATCCCTCAGTGATCAGGCAGGGTACCTCAGTGATCAGGCAGGGTCCCTCAATGGTCAGGCATGATCCCTCAGAGGTCAGACAGGGTCCCTCAGTGGTCAGGCATGGTAGCTCAATATTCAAACATGGCCCCTCAGTGGTAAGGCATGGTCCCTCAGTGGTCAGGCAGGGTCCCTCAATGGTCAGGCATGATCCCTCAGAGGTCAGACAGGGTCCCTCAGTGGTCAGGCATGGTCCCTCAGTGGTCAAACATGGTCCCTCAGTGGTCAGGCATGGTCCCTCAGTGGTCAGGCATGGTCCCTCAGTGGTCAAGCATGGTCCCTCAGTGATCAGGCATGGTCTCTCAGTGGTCAGACATGGTCCCTCAGTGGTCAGGCATGGTCCCTCAGTGTTCATGCATGGTCCCTCAGTGGTCAAACATGGTCCCTCAGTGGTCAGGCATGGTCCCTCAGTGGTCAAACATGGCCCCTCAGTGGTCAAGCATGGTCCCTCAGTGATCAGGCATGGTCTCTCAGTGGTCAGGCATGGTCCCTCAGTGGTCAGGCATGGTCCCTCAGTGTTCATGCATGGTCCCTCAGTGGTCAAACATGGTCCCTCAGTGGTCAGGCATGGTCCCTCAGTGGTTAAGCATGGTCCCTCAGTGGTCAGGCATGGTCCCTCAGTGGTTCAGCATGGTCCCTCAGTGGTTAAGCATGGTCCCTCGGTGGTTAAGCATGGTCCCTCGGTGGTCAGGCATGGTCCCTCTGTGTTCAGGCATGGTCCCTCAGTGGTTAAGCATGGTCCCTTAGTGGTCAGGCATGGTCCCTCAGTGGTTAAGCATGGTCCCTCAGTGGTCAGGCATGGTCCCTCAGTGGTTAAGCATGGTCCCTCAGTGGTAAAGAATGGTCCCTCAGTGGTTAAGCATGGTCCCTCAATGGTCAGGCATGGTCCCTCAGTGGTCAGGCATGGTCCCTCAGTGGTTAAGCATGGTCCCTCTGTGTTCAGGCATAATCCCCAAGTCCCCCAGTTCTGTTATTCACAACACTGGGGTCCCGGGTTTAAAGTGGGACTGTGATACACCATCATGGGCTTTGTATGTTTACCACAAGTTCTTGTTAGGTACTATCCACAGTCTAAAAACTATCTTGTGGTTTAACAGGTTAAAAGGGGGTTCCCCAAATTGGACAATTGAAGGGTCCCTTGGGAATGAGTTGCTGCCCTTCTGGGATTCCCAGTGACCGTCTGTAATCTGTTGAAAGATCTGACAGTAAAAGGGGGAACTTAACTGGCATTTCTCACTGGGTTATTCAGGATTAGAAAAACAGCGCCCCCCTATCCTCAGGTCACATTTGTAATTGCAGCTCCGTTCCACTGAAGTGAATGGAGCCAAGTTGTAATGCTGGGGACAGGTGTGGCACTGTTTTTTTGGAGAAAATTAGCTCAGCTGTTGCATTCCTGGATAACCTCTTAAGCGTACGTTCACATGCGCCTGCTCGGAGCTGCAATACACCGCTACGAGCAGACACACTGCGATGTGCGAGTCGCAGCGTGCATGCGCAGTATACTCACACATCGCGGCAGCTCTCTGCCTAGCTCATGGAGCAGGGGGAGCGGCCTCGACGTGTGCGAGTACACCACGCATGCGCGGCAACTCGCACATAGCAGTGTGTCTGCTCGTAGCGGCATATTGCTGCTCCGAGCGGGCACATGTAAAGGCAGCATACAGCGGTCCTTCAGCGGCGGATCTGCAGCGTAAAATACACTGTGGGTTCGCTCGTGTGAACGTACCCTTAATGTGAACCCCTGCCAGTGTAGGATCTTGATAAATTTAGGCGCATCTGAGTCTGCCCATGCAACAACCTAAGAAATCTACTTGAAGCTTGATGCCCTCTTCTCCATCAAGCCCTGCCCACTTGGCAAGCATGGTGCAGATCGATAAAAAATCGGACCCTTCTATTTACCCAGAATACCACAGTTCTTCCCAACCAGGGTTGCAAAATGACAACTTCCAGCATCTACGGAGAGCAGCAGGTGTTCAGTAATTTCACAGTACACTGCAATACATTACCTTAGTATCATTGCAGTGTACTGTACAAGCTATCGAGTGATCCAACAATATAGTCCCCCTAGGTAAAAGGGGTACTCCGCCACTAGACATCTTATCCCCTATCAAAGGATAGGGGATAAGATGTCTGATCGCTGGGGTTCCGCCACTGGGACCCCAGGATCTTTGCTGCGGCAGCCCAGACATCAGGTGCACGGAGTGTCCAGCGATGCGGCAGGCCCCCCACAATCAGACATCTTATCCCCTATCCTTTGGATAGTGGATAAGATGTCTAGGGGCGGAGTACCCCTTTAATGTTTCCCAACCAGTGAGCCTCCAGCTGTTGCAAAACTACAATCCCAGCATGCCCGGAGAGCAGGTGTTCAGTAATTTCACAGTACACTGCAATACATTACCTTAGTATTATTGCAGTGTACTGTACAAGCTATCGAGTGATCACACAGTATAGTCCCCCTAGGTAAAAGGGGTACTCTGCCCCTAGACATCTTATCCCCTATCAAAGGATAGGGAATAAGATGTCTGATTGCGGGGGTTCCGCCGCTTGGACCCCGCGATCTTTGCTGCGGCAGCCCAGACATCAGGTGCACGGAGCGTCCAGCGATGCGGCAGGCCCCCCACAATCAGACATCTTATCCCCTATCCTTTGGATAGTGGATAAGATGTCTAGGGGCGGAGTACCCCTTTAATGTTTCCCAACCAGTGAGCCTCCAGCTGTTGCAAAACTACAATCCCAGCATGCCCGGAGAGCAGGTGTTCAGTAATTTCACAGTACACTGCAATACATTACCTTAGTATTATTGCAGTGTACTGTACAAGCTATCGAGTGATCACACAGTATAGTCCCCCTAGGTTACTGTTTCCCAACCAGTGTGCCTCCAGCTGTTGTAAACCTACAACTCCCAGCATCCCCGGACAGTAGGTGTTCAGTAATTTCACAGTAGGCTCCAATACATTACCTTAGTATTGCAGTGTACTGTACAAGCTATCGATTGATCACAAATAAAAAGTGCCCCTAGGTTACTGTTTCCCAACCAGTGTGCCTCCAGCTGTTGTAAAACCACAACTCCCAGCATGCCTGGACAGTAGGCTTTCAGTAATTTCACAGTAGGCTGCAATACATTACCTTAGTATTGCTGTATACTGTACAAGCTGTCAAGTGACAGTGTTTCCCAACCAGTGTGGCTTCAGCTGTTGCAAAACTACAACTCCCAGCATGCCCGGACAGCCTTTGGCTGTCCGGGCATGCTGGGAATTGTAGTTTTGCAACAGCTGGAGACGCCCTGGTTGGGAAACACTGGACTATCCTAATATGCACTGTGGAGAGATTGTAGTCTGTGTACTGCGCTGAGGAACATGTTGGCGCTACATACATAATCAATGTGCAACAAATATCATTGACCATTAAATAGTTAACACATTCATCACAGTACCGGCAGGACAATGGGGAGCATATGAATTGTGCCTCCATCCCTACAGTCCTATGGATCCGTACATCTAACAGTCTACGGTGTTAGTCACATTCATCATATAGTCTACGGTGTTAGTCACATTCATCATATAGTCTACGGTGTTAGTCACGTCTTACTCTGGCAGCTATAAGTACAAATCTTTCACCATTAAAGCCACATTCATCAGAGGAGCTTTTCCGTGTAATTATTCCCCCAGATTATCTGCATATACGCTCAGGATGTGATTTACGATGGCAAAGCTTTTAACCCCCTGCACTATGGTTCTTCTTAATGGAGCATCCCTCAATCCAACGTGCCACACTTACGGTAATATCTCAGCCGTTTCCCGATCTTATTAAGGGCGCTTATCCTTAGATATTGAGGTTATGGGGGGTGGGGGGAATGTTTTCTCAACCAAGACCGTAATGAATGGGAAAATGTTTACTATCGGTGAATGGTGAAGACCAGTAGAGGGAGCCAAGTGAATCCTAGTTTTCGATGGCTCTAAAAACAATCTGTACATTCAGCACCCAAGCAGACTGGAGAGCTCCCGTTCTGCTCGCGCAGACAATGTTGCCAGTGTAATCTATAATTCAGCACAAGGGCAATCGGAGAGATCTCATCATTGACCGAAGACAAGCGTGGTGAGGAATTCGAGCGCTCAATGACATAGTCATCGCCCTGAGTGAATGTCAACGAGTAACCATGACCATACCTAGAGAGATACACGAGTGTCTTTTTCTGGTTCTATGGGAACGTTAAAGATTAATGGTTACATCCATTCCCTTAGAAGGTGTCAAAGACGACCAAAAATTGCTCAAGAGGAGAACTTCTAAAGAGAGTTGACCAGACCATTTGGGTCTTTCATGTTACAGAAGACCCCGACGAAGGTCTCATAAGGGATTTCCTTGAAAGGTATGATCTTAAAAAGTAATGGACACATGATCTTAAAAAGTAATGGACACATGGTAAGTCTAGACTTTGACGTGTGAAGGACAAGCCATGACCTACTTGAGAGAATGTGAAGAGTTTTCCCATACCATTGTTGCTTGTAGAAGACACAACCTCCCATTCAACCCAATCTAACCGTCTATTGCCTAATACATGAGTAATGACCATACCTAGGGATACACAAGACTTCTCTCCTTGGCTTGTTCAATGAGAATGTTAAAGGTTACATCAGTTCCCTCACAATACAAGAGGGTATCAAACACACTCAAGAAATGATCAATAGGAGAATGTAATAGGAATGTTGACTGATCTTTGGGTCTTTAATGGTACAGAAGACCCTGAAGAAGTCATAATGTCTCATGAGGGATTACACTTAAAAAGTAATAGAAATTGGAATTGGCAATGGATTGTCTAGACTTTGATCTGTGAAGGACAAGTAATGACCTACTTGACAGAATGTGAAGAGTTTCCCCATAAAATTGTTGCTTGTAGAAAACCCAACCTCCCACTCAACCCAACCCAACCGTCTGTTGCCTAATGCGATGAGTAATCATGACCATATCTACAGATACACAAGTCTTCTTTCCTTTGCTTGTTCTAAGAGAACATTAAAGGTTAATGGTTACATCAATTTCCTTTCAATACAAGAAGGTATAAAACACAGCCAAGAAATGCTCAATAGGAGAACTTCGTAAGAGTATTGACTAGAATTTGGGTCTTTAATGTTACAGAAGACCCTGATGAAGTCATAAGGTATCATAAAGGATTCCATTGAAGGGTATGAGCTTTAAAAGTATTGTGCTCTGAATAGAAATTGGGATTGGCAATGGTAAGTCTAGACTTTGACCAGTGAAGGACAAGCCATGACCTACTTGAGAGAATGGAAGGGTTTTCCCATACCATTGTTGCTAGTAGAAAACCCAACCTCCCACTCAACCCAACCTAACCGTCTATTGCCTAATACATAAGTAACCATGACCATACCTAGAGGTACACAAGTCTCCTCTCCTGTGCTTGTTCTATGAGAACATTAAAAGTAAATGGTTACATCTATTTTGTTTTAATACCAAAAGATATCAAACATGGCCAAGAAATGCCCAATAGGAAAACATTATAAGAAAGTTGACTGGTATTTGGGTCCTTAGTGGTACAGAAGACCCTGATGAAGTCAAAAGGTCCCATGAGGGTTTACATAAAAAGGTATGAGCTTAAAATGTAATGAGTAAAATTGAGATTGGCAATGGTAGGTCTCACTCAACCCAACCATAGGATTTTCCATATAGACATACACCCACACACATACATGCACATCAGGTACCTGATTTATGGAAGTCACTGCAAGCCTGGGGATTACCAACTGCATAACGATTTGTAGAAGGGAAGTTATCAATCCAGCCAAGATAGCCCAGGTAAGGGGTAATGGAAGCATGCTGTAGGTAGCAAAAAGTGTAAAGAGTACGTAGCCAATACCGTCCCCTAGAAGGCCATATCCTAAACCAGCTGCCAGGATTTGGGTGGCCATGGCTAACCATGTCACAACCCCACTAAACTGTAGATAGGTGTAAGAGGTTGTGTCCTTCCTGACAACTACTAAGGCACAAATGACCACCTCAATTCCAGTGAAGAAGCCCAGCAAAATGCCTTTGATGGGGTCCATTGGTGCAGAGGCCAAGGTGAGATGAAGGATCAGTAAGGTGAGTTTGGTCAACACATCCAGGATGTTCATCACCACTTCTGATTTGCGTCGTTGCCCTAGGAAATAGCGTTGGTAAAGTCTTTCCAGGTCTCTGGACTTGAAGGAATTCCTTAAGGTTGGGAAGATAACCCCTCTGTAAGTGTAGCCCCAGTTCAAGAAGAAATCCGAATTGCTAGGGGCGCAGTCCAGGTGAAGGAAGCCCAGATCACTACTTGTCCTCTCAGGAAAGACTTTGGTGCCTCCATTATTGTGCCTATCCCCACCGGAGATCTTGCCAAATTGCCGGTTGGCGTTAGTTGTGTAGGAGTCCTCGGAGGAGAGGGTTTTTGCGCTGCTTTGTTCATTGATGAACCTCTGCTCGGTGATGTGACGCACCGCCGTCTGCCAGAGTAGTCTTTTGGGTCTTGTGTTGCTGTTGATGGTGGGGGTTTTATTGATGGTATAAAGTTCCTCGGTGGCACTGGAGCACCTCACCTCGGACAGTTCCATGGTAGATCTGTACAGTTCTTGTTGTTTTCTCCTTTGTAGCTTACTGAAATACATCTGTGGTCATTCTACTGGCCAATGGCATTGGCTCATGAAGGGTTAACGTGTGCTTTGCAACCGACCAATGGTCACTTTCCTAAGAGCCCAGGTCCATAATCCCTGGTGTAGTGTCTTCCCATTAAACGTGGCTCCTGACATCCCAGACACTAAGTCCATTCATCTTTAAAAACTGTCGTCTGGAACCTCCTAAAGGTTAATCTTATATCCGGATGTAATTGCCAAAGCAACATCAGATCTTCGCGAAAACTGGGATCAATCTGGGAATCAAAGATGACGGTCCGGCGTGGAAGGAATTGACATCTTGTCGGAGGACACGTCGGCGTGACACCAGGACCATGCAGACACACAACAAAGCTCTATGGAACAAAGGGAGGGTTAATAGCAGTTTATCTGATGGTGGTCCTATCGACCTTGGAGGAGCCACAGATGGCACCACATGTATCTACACCCAACATCACCAAGGTCCTCTGTAAGGTCATTAGGGACTGATGAGAGTAGTAGTAGTAGGTGTTGTAGTGGTAGTTGTAGTAGTTGTACCCTGGGGGCAGATGCCACTGCTGCCACCTACTTGTGCCTGCCAAAGTTAGTCAGAGGAGAAGGAATGTGACTAGATGTGACTAGATGCTGGAGGTCGTCCGATCCATGGCAGAGATCAGCGCCGTCTCACTTCCATCCTGTCGCCGCTGCCTTCACATAAACTTCCCCTCTCCACAATACAAGGCGCTGCTGACCTTCAAGGGGGTCTCCATCCGCAGCCTCATGTCAGGGGCCGGTGCGGGCTGAGGGGCTCCGGGAGCAGCACATGCAGCAGCCAGGACTGGAGATGAGAGCATTAGAGCTCCGGATAGAGCGGATTACACCAGACCTGGTGCTGCCGCTACTGCTACAGGAGGGGGCGGGGCCTCGGCCCGGTCAGCTGACTCTGCGGATGACGTCACAGCCCAGGCTATTACCTTCCCAGACAGGTTCTCCATACAGTGAACTGTATATAAAGGGGGTGAACTGTATATAAAGGGGGTATACTGTATATAAAGGGGGTAAACTGTATATAAAGGGGGTAAACTGTATATAAAGGTGGTGAACTGTATATAAAGGGGGGGAACTGTATATAAAGGGGGTGAACTGTATATAAAGGGGGTGAACTGTATATAAAGGGGGTATACTGTATATAAAGGGGGCGAACTGTATATAAAGGGGGTGAACTGTATATAAAGGGGGCGGACTGTATATAAAGGGGGCGGACTGTATATAAAGGGGGTGAACTGTATATAAAGGGGGTATACTGTATATAAAGGGGGTGAACTGTATATAAAGGGGGTGAACTGTATATAAAGGGGGTGAACTGTATATAAAGGGGGCGAACTGTATATAAAGGGGGTGAACTGTATATAAAGGGGGTGAACTGTATATAAAGGGGGCGGACTGTATATAAAGGGGGTATACTGTATATAAAGGGGGTGAACTGTATATAAAGGGGGTGAACTGTATATAAAGGGGGCGAACTGTATATAAAGGGGGTGAACTGTATATAAAGGGGGTGAACTGTATATAAAGGGGGTGAACTGTATATAAAGGGGGTGAACTGTATATAAAGCGGGTAAACTGTATATAAAGGGGGCGAACTGTATATAAAGGGGGTAAACTGTATATAAAGCGGGTAAACTGTATATATATAGCAAGTGTGGTATACAGGGGGTATACGTGTTATAGGGGATATACTGTATACAGTGAGTGTGACATGCAGGGGGTATACTGTATACAGTGAGTGTGACATGCAGGGGGTATACTGTATACAGTGAGTGTGACATGCAGGGGGTATACTGTATACAGTGAGTGTGACATGCAGGGGGTATACTGTATACAGTGAGTGTGACATGCAGGGGGGTATACTGTATACAGTGAGTGTGACATGCAGGGGGTATACTGTATATAGTGAGTGTGACATGCAGGGGGTATACTGTATATAGTGAGTGTGACATGCAGGGGGTATACTGTATACAGTGAGTGTGACATGCAGGGGGTATACTGTATACAGTGAGTGTGACATGCAGGGGGGTATACTGTATACAGTGAGTGTGACATGCAGGGGGTATACTGTATACAGTGAGTGTGACATGCAGGGGGTATACTGTATATAGTGAGTGTGACATGCAGGGGGTATACTGTATACAGTGAGTGTGACATGCAGGGGGTATACTGTATACAGTGAGTGTGACATGCAGGGGGTATACTGTATACAGTGAGTGTGACATGCAGGGGGTATACTGTATATAGTGAGTGTGACATGCAGGGGGTATACTGTATACAGTGAGTGTGACATGCAGGGGGGTATACTGTATACAGTGAGTGTGACATGCAGGGGGTATACTGTATATAGTGAGTGTGACATGCAGGGGGTATACTGTATATAGTGAGTGTGACATGCAGGGGGTATACTGTATACAGTGAGTGTGACATGCAGGGGGTATACTGTATATAGTGAGTGTGACATGCAGGGGGTATACTGTATACAGTGAGTGTGACATGCAGGGGGTATACTGTATATAGTGAGTGTGACATGCAGGGGGTATACTGTATACAGTGAGTGTGACATGCAGGGGGTATACTGTATATAGTGAGTGTGACATGCAGGGGGTATACTGTATATAGTGAGTGTGACATGCAGGGGGTATACTGTATACAGTGAGTGTGACATGCAGGGGGGTATACTGTATACAGTGAGTGTGACATGCAGGGGGTATACTGTATATAGTGAGTGTGACATGCAGGGGGTATACTGTATATAGTGAGTGTGACATGCAGGGGGTATACTGTATATAGTGAGTGTGACATGCAGGGGGTATACTGTATATAGTGAGTGTGACATGCAGGGGGTATACTGTATATAGTGAGTGTGACATGCAGGGGGTATACTGTATACAGTGAGTGTGACATGCAGGGGGTATACTGTATACAGTGAGTGTGACATGCAGGGGGTATACTGTATATAGTGAGTGTGACATGCAGGGGGTATACTGTATATAGTGAGTGTGACATGCAGGGGGTATACTGTATACAGTGAGTGTGACATGCAGGGGGGTATACTGTATACAGTGAGTGTGACATGCAGGGGGGTATACTGTATACAGTGAGTGTGACATGCAGGGGGTATACTGTATACAGTGAGTGTGACATGCAGGGGGGTATACTGTATACAGTGAGTGTGACATGCAGGGGGTATACTGTATACAGTGAGTGTGACATGCAGGGGGGTATACTGTATACAGTGAGTGTGACATGCAGGGGGGTATACTGTATACAGTGAGTGTGACATGCAGGGGGGTATACTGTATACAGTGAGTGTGACATGCAGGGGGTATACTGTATACAGTGAGTGTGACATGCAGGGGGGTATACTGTATACAGTGAGTGTGACATGCAGGGGGTATACTGTATATAGTGAGTGTGACATGCAGGGGGTATACTGTATACAGTGAGTGTGACATGCAGGGGGTATACTGTATACAGTGAGTGTGACATGCAGGGGGGTATACTGTATACAGTGAGTGTGACATGCAGGGGGGTATACTGTATACAGTGAGTGTGACATGCAGGGGGTATACTGTATACAGTGAGTGTGACATGCAGGGGGGTATACTGTATACAGTGAGTGTGACATGCAGGGGGTATATTGTATATAGTGAGTGTGACATGCAGGGGGTATACTGTATACAGTGAGTGTGACATGCAGGGGGTATACTGTATACAGTGAGTGTGACATGCAGGGGGTATACTGTATACAGTGAGTGTGACATGCAGGGGGTATACTGTATACAGTGAGTGTGACATGCAGGGGGTATACTGTATATAGTGAGTGTGACATGCAGGGTATACTGTATACAGTGAGTGTGACATGCAGGGGGTATACTGTATACAGTGAGTGTGACATGCAGGGGGTATACTGTATATAGTGAGTGTGACATGCAGGGGGTATACTGTATATAGTGAGTGTGACATGCAGGGGGGTATACTGTATATAGTGAGTGTGACATGCAGGGGGTATACTGTATACAGTGAGTGTGACATGCAGGGGGTATACTGTATATAGTGAGTGTGACATGCAGGGGGTATACTGTATATAGTGAGTGTGACATGCAGGGGGTATACTGTATATAGTGAGTGTGACATGCAGGGTATACTGTATACAGTGAGTGTGACATGCAGGGGGTATACTGTATACAGTGAGTGTGACATGCAGGGGGTATACTGTATATAGTGAGTGTGACATGCAGGGGGGTATACTGTATATAGTGAGTGTGACATGCAGGGGGTATACTGTATATAGTGAGTGTGACATGCAGGGGGGTATACTGTATATAGTGAGTGTGACATGCAGGGGGTATACTGTATATAGTGAGTGTGACATGCAGGGGGGTATACTGTATACAGTGAGTGTGACATGCAGGGGGTATACTGTATATAGTGAGTGTGACATGCAGGGGGGTATACTGTATACAGTGAGTGTGACATGCAGGGGGTATACTGTATACAGTGAGTGTGACATGCAGGGGGTATACTGTATATAGTGAGTGTGACATGCAGGGTATACTGTATACAGTGAGTGTGACATGCAGGGGGTATACTGTATACAGTGAGTGTGACATGCAGGGGGTATACTGTATACAGTGAGTGTGACATGCAGGGGGGTATACTTTATGTGTATATATATATATATATAGAGTGAGTGGGATATATAAGGGTGGGATATAAGGGGAGTATATTGTATATCTATATAGTGAGTGTAATATATAGGGGGTATACTGTACTGTACACAGGTTCTCTCCATAATACTTATACTGTATATACTGTACATCATATGCATCATCCTGACATTCTTCTCTACAATATTATAGATTAATATCTGTATTATCTCCTATCAATCTATCTATCTCATATCTATCTATCTATATCATATCTATCTATCTATCTCATATCTATCTATCTATATCATATCTATCTATCTATCTAATATCTATCTATCTATCTCATATCTATCTATCTATCTATCATCTATCTATCTCATATCTATCTATCTCATATCTATCTATCTATCTATCTCATATCTATCTCATATCTATCTATCTATCTATCTATCTCATATCTATCTCATATCTATCTATCTATCTCATATCTATCTATCTCATATCTATCTATCTATCTCATATCTATCTATCTATCTCATATCTATCTATCTATCTATCTATCTACCATCTATCTATCTCATATCTATCTATCTATCTCATATCTATCTATCTCATATCTATCTATCTATCTATCTATCTATCTATCGTTCAACAACCAAAGAATAAGTTGGCCAGCACTATTGATTCCAAACTATTGTAAAGACCTGGCATACAGGTGCAGGCTGCTGGGCTAAATATACAGCAACAGGAGAATACAGCAGCACACTGCTAGCACAAAGATATAGATAAAACATGAGTATATAGATAGAACATGAAAAGCTATACAGCTGTAGTGCAATAAATGAAAATATGAAACTATGAAATTATGAGGTACTTAGCTTGCAAATTTGGCGGCCAAATAGCGTGGACCGACCTTGGGTCGGTCCACGCTATTTGGCCGCCAAATTTGTAAGCTAAGTACCTCATAATGTCATAGTTTCATATTTTCATCTATTGCACTACAGCTGTATAGCTTTTCATGTTCTATCTATATACTCATGTTTCATCTATATCTTTGTACTAGCAGTGTGCTGCTGTATTCTCCTGTTGCTATCTATCTATCTCATATCTATCTCATATCTATCTCATATCTATCTATCTATCTCATATCTATCTATCTATCTCATATCTATCTCATATCTATCTATCTATCTCATATCTATCTATCTATCTATCTCATATCTATCTATCTATCTCATATCTATCTCATATCTATCTATCTATCTCATATCTATCTATCTATCTATCTATCTCATATCTATCTCATATCTATCTATCTATCTCATATCTATCTATCTATCTCATATCTATCTATCTATCTCATATCTATCTATCTATCTATCTATCTATCTATCTATCTCATATCTATCTATCTATCTCATATCTTTCTATCTATCTATCTATCTCATATCTATCTATCTATCTATCTATCTCATATCTATCTATCTATCTATCTATCTATCTATCTATCTATCTATCTTATCTATCTATCTATCTATCTATCTATCTCTGTGTATTACAGCCCCCAAGCTTTCTGTGCTTAGATTGGTCGGTTCTGATGACTTTTTTATAGCTGTGTTTGAATTCTATTCTAGGACGTTCCAGGACGTTCCAGCGCTGTACACCACAGGAGTGAGGAGTCACCATTAGAGGACAGCAGTGCCACCTACAGTGTATCACAACCACCAAGCTGTCTGTGTCTCACATGAGAATCGTAAAAATTGTAAATACAAAAACAATAAGTAAATTCCCCTGATCAGTATATAAGAACCTGAAGACGCGGCGGTCCTGTCCATGGTCCTGAAATCTCCAGGACTCACTTTGTATATAACGTAATACCAATATTCCTTATAGTGTGAAGACATAATCAGTTCACATAGAAGCCCAAGGCTGAAGCTGCTTTGGTTTATATCAGAGCAGTGTTTCCCAACCAGGGTGCCTCCAGCTGTGGCAAAACTACAAATCCCAGCATGCCCGGACAGCCTTTGGCTGTCCGGGCATGATGGGAGTTGTAGTTTTGCAACTGCTGGAGACACCATAGTTGGGTAACACTGTATTAGGGGTTTGTATACATCGCTCACAGGAGCCTTTTTGTAAATGGCGCTTACAGATGTAGCAGAGCTAAACGTGTCATCTAACATTTGTGCACAATGATGTAAAGGAGCAACCGAGCCCTGGGTACAGCGTACAGCTCTTTTATATACACCCCATCCAGATTCT
Organism: Hyla sarda; assembly: GCF_029499605.1. Taxonomy (NCBI): domain Eukaryota; kingdom Metazoa; phylum Chordata; class Amphibia; order Anura; family Hylidae; genus Hyla; species Hyla sarda. The sequence continues at coordinate 364,305,170 of NC_079193.1, forward strand.
GCTTTCCTATACTCATCACACATAGAAGAGCACCTTCTAGACCAGTGTTCCCCAAACTGTGGGTCTCAAGCTTTTGTAGAACTACAACTCCCAGCATGCCTTGACAGTTTTTGAACGAACCTGTGTATCTTAGAACAGTGTTGCCCAGCCTGTGGCTCTCAAGCTGTTGCAGAACTACAACTCCCAGCATGCCCTGACAATTTTTGCCTGATCCTGTGTATCTCAGATCAGTGTTCCCCAGCCTGTGGCTCTTAAGCTGGTGGAGAACTAAAACTCCCAGCATGCCCTGACAGTTTTTGCCTGATCCTGTGATATTTTAGAACAGTGTTCCCCAGCCTGTTTCTCTCAAGCTGTGTCAGAACTACAACTCCCAGCATGCCTTGAACGTTTTTGTATGATCCTGTGATGTCTTAGATCAGTGTTCCCCAGCCTGTGGCTCTCAAGTTGTTGCAGAACTACAACTCCCAGCATGCCCTGACAGTTATTGCCTGATCCCATGATGTCTTAGAACAGTGTTGCCCAGTCTGTGGCTCTCAAGCTGTTGGAGAACTACATCTCCCAGCATGCCCTGATGGTTTTTGTATGATCCCATGATGTCTTAGATCAGTGTTCTCCAGTCTGTGGCTCTCAAGCTGTTGGAGAACTACAACTCTCAGCATGCTTTTACCATTTTTGTCTGATCTTGTGATGTCTAAGATCAGTGTTCCCCAGCCTGTGGGTCTCAAGCTGTTGCAGAACTACAACTCCCAGCATGCCCTGAAAGTTTTTGTATGATCCCGTGATGTCTTAGATCAGTGTTCCCCAGTCTGTGGCTCTCAGGCTGTTGGAGAACTACAACTCCCAGCATGCCCTGACAGTTATTGCCTGATCCCATGATGTCTTAGAACAGTGTTGCCCAGTCTGTGGCTCTCAAGCTGTTGGAGAACTACAACTCCCAGCATGCTTTTACCATTTTTGTCTGATCTTGTGATGTTTAAGATCAATGTTCCCCAGCCTGTGGCTCTCCAGCTGTAGCAAAACTACAACTCCCAGCATGTCCTGAAAGTTTTTGTATGATCCCATGATGTCTTAGATCAGTGGTCCCCAGCCTGTGGCTCTCAAGCTGTTGGAGAACTACAACCTCCAGCATGCTCTTACCATTTTTGTCTGATCTTGTGATGTCTCAGATCAGTGTTCCCTAGCCTGTGGCTCTCCAGCTGTAGCAAAACTACAACTCCCAGCATGCCCTGACAGTTATCCATATCTCAGATCAGTGTTCCCCATTCTGTGGCTCTCCAGCTGTTGCAGAACTACAACTCCCAGCATGCCCTGGCCATTTTTGTCTATTCTTGTAGGCTGTCAGGGCATGATGAGAATTGTAGTTTTGCAACAGCTGGAGAGCCACAGGTTCCCCCACCCACCATCCCCCTCTCAGGTAGGTAAAACACAGATCACATGTTGTGATATCAGAGCTTGTTGTACCGGTGACAAACTCAGCTCTGCTACATCAGCACATGTGCTTTTCCCCTTTTCAGAACTATGTTTATTGCCTTCACAATTTATAGAATCTCTGAAAATTGTTTTAAATATTGTGGCTGCCTCTGTGTGTGTGTGTGTGTGTGTGTGTGTGTGTGTGTGTGTGTATATATATATATATATATATATATATATATATATATATATAGTAGAAAATACCGCCGCACACAAGACATCCTCCAGTAAAAAGTGAATTTATTCCATAAAACTGAAGAAGGTCCTGTCCTCTACATAAACCATTGTTTCCCAACCAGGGTGTCTCCAGCTGTTGCAAAACTACAACTCCCAGCATGCCCGGACAGCCAACGGCTGTCCGGGCATGCTGGAAGTTGTAGTTTTGCAACAGCTGGAGGCACCCTGGTTGGAAAATACTGACATAGACAGTGATTTACAGCTCATGTTTTCGCGCATACGGCAGGGGGGAGCTGAAACCTCGCGCTCCCGTATACCTTTCTATGCGCTCCCGTATGTCATTCATTTCAATGAGCCGGCCGGAGTGAGACGTTCGGTCCGGTCGGCTCAATTTTGCGCCGTATGCGCTTTTACAACCGGACCTAAAACCTTGGTTGACCACAGTTTTAGGTCCGGGGAAAAAGCGCATACGGCGCAAAAATGAGCCGACCGGACCGAACGTTTCACTCCGGCCGGCTCATTGAAATGAATGACATACGGGAGCGCATAGAAAGGCATACGGGAGCGCGACGTTTCAGCTCCCCCCTGCCGTATGCGCTCCCGTATGGGAGAAAACGAACCCAGCCTTACTTTTATATGTAAGAATTTGCTCTATCTATATTAGTTATCTACTTATTTTTCTTTAATCCTCACTTTTTCCTATTTTTTGGATGACATTTTGGCGGCTTCAGAACCAATTACCAGGTTTCCATAGAGTTCTGGTCTCAACATACAATGGTTTCAACATACAATGGTCGTCCTGGAACCAATTATTATTGTAACTTGAGGGACCACTGTATATATATACACATATTTATAAATATTTTATTATTTATATTTAATTTAATATATGTCTTGATTTAAGACGCCTCTCAGAGCCAAAGTTGTCGTCTCACGTTGACTTCTCGGCTCCGAATTTACATTTTCAAGTATATTGTTTTTCTGGGGGAGGAATATTACAATCCATAGGGAATGTTCGTCACCTCGGAGCGGCAGATGACAACCTCGGTGTAACTTTGCTCATTTCCACTCTTCAGACTGTGACACATTTCAGTCTTTTTATTTATGTGTCGCTGTCAAGGAGAAGAGACTGTGGGGGGGAATGACTGTCAGCGTGTGAAAACCGTGTCATCGGTGGGGAGAACGAATTGTGGGCGACGGGAATATACATGGCAATTGTACAATAATAACAACAATGATAAAAAGAATAATCCTCTATGTTATTGTATAATAATAAGCATCATCATCTATAATAATAGCAGTAGGAATAATAACATCATCTAAAATAGTAGTAGTAATAATAATAATAAGAAGAATAAATAATAATCAATAATAATAACAACAACAGCAATCATTATTATTAATAATAATATTCTGTCATAATCTATGTATGTAAAACTCAATCTGTGTATGTATGTTTCAGCATGCTCCTGATCGTATTTCTCTGCAGAGAATAATTAGTGAAAGGGACGGGATGTGAGGATGAGGACGGGTTATGAGGTCGGGATATGAGGTCGGGATATGAGGACGGGATATGAGGTCAGGATATGAGGACGGGATATGAGGTCGGGATATGAAGTCGGGATATGAGGACGGGATTTGAGGACGGGATATGAGGTCAGGATATGAGGACGGGATATGAGGACAGGATATGAGATCGGGATATAAGGATGGGATATGAGGACGGGATATGAGATGGGGATATGAGGACAGGATATGAGGACGGGATATGAGGACAGGATATGAAGTCAGGATATAAGGTCAGGATATGAGGAAGGGATATGAGGTCAGGATAACAGGACGGGATATGAGCTCAGGATATGAGGACAGGATATAAGGAAAGGATATGAGGTCAGGATATGAGGAGGGGATATGAGGACAGGATATGAGGATGGGATATGAGGACAGGATATGAGGTCGGGATACGAGGACGGGATATGAGGATGGGATATGAGGATGGAATATGAGGACAGGATATGAAGTCAGGATATAAGGTCAGGATATGAGGACGGGATATGAGCTTAGGATATGAGGACAGGATATAAGGACAGGATATGAGGTCGGGATATGAGGACGGGATAGGAGGATGGAATATGAGGACAGGATGTGAAGTCAGGATATAAGGTCAGGATATGAGGAAGGGATATGAGGTCAGGATATGAGGACAGGATATGAGGTCAGGATATGAGGACAGGATATAAGGAAAGGATATGAGGTCAGAATATGAGGATGGGATATGAGGACAGGATATGAGGTCGGGATACGAGGACGGGATATGAGGACGGGATATGAAGTCAGGATATAAGGTCAGGATATGAGGTCAGGATATTAGGACGGGATATGAGCTCAGGATATGAGGACAGGATATAAGGAAAGGATATGAGGTCAGGATATGAGGATGGGATATGAGGTCGGGATATGAGGTCGGGATACAAGGATGGGATATGAGGATGAGATATGAGGACGGGATATGAGGACGGATATGAGGTCGGGATATGAGGTTCGGGAAATGAGGACGGGATATGAGAATGGAATATGTGGACGGGATATGAGGTCGGTGAAGACAGGATATGAGGATGAGAGTGTCATTGTTGCTTTTCCTCTTCCACAAGGTTTAGGTAGAAAGACCGGACAATGCCGGTTACTTTGCTAGTAATAATGGTAATAATAACAGCAGTTAGACTAATAACAATAATTTTATCTATATTAACCTCTTCCTGACATTGGCATTCTATTGCTTGAAAATGACTCTCGCTTTAAAAAAAAGAAGACGACGAGGAGGAAAAAACAAAAAGTGACCGCAGCTTCAAGGCGTCAAAGTAAGCGGAATGGTGCAAGAACTATAAAAATTATAAAGCAATTCAAATTATTTTAACTTATTTACTCATTTTTTTTAAAGCTTGTAAGAAGCTTTAAATGGCGCGCTGTCGCCCCCTGTGGACGTACTGCTAAGAAGAGCGGCGAAGGGAGACGACAACTGCTGTGGGATTATATAGGGTTAAGTGTTTTTTTTTACTATTTAAGCCCATACTAATATAGTCCTGACAGACTGAAACAGTGTTTCCCAAGCAGGGTGTCCCCAGCTGTTGCAAAACTACAACTCCCAGCATACCCGGACAGCCGAAGGCTGTCCGGGCATGCTGGGGGTTGTAGTTTTGTAACAGCTGGAGGCATCCTGCTTGGGAAACACTGAAAGAGAAAGTAGAAAATGTGAACTAAAGCAGCAACCACTGGCTACAGGAGTCTTCACCGAGGTAGTATATTTTCGTGTAACGTTATGGCGGTATTTTCCTCAAGGAACATTGGGGAAGGATTTATGAAACCCTGTGTAGAGGAAGAGTGAAGCAGTTGCCCATAGCAACCAATCAGATCGCTGCTTTCATTTTGCAGAGGCCTTTTTAAAAATGAAAGTAATCTGATTGGTTGCCATGGGCAACAGGTCAACTTTTCCCCTGCACAGGTTTTGATAAATCTCCCCCCATTATTTCTAGAGGAGAATGGGGTAAATCCGAGACACCACAGAGCCCCCACGGGTCCATCTTACGAACCTGTAGGAATAGGAACTCCCAGTAAAACGACACCATATAACGGTACATGGGCCAAGGCTTCGACAAAGTATAGAAGAGCCAAATGGCGTAATAGGTAACTCATTTGTTTTTTTTTTAACTTGTCACGCTGACCTCTGACCTGTTCACCTTCCAGATGATGGACGCGAAGATTACTGGTGACCTCCGCAGAGCGTAATGAATGTGAACATTACCGCTGTCACATCCGTGATTACTGGTGTCAGGTACTATAGATGGATGGTGGATGACAGCACTGACCGAACATTATACTACATTACTGGAGACAGTGTTATAGTAGTTATATTCTTGTATATAGGAGGCAGTATTATAGTAGTTATATTCTTGTATATGGGAGGCAGTATTATAGTAGTTATATTCTTGTATATAGGAGACAGTATTATAGTAGTTATATTCTTGTATATAGGAGCAGTATTATAGTAGTTATATTCTTGTATATAGGAGCAGTATTATAGTAGTTATATTCTTGTATATAGGAGCAGTATTGTAGTAGTTATATTCTTGTAAATAGGGGCAGTATTATAGTAGTTATATTCTTGTATATAGGAGCAGTATTATAGTAGTTATATTCTTGTATATAGGAGCAGTATTATAGTAGTTATATTCTTGTATATAGGAGCAGTATTATAGTAGTTATATTCTTGTATATAGGAGACAGTATTATAGTAGTTATATTCTTGTATATAGGAGGAGTATTATAGTAGTTATATTCTTTTATATAGGAGCAGTATTATAGTAGTTATATTCTTGTATCTAGGAGCAGTATTATAGTAGTTATATTCTTGTATATAGGAGCAGTATTATAGTAGTTATATTCTTGTATATAGGCGCAGTATTATAGTAGTTATATTCTTGTATATAGGAGCAGTATTATAGTAGTTATATTCTTGTATATAGGAGGCAGTATTATAGTAGTTATATTCTTGTATATAGGAGCAGTATTATAGTAGTTATATTCTTGTATATAGGAGCAGTATTATAGTAGTTATATTCTTGTATATATGAGCCAGTATTATAGTAGTTATATTCTTGTATATAGGAGCAGTATTATAGTAGTTATATTCTTGTATATAGGAGCTGTATTATAGTAGTTATATTCTTGTATATAGGAGCTGTATTATAGTAGTTATATTCTTGTATATAGGAGCAATATTATAGTAGTTATATTCTTGTATATATGAGCAGTATTATAGTAGTTATATTCTTGTATATAGGAGGCAGTATTATAGTAGTTATATTCTTGTATATAGGGGCAGTATTATAGTAGTTATATTCTTGTATATAGGAGCAGTATTATAGTAGTTATATTCTTGTATATAGGAGCAGTATTATAGTAGTTATATTCTTGTATATAGGAGGCAGTATTATAGTAGATATATTCTTGTATATAGGAGCAGTATTATAGTAGTTATATTCTTGTATATAGGAGCAGTATTATAGTAGTTATATTCTTGTATATAGGAGCAGTATTATAGTAGTTATATTATTGTATATAGGAGCAGTATTATAGTAGTTATTTTCTTGTATATAGGAGCAGTATTATAGTAGTTATATTCTTGTATATAGGAGCAGTATTATAGTAGTTATATTCTTGTATATAGGAGCAGTATTATAGTAGTTATATTCTTGTACATAGGAGCAGTATTATAGTAGTTATATTCTTGTATATAGGGGCAGTATTATAGTAGTTATATTCTTGTATATAGGAGCAGTATTATAGTAGTTATATTCTTGTACATAGGAGGCAGTAGTATAGTAGTTATATTCTTGTATATAGGAGCAGTATTATAGTAGTTATATTCCTGTCCTATTGAAGAGTGAGTTTTTGTGTCGGTGTAGTTATAATAGAAGGGACAGGCTTAGGAAATGATAAACTACACATGTGAGCCCCAATTGCACATTTGTCCCTAAAGTCACATTGTAGTTTAAATGTAAGGATTTGCTTTTTCTGCATCAGTTTCTGTCTATTTTTCTTTTACATCATAATTTTTTCTTAATTTTTGGGATGGCATTTTTAGAGCTTTGGAACCAATTACCGGTTTTATATAGAGTTACAGTTTCAATTCACAATATTATTAATTTACAAGGTTCGTCCCAAATCTAATTCAGAACTGTAACTTGAGGGATGGCCGCACTTAGAACCATTGTTACTTTCCTCCCTGCTGTCATACAAAGTGCATTATTCAGTGAGCCGAGATGTCTCCGCTGTACATTATTGTAATGCCTTTGAATGGCAGATACTGTATATATATATATGCTGTTAAGCATGTATCGTCAAATACCGTATTTTTCGTCCTATAGGACGCACCGGCGTATAAGACGCATCCAATTTATAGGTGCAAAATCTAAAAAAATAAAGATTTTGAACCCAATAGTGGTCTTCAACCTGCGGACCTCCAGATGTTGCAAAACTACAACTCCCAGCGTGCCCGGACAGCCGTTGGCTGTCCGGGCATGCTGGGAGTTGTAGTTTTGCAACATCTGGAGGTCCGCAGATTGAAGACCACTGCATAGGAGGTAATACTCACGTGTCCCCGCCGCTCCGGACCCGTCACCGCTGCCCTGGATGTCGCTCCATCGCTGTCGCCGCGTCCCCGTCACTCTGGAACTTCTCTGCTGCCGGCCGGGTATCCTCGCTCTCCGTCGCCGCCATCACGTCGTTATGCACGCCGACGCACGTACGCGACGACGTGATGACGAGGAAGGAGAGCGCCGGCCATACAAGGGATCCCTGAACGGAGAAGACACCGAGGAGGCAGGTAAGGTCCCTCCCGGTGTCCTGTAAGTACTAACCCGGCTGTTCAATCGGGCTGTTCGGGACCGCTGCAGTGAAATCGTGGCGGTCCCGAACAGCCCGACTGAACAGCCGGGTTAGTGCCACTTTCCCTTCACACGCGGCGGTCAGCTTTGATCGCCGCGTCTGAAGGGTTAATACAGGGCATCACTGCGATCGGTGATGTCCTGTATTAGCCGCGGGTCCCGGCCGTTGATGGCCGCAGGGACCGCCGCGATAGGGGTGTATTCGCCGTATAAGGTGCACTGACTTTTCCCCCCAAGAAAAAGTGCGTCTTATACGGCGAAAAATACGGTAGTGCTTTTACAGCATAACAATTTTTTTTGGTGCCTCTTGATGTACACAAAATTCACATTTCTCCCATAGACTACTGTAAGTGGGCTACTACCTCTCTGCTCTATTCGGACCCCCATTATGCTCTGGTGCCTTGGCTGCCTATTTGGCAGTGGTCTCCAAACTGTGGACCTCCAGATGTTGCAAAACTACAACTCCCAGCATGCTCTGATGCCTTGGCTGCCTATATGGCAGTAGTCTCCAAACTGTGCACCTCCATATGTTGCAAAACTACAACTCCCAACATGCTCTGATGCCTTTGACGCCTATATGGCAGTGGTCTCCAAACTGTGCACCTCCAGATGTTGCAAAACTACAACTCCCAGCATGCTCTGATGCCTTGGCTGCCTATATGGCAGTAGTCTCCAAACTGTGCTCCCCCAGATGTTGCGAAACTACAACTCCCAACATGCTCTGGTGCCTTGGCTGCCTATATGGCAGTAGTCTCCAAACTGTGCACCTCCATATGTTGCAAAACTACAACTCCCAACATGCTCTGATGCCTTTGATGCCTCTATGGCAGTGGTCTCCAAACTGTGCACCTCCAGATGTTGCAAAACTACAACTCCCAGCATGCTCTGATGCCTTGGCTGCCTATATGGCAGTCTTATCCAAACTGTGCTCTTCCAGACGTTGCAAAACTACAACTCCCAGCATGTCCTGATGCCTTGGCTGCCTATATGGCTGTCGTCTCCAGAATGTGCACCTTCAGGTGTTGCACAACTACAACTTTCATCATGCTCTGGTGCCATGGCTGCCTATATGGCAATGGTCTCCAAACTGTGCACCTCCAGATGTGGAAAAACTACAACTCCCAGCATGCTCTGGTGCCTTAGTTGCCTATATGGCAGTGGTCATCAAGCTGTGCCCCTCCAGCTGTTGCAAAACTGCAACTCTCTTCATGCTCTCATACCTTGGCTGCCAAATGACAGCTGTCTGCAAATTGTGGCCCTCCAGATGTTGCAAAACTACAACTCCCATCATGCCCGGACAGCCGTTGGCTGTCCGGGCATGCTGGGAGTTGTAGTTTTGCAGCCTAAACCCTAAACCTATTCTCTGTAATGCTGTAAATTTCTGTTTCCTATGCTCTATAATACCGCCTAATCCTGTCACAGGGCTTCTGATTCCGTATTTTATTTATTTATTTTTTTGCTGCGTTCATTGTTTTGCGCATATAAATAGCTGGTGCTCGAGTTTCGAGTTCCCACATACAGTACAATGTCTTACAGTCTGACCATGGCTGCCAAGTCCAAGCGATGGAGTGCTCCAGCCAACAGCTTGTGCTAAGTATAGCGGAATTCAATGGCGCTCTTCAAAAAAATGTATCTAAAAGCCGTCTCCAGAAGTGGTCACATGGTTCTATTTTGGACCACAAAGGCTCAGTTAAGAGGGGGAATTGTAGAATTTGTTAAATTGCAAAGAAAAACAAACTTTTTTTTAGCTTCCAGAAACGTGTGTGGATTTTGTATCGTTCTATCATGGATGGTTAACACCTTCATTGCTGCAGGGAATTCTCACCAGGATGCAATTGGATATTTACCGGTAAGACTAAGGGCATAGTTATAGTTTACCTAAACTTTAAACAAACTTCTGAAATGTTATAAAGACATTCAAAGCAATTAAACTTCTGTCTCTTTGTTATACCCCTCCCAGCTCTACCTGTATACTGCTGCTATCTCTATAGGATCAGGATATATAGTAGTTATACACCTCCCCTCCAGCTCTATCTGTATACTGCTGCTATGTCTATGGGATCAGGATATATAGTAGTAGTTATACACCTCCCCTCCAGCTCTACCTGTATACTGTTGCTATCGCTATGGGATCCAGATATATAGTAGTTATACACCTCCCCTCCAGCTCTATCTGTATACTGCTGCTATGTCTATGGGATCAGGATATATAGTAGTAGTTATACACCTCCCCTCCAGCTCTACCTGTATACTGTTGCTATCGCTATGGGATCCAGATATATAGTAGTTATACACCTCCCCTCCAGCTCTATCTGTATACTGCTGCTGCTATCTCTATAGGATCAGGATATATATTAGTTATACCCCTCCCCTCCAGCACTATCTGTATACTGCTGCTGTTATCTTTATGGGATCAGGATATATAGTAGTTATACACCGCCCCTCCAGCTCTATCTGTATACTGTTGCTATCTCTATGGGATTAGGATACTGTATATACAGTAGAAGTTATACACCTCCCCTCCAGGTCTATCTTTATACTGCTGCTATTTCTATAGGATCAGGATATATAGCAGTTAAACACCTTCCCTCCAGCTCTATCTGTATACTGTTGCTATCTCTATGGGATCAGGATATATAAAGCAGTTATACACCTCCCCTCCAGCTCTACCTGTATACTGCAGCTGCTATCTCTATGGGATCTAGATATATAGTAGTTATTCACCTCCCCTCCAGCTCTATCTGTATACTGCTGCTGCTATCTCTATAGGATCAGGATATATATTAGTTATACCCCTCGCCTCCAGCACTATCTGTATACTGCTGCTGTTATCTTTATGGGATCAGGATATATAGTAGTTATACACCTCCCCTCCAGCTCTATCTTTATACTGCTGCTATTTCTATAGGATCAGGATATATAGTAGTTATACACCTTCCCTCCAGCTCTATCTGTATACTGCTGCTATCTTTATGGGATCAGGATATATAAAGCAGTTATACACCTCCCCTCCAGCTCTACCTGTATACTGCCGCTGCTATCTCTATGGGATCTAGATATATAGTAGTTATACACCTCCCCTCCAAGCTCTATCTGTATAGTGTTTCTGCTATTTCTATGGGATCAGGATATATAATAGCTGTACACCTCCCCTCCAGCTTTATCTGTATACTGTTGCTCTTTGTAAGGGATCAGTATATACAGTAGTTATACCTCTCCTTTTCATCTTTATCTATATACTGCTGCTGTAATCTCTATGGGATCAGGATATATAGCAGTAATATACCTGCCCTCCAGCTCTATCTGTACACTGCTACCATCTCTATGTGATCAGCATATAGAGCAGTTATACACCTGCCCTCCAGCTCTATCTGTACACTGCTACCATCTCTATGTGATCAGCATATAGAGCAGTTATACACCTGCCCTCCAGCTCTATCTGTACACTGCTACCATCTCTATGTGATCAGCATATAGAGCAGTTATACACCTGCCCTCCAGCTCTATCTGTACACTGCTACCATCTCTATGTGATCAGCATATAGAGCAGTTATACACCTGCCCTCCAGCTCTATCTGTACACTGCTACCATCTCTATGTGATCAGCATATAGAGCAGTTATACAACTGCCCTCCAGCTCTATCTGTATACTGCTACCATCTCTATGTGATCAGCATATAGAGCAGTTATACACCTGCCCTCCAGCTCTATCTGAATACTGCTGCTCTGGAGGAAAATAAATCAACTTGTGCCAGAAAGTTAAAGGGGTACTCCGCACCCCTAGACATCTTATCCCCTATCCAAAGGATAGAGGATAAGACGTCAGATCGCTGGTATCCCGCTGCTAGGGGCCCCCGGGATCTCGGCTGCAGCACCCACCTGTACGGCTTTCACCTCACACTGGCAATGCTGGAGGCTTCGGATCCCGACCACAATGGCGGACGAGCGTGGCGTCACGACTCCGCCCCGTGTGACGTCACGCCCCGCCCCCTCAATGTAAGTCTATGGGAGGGGGCATGACGGACCTCCCATAGACTTGCATTGAGGGGGCGGGGCATGACGTCACGCTCGTCCGCCATTGTGGTCGGGATCCGAAGCCTCCAGCGTTGCCGGTGTTAGGTGAAAGCCATACAGGTGGGTGCTGCAGCCAAGATCCCGGGGGCCCCTAGCATGGGGACCCCGGCGATCTGAAATCTTATCCCCTATCCTTTGGATAGGTGATAAGATGTCTAGGAGTGCGGAATACCCCTTTAAACAGATTTGTAAATTAATTCTATATAAAAATCTTAATCCTTCCAGTACTTATCAGCTGCTGTATGTTCTAGAGAAAGTTGTGTAGTTCTTTCTAGTGTGACCACCGTGCTCTCCTCAGCAGAGAGCACTGTGGTCAGACTGGAAAGAACTACACAACTTCTTCTGGAGCATACAGCAGCTGATAAATAATGGAAGGATTAAGATTTTTATATAGAAGTAATTTACAAATCTGTTTAATTTACCGGGACCAGTCTATTTGAAAATAGTCTTTTTCCTCCGGAGTACCCCTTTAATACCAAATGGTTCACTTATTAAACCTAAGTACAGGTGTAAAAGTATTATCAAGTGCACAGAACTCCCATAAATGACTTAGAACAAGAAGAAGAACGAGATAAAATTGGACACCTTTAAAGGGGTACTCCGGTGGAAAACTTTTTTTTTTTTTTTTAATTAACTGGTGCCAGAAAGTTAAACAGATTTGTAAATTAAAGTAGAAGAGTAGTCAGCTCACCCGGCCACCGCACGGCAATGTAATCCTCCACAGATACGAAGAAAGCAGGCAAATGCCAGCGACCAAGAAACTTCACCTCTATTGGAACCATGCAAAACCATCGACACGGAGAGACTTCAACAAGACAAACATTCAAAATTCCAGGAGTCAGCGCCAAGCGTACGCTTGGCGCTGACTCCTGGAATTTTGAATGTTTGTCTTGTTGAAGTCTCTCCGTGTCGATGGTTTTGCATGGTTCCAATAGAGGTGAAGTTTCTTGGTCGCTGGCATTTGCCTGCTTTCTTCAGATTTGTAAATTACTTCTATTAAAAAAAAATCTTAATCCTTCCAGTACTTATTAGCTGCTGAATACGACAAAAGAAATTCTTTTCTTTTTGGAACACAGAGCTCTCTGCTGACATCATGAGCACAGAGCTCTCTGCTGACATCTCTGTCCATTTTGAAGGGGTACTCCGGAGGGAAACTTTTTTTTTTTTTTTTTTTTTTTAATGAACTGGTGCCAGAAACTTAAACAGATTTGTAAATTACTTCCATTTAAAAATCTTTATCCTTCAAGTACTTATTAGCAGCTGTATGCTAAAGCGGAAATTCTTTGCTTTTTGAACTTCTTTTTTGTCTTGTCCACAGTGCTCTCTGCTGACACCTCTGTCCATGTCAGGAACTGTCCAGAGCAGCATAGGTTTGCTATGGGGGATTTTCTCCTGCTCTGGACAGTTCCTGATACGGGCATCAGGTGGACAACACAAAAAAGAAATTCAAAAAGCAAAGAATTTCCTCTTTAACATACAGCTGCTAAAACGTACTGGAAGGATAAAGATTTTTTTTATAGAAGTAATTTACAAACCTGTTTAACTTTCTGGCACCAGTTGATTTAAAAAAATATAAAAAAATAAAAATTTCCATCGCAGTACCCCTTTAAGAACTGTCCAGTGTAGGAGAAAATCCCCATAGCAAACATATGCTGTTCTGGACAGTTCCTAAAATGGACAGAGATGTCAGCAGAGAGCACTGTGGTCGTGATGTCAGCAGAGAGCACTGTGTTCCTAAAAGAAAAGAATTTCCTCTGTAGTATTCAGCAGCTAATAAGTACTGGAAGGATTAAGATTTTTTAATAGAAGTAATTTACAAATCTGTTTAACTTTCTGGCACCAGTTGACTTAAAAAATACCAAAAATAAAAAGTTTTCCACCGGAGTACCCCTTAAATCTTTCCTTACACTTTGCCTTTTGAAAATTGCTTTGTGGAACATGAGCGGAGTTCTTTTTCTCTCTTCTTCTTCCATAGATTGGTGTATTTCATTACATTCTCAAACATTAGTAATGCCTACCTCTTATTATTAGACGGTTACACAGTCAGAGTGGGAGGTTAGATACAATACATTTGCAGAATAGCTTTGCATAATTCAGCACATAAATATGAATTAATGTCTCCGGAAGCCGAGATAATTAACTTGCGTGAGCCCGGAGAAGGGAGCAGTGGTTAAAGTGTAACTCCGCCGCTTTCAATACCATCAATGGTCTTTAGATTTGATTACGTTATTGGAAAACTTTTATTGATGGCAGTAACTAGTGTTTCCCAACCAGGGTGCCTCCAGCTGTTGCAAAACTACAATTCCCAGCATGCCCGGACAGCCAAAGGCTGTCCGGGCATGCCGGGAGTTGTAGTTTTGCAACAGCTGGAGGCACCCTGGTTGGGAAACACTTGTATAGACCAACACTGACGCGGAGCTCCCATTCACCCTGATCCGTGACTCATTCACCCTGTTTTATTCCAGCACAGCTGCCTCTATGCGTTTATTACTGTAACCGGGTCATGTGATCACCAGTCTGATCCGCAGAAAATCCCAGTGTTTTAATGTGTCAGAGGAAGGGGTCAGTCCTGAGACAGCTGACTTCCTGCGAAAAACAGGAAGACATCATCACCTATCAGGTCCCTCTTGCCAGCTATCAGACCCCTTCCCTCCAGCTCTACCTGTATACTGCCGCTATCTCTATGGGATTAGGATATATAGTACAGTAGTTATACACCTCACCTCCAGCTCTATCTGTATACTGCTGTTATCTCTATGGGATCAGGATAAATAGTAGTTATACACCTCCCCTCCTGCTCTGTCTGTATACTGCTGCTGCTATCTTGATGGGATCAGGATATATAGTAGTTATACACCTCCCCTCCTGCTCTATCTGTATACTGCTGCTGCTATAGCTATGGGATCAGGATATATATTAGTTATACACCTCCCCTCCAGCTCTATGCATATACTGCTGCTGCTATCTCTATGGGATCAGGATATATATCAGTTTTTTTAACTTTCCCACCCAGCTCTATCTGTATACTGCTGCTCTCTCTATGCGATTAAGATATATAGTGGTTATACACCTCCCTCTAGCTCTGTCTGTATACTACTGCTATATCTATGGGATCAGGATATATGGTTGTTATACACCTCCCCTCCAGCTCTATCTGTATACTGCTGCAGCTATATCTATGGGATCAGGATATATAGTAGTTATACACCTCCCCTCCAGCTCTATCTGTATACTGCTGCAGCTATATCTATGGGATCAGGATATATAGTAGTAATACACCTCCCCTCCAGCTCTATGCATATACTGCTGCTGCTATCTCTATGGGATCAGGATATATAGCAGTTTTTTTTTACTTTCCCTCCCAACTCTATCTGTATACTGCTGCTCTCTCTATGCGATTAAGATATATAGTAGTTATAAACCTCCCTCTAGCTCTATTTGTATACTACTGCTATCTCTATGGGATCAGGATATATGGTAGTTGTACACCTCTCTCTAGCTCTGTCTGTATACTGCTGCAGCTATCTCTATGGGATCAGGATATATGGTAGTTATACACCTCCCCTCCAGTTCTATCTGTATACTACTGCTATCTCTATGGGATCTGGATATATATAGTATTTATACACCTCCCCTCCAGCTCTATCTGTATACTACTGCTGCCATCTCTATGGGATCAGGATACATTGTAGTTATACACCTCTCCATCAGCTCTATCTGTATACTGCTGCTATCTCTATGGGATCAGGATATATAGTAGTTATACACCTCTCCATCAGCTCTATCTGTATACTGCTGCTATCTCTATGCAATGTGCATGTCACCTACTGAGCAGTGTGCTGGATGACACATATGCTCAGTCACTTTTCTCACAGCCGGGTCTCTGCATATAATCCTCCGTTTACTGCAAGGCAGCCAATAAAAATAGCTTTCTGCTTGTCAAGGTAGGTGCAGAATCTCCACAGTCTGTAGAAGTATAACCTATAGGAGAAGTGAGAAAGGACTATGAAGTTAGCTGCCAGAGGAAGAAGTAGTCTGATTTGGTCCAGAGCTTACCCAAGCAGCACCAAAAGGGGCACATGAAGAAAAAAATGCAAATGAAAACATATTTTTACCATGATAAAAACACTATAAATTACTTAATTTCAGGACTTTTGGTGTGGAAATGATTCATGAGATAACCCTTGTAATGGTTTACTAGGAGCAGTCATACACCTGTGATAATCCCACCAATCAGCAGGACCCCTTTAATGCAGTACCAGGTGAAGCCACTTGGTGGAATAAGCACCCCTGCCAATTAGATCTTCTTAAAGGGGCACTCCGGTGGGAAAAAAAAATTTAAATCAACTGGTGCCAGAAATCTAAACAGATTTGTAATTTACTTCTATTAAAAAATATTAACCCTTCCAGTACTTATCAGCAGCTGTATGCTCCAGAGGAAGTTGTCTTTCCAGTCTGACCACAGTGCTCTCTGCTGACACCTCTGCTCATGTCAGGAACTGTCCAGACCAGGAGAGATTTGCTATGGGGCTTTGCTCCTGCTCTGGACAGTTCCTGACATGGACAGAGGTGTCAGCAGAGAGCACTGTGGTCAGACTGGAAAGAACTACACAACTTCCTCTGGAGGACACAGGAGCTGATAAGTACAGGAAGGATTAAGATTTTTTAATAGAAGTAATTTACAAATCTGTTTAACTTTCTGGCACCAGTTGATTAAAAAAAAAAAAGTTTTCCACTGGAGTACCCCTTTAAGAAGATCTAATTGGCAGGAGTGATTATTCCACCAAGTGGCTTCACCTGGTACTGCATTAAAGGGGTCCTGCTGATTGGTGGGATTATCACAGGTGTATGACTGCTCCTAGTAAACCATTACAAGGGTTATTTCATGAATCATTTTCACACCAAAAGTCCTGAAATTAAGTAATTTATAGTGTTTTTATCATGGTAAAAATATTTTTTCATTTGCATTTTTTTCTTCATGTGCCCCTTTTGGTGCTGCTTGGGTAAGCTCTGGACCAAACCAGTCTACTTCTTCCTCTGGCAGCTAACTTCATAGTCCTTTCTCACTTCTCCTGTAGGAGTCATCTCAGTTATACTTCTACAGACTGTGGAGATTCTGCACCTACCCCTTTAAGTCCCCCATCAATCACACATTACAGACCTATACTCAGGATGGAAAGCCCATTGAAGCTTCCAGCTTTTAGTCTGAAATTCTTGGCTCGGAGTCTTCTCCCAGCACCCGCTCCTTCCCATCAGTACAGGCTGTGTGACATAGCATGACAGAAAGGTAATAGATCCGGAACATCTGCCAAATCTGCCTACAACACGGAGAATACAACCGCTAAATGGTGTTGTACAATATTTCCATCCCTCTGTTTAAGTTAAAAAGAGAAAAAAGACGTTCGCTTCTTAGTCATGACTGCCGGCGGAGATCTATAGAAATCGCTCCAAGAAATGAACGTGGGAATTTAACTCTTTGTTTCTGCACTGTGGTTTCTGTATATAAAGCACAGTCGTTGTATTATAAAAGATTTTACAATTCTCTAATACTGTATATACTCGAGTATAAGCCGACCCGAATATAAGCCAAGGCCCCTAATTTTACCCCAAAAACCCAGGAAAAGTTATTGACTCAACTATAAGCCTAGGGTGGGAAATACATCATCCCCCCATGTCATCATCCAGACCCCCGTCATCATCCAGACCCCGTCATCATCCAGACCTCCGTCATCATCTCCCCCTTCATCATCCAGACCCCCGTCATCATCCAGACCCCCGTCATCATCCCCCCTTCATCATCCAGACCCCGTCATCATCCAGACCCCCGTCATCATCCCCCCCTTCATCATCCAGACCCCCGTCATCATCCAGACCCCCGTCATCATCCAGACCCCCGTCATCATCCCCCCCTTCATCATCCAGACCCCCATCATTATCCCCCCTTCATCATCCAGACCCCCGTCATCATCCCCCCCTTCATCATCCAGACCCCCGTCATCATCCAGACCCCGTCATCATCCAGACCCCCGTCATCATCCCCCCCTTCATCATCCAGACCCCCTTCATCATCCAGACCCCCGTCATCATCCAGACCCCCGTCATCATCCAGACCCCGTCATCATCCAGACCCCCATCATTATCCCCCCCTTCATCATCCAGACCCCCATCATCATCCCCCCCGTCATCATCCAGACCCCGTCATCATCCTCCCCCCTTCATCATCACCGCCTGTCAATCCCATCATCAGTGGTCTTCAACCTGCGGACCTCCAGATGTTGCAAAACTACAACTCCCAGCATGCCCGGACAACCAACGGCTGTCCGGGCATGCTGGGAGTTGTAGTTTTGAAACCTCTGGAGGACAGCAGGTTGAAGACCACCGATGAAGGGATTGACAGGCGGAGAGTTCACTCGAGTATAAGCCGAGGGGGGCGCTTTCAGCACGAAAAATCATGCTGAAAAACTCGGCTTATACTCGAGTATATACGGTATACTTTGTATTTTAATTCCTTACCAGTCACCGTCACCACGGACGGCACAGGCTGAACCAAAGCGCGTCGTTTGGTCCTATCCTAACTCTATGGAAGTGTTTCCCAACCGACGTGCCTCCAGCTGTTGCAAAACTACCTCTGGCTGTCCATGTTGGGAGTTGTAGGTTTGCAACAGCTGGAGGCACCTGGTTTGGAAACACTGACATGGGGACAAATTACCTCTGTACTTGTGATTAGTGGGGGTCCCAGCAGTCAGACCCCCACCAATTAGCCAGTTATCCTCTATCCCAGTGGTCTTCAACCTGCGGACCTCCAGATATTGCAAAACTACAACTCCCAGCATGCCCGGACAGCCGATGGCTGTCCGAGCATGCTGGGAGTTGTAGTTTTGCAACATCTGGAGGTCCGCAGGTTGAAGACCACTGCTCTATCCTGTCGATACATTTTAGCCCTTTGAATAATCCCTTAGTGAATTCTATAGGGCTTGTCAAGCAATAATGTTGTTAAAGGGGTAGTCCAGTGTTTCCAGTGTTTTGCAACTGGTGTGCCTCCAGCTGTGGAAAATATACAACTCCCAGCAAGCCGGACAGACTAATTTATGCCTTTAATGCATCATCATTTTCGGGAGGCCCATGGAGGAGATACAAGAAGCATTAGAGTTCCAGGTAGTGAAAAAATATTTTACAATCAGAGGTAATATTCATGCTTAAAGGGGTACTCCGGTGGAAAACATTTATTTTTTTAAATCAACTGATACCAGAAAGTTAAACAGATCTGTAAATTACTTCCAGTACTTATCAGCTGCTGTATGCCCATCAGGAAGTTGTGTAGCTGTTTTCTATCTGACCACAGTGATCTCTGCTGTCACACCATGTCCATGTCAACTTTCCAGCGCGGGAGAAAATCCCCATAGCAAACCTCTCCTGCTCTGGACAGTTCTTGATATGGACAGAGGTGTCAGCAGAGAGCACTGTGGTCAGACTGGAAAGAAATAAAAATAAAAAATAAAAAAAAAGAACTTCCTCTGGGGCATACAGCAGCTGATAAGTACTGGAAGGATTAAGATTTTTAAAAATAATTTATTTACAAATCTGTTTAACTTTCTGGCACCAGTTGTTATAAAAAATAATTTTTTTCCACTGGAGTACCCCTTTAATACAAGGAAACCTGTTGGCACGAATTGTTGTCATGATGTCATGTATGTATATTGATACTTTATTACTTTACTATGGCTGTGGCTAGCTTTTTGTGAACTGATATTTCTAGTTTGAGTTTTCTTCTTTTGCCTACAAATCCCATAATTCCATTTTCCTCCCTCCCACACATCAGCCACCTGACCCATTGAAACATAAATGAGCTGCATCCATTCAAAAGACCTGTGGTTTTCAATCAGGGTGCCTACAGCTGTTGCAATAGTTACAGATTGATCCCTCTCCCACCAAGCGATCGCTCCACCCATTGAAGCAGACAGGCTCCCTCTCATCAGCTGACTAGTGATGTCAGGTCTCGGCCGCATTGCAACCTGGGAAAAATCTGAGACAACAGTCATTTTGTATGCTGGTAAAAATAAATATTGGGGTGAAAATCACAGAAGAATTGTGAGAAAACCGTCACACACAGGTACAGACACTATATTATGGACTACACTAACTTTACAGCCCCTGTAGCATAGTCAAATAAAAAAAAAATCCTGGAATACCCCTTTAACCGTTAACGACCATGGACGTCTATTCTCGTCCATGTTCCGTTAACGCTGTATGACGCAGGCTGATTCTTGTAGCTGGGGGCCGGCGTTAATAACCGACATGCGGTGATCGCAGCTGCTGGCTGTTAACCCATTAGATCGCCGCTGTCAAAGCTGACAGAGGCGTTCTAAAGGTGCCTTTATTCCATCCCTGGTGGTCCAGTGATGTGGATCGTCCCCCCCTGAAGCGCGATCGCGGGGGTCGATCCACTGTGGAGGTAGCCTGAGGGCTTACCTCTCCTTTCATGCTGGCTCCGGGTGCTCAGAATGATAAATCCTGGAATGGTTACTATTTAAAAAACTTTACCCTTCCAGTACTTTTTAGCAGCTGTGTATTACAAAGGAAATTCTTTTCTTTTTGAATTTCTTTTTCGTCTTGTCCACAGTGCTATCTGCTGACACCTGATGCCCGTATCAGGAACTGTGCAGAGCATCATAGGTTTGCTATGGGGATTTTCTCCTGCTGTGGACAGTTCCTGATACGGGCATCAGGTGTCAGCAGAGAGCACTGTGGACAAGACAAAAAATAAATTAAAAAAGAAAAGAATTTCCTCTGTAGCATACAGCTGCTAAAAAGTACTGGAAGGATTAAGATTTTTTAATAGAAGTCATTTACAAATCTGTTTAACTTTCTGGCACCAGTTGATTTAAAATAAATAAATGTTTCCCACCGGAGTACCCCTTTAAGGGAGAAGAAGAACAAAGAGCTCCAATAAGGAGTGGAATCTAAGGAGCTGTGATCTCCAAATAGTGGTCCTCCAGATGTTGCCACACTACATCTCCCAGCATGCTTGGACAGGCATTGGCTATGGGGATTTGCTCCTGCTCTGGACGGTTTCTGACAGTATACGTTGGCATCCTTTTTTTGACATGACAAAGGACATCTATAGTGCAGAAATGCAGTATGAATGGGGACTATCACCCAACCACTCCTCAAACAAAATAAACCAGTTTTTTCAATTTATTTATTTTTAACGCCCAGTGATGGATATATTGGCCGTGAGTGGGTGCTTATTCCCCCAACATGATGGATATATCCATTAGAAACTTTAATTGTCATAGACAGCCGCGCGTCACTGCTAGCCGACCAAGGACCGAGCGGTGCCTGGTCCAGCCAATACACTTGTAGGGGTGCGGTATTATTCTGACAGCTCCGATCCTTTGCAGGCATGAGGTGGGGTCTATAATTCATATAATGATGCCCTGAAAGCCAAAGGGGGCTCCTCTCCTTCTTGGTCCTACCAGCCGGTCAGGCAACCAGATATGACCTACCGTATATACTCGAGTATAAGCCGACCCGAATATAAGCCGAGGCCCCTAATTTCACCCCAAAAACCCAGGAAAAGTTATTGACCCGACTATAAGCCTAGGGTGGGAAATACATCATCCCCCCATGTCATCATCCAGACCCCCATTATCAACTCCCCCCCTTCATCATCACCACCTGTCATCATCCAGACCCCCGTCATCATCACCCTGTCATCATCCCCCCCCCTGTCATCATCCAGACCCCTGTCATCATCACCCTGTCATCATCCAGACCCCCGTCATCATTCCCCCCCTTCATCATCACCGCCTGTCAATCCCTTCATCAGTGGTCTTCAACCTGCGGATCTCCAGATGTTGCAAAACTACAACTTCCAGCATGCCCGGACAGCCATCGGCTGTCCGGGCATGCTGGGGGTTGTAGTTTTGAAATATCTGGAGGTCCGCAGGTTGAAGACCACTGCGGCCTTCGTCATCATCCAGACCCTCCTTTAAGTTTTCTACTCACCTCCCCTCGGTGGGAAGGAAGGGTGAGCTGGTCCGGGCCATCTATGCTGCAGGGACCGTCCGGTGGGGAGGGTTAGTCGTTCCGGGCTGTCCATCTTCACCGGGAGGCCATCATCTCCGCTCCGGCCCCGGGCTAGTGACGTTGCCTTGACGACGACGCACAGGGACGTTCATGCGCAGGTACGTCTGCTGCGCACGGACGTCCCTGTGCGTCGTCGTCAAGGCAACGGCACTAGTCCAGGCCCGGAGGGGAGAAGAGGGCCTCCCAGTGACGATGGACAGCCCGGAATGACTAACCCTCCCTGCCGGACGGTCCCTGCAGCATAGATGCCCCGGACCAGCTCACCCTTCCTTCCCACCGAGGGGAGGTGAGTAGAAAACTTAAAGGGGGTCTGGATGATGACGAAGGCCGCAGTGGTCTTCAACCTGCGAACCTCCAGATGTTTCAAAACTACAACTCCCAGCATGCCCGGACAGCCGATGGCTGTCCGGGCATGCTGGGAGTTGTAGTTTTGCAACATCTGGAGGTCTGCAGGTTGAAGACCACTGAGAGAGTTCACACGAGTATAAGCCGAGGGGGGCATTTTCAGCACGAAAAATCGTGTTGAAAAACTCAGCTTATACTCGAGTATATACGGTAAGTATGGGTACTACCAAGCCTGGGTATAAAATATAGGCGCATTTTCTCCATTTCAAAAGCGATTTACCAAAATGATGTCCCACAAATTCTTTATTTCATCAAAATTTCATCATTTTGGTAAATCGCTTTTGAAATGGAGAAAATGCGCCTATATTTTATCACGCTGTTCGTCCCGGGCTGGGTAGTACCCCTACTTAGCTAATTGCTATTTTTTTCCAATGACTTTAAAATAATCTTAGTCACTCAATAATGGCTCACTGTACTTACTTCTACCCTAGGTGAATACTTTAGGGGGCGTTTTTTCGAAAATGGGGTCACATCTGGGGGTGCAGAATTGTTCTGACAGCTAGAATGCTTTGCAAGATGAAGTGCGGCCTATAATTTGTATAATGATATCCTGAAAGCCAAATGGTGCTCCTCTCCTATTGGGTCCCACCATGCGGCCATGCAACCAAATATGGCCTAAGCTGGGGTATTACCGAACACGGGACGAACAGCGGAATAAAATATGGGGCGCATTTCCTACTTTTCAGATGCAATGTACAAAATATAAGTCCCACAAATTATGCATTTATGGAAAAAAAAAGCAAATTAAAATGTTTCCACTGACTTTGTAACTATTCCAGCCACACAAAAAGGACTCAAAGTACTCACTTTTGGTCTAGATGAATACTTTAGGGGGTTTAGTTTCCAAAATGGGGTCACTTGTGGGGGTTCTGTATGGTTCTGGCATCTAAAACCCTTTGCAGACTTAGACCTATAATCCATTCGTGTCACGATGCCGGCTGGCAGGTAGTGGATCCTCTGTGCCAGAGAGGGATTGGCGTGGACCGTGCTAGAGGATCGGTTCTAAGTCACTACTGGTTTTCACCAGAGCCCGCCGCAAAGCGGGATGGTCTTGCTGCGGCGGTAGTGACCAGGTCGTATCCCCTAGCAACGGCTCAACCTCTCTGGCTGCTGAAGATAGGCGCGGTACAAGGGAGTAGACAGAAGCAAGGTCGGACGTAGCAGAAGGTCGGGGCAGGCAGCAAGGATCGTAGTCAGGGGCAACGGCAGAAGGTCTGGAATCACAGGCAAGGAACACACAAGGAACGCTTTCTCTGGCACTAGGGCAACAAGATCCGGCGAGGGAGTGAAGGGGAAGTGAGGTGATATAGGGAAGTGCACAGGTGTAAACACTAATTGGAACCACTGCACCAATCAGCGGTGCAGTGGCCCTTTAAATCGCAAAGACCCGGCGCGCGCGCGCCCTAGGGAGCGGGGCCGCGCGCGCCGGGACAGAACTGACGGGGAGCGAGTAAGGTACGGGAGCCGGGGTGCGCATCGCGAGCGGGCGCTACCCGCATCGCGAATCGCATCCCGGCCGGAGGTGGTAACGCAGCGCCCCGGGTCCGTGGAACCGACCGGGGCGCTGCAGTGAGGGAAGTGTAGCGAGCGCTCCGGGGAGGAGTGGGGACCCGGAGCGCTCGGCGTAACAGTACCCCCCCCCTTGGGTCTCCCCCTCTTCTTGGGGCCTGAGAACCTGAGGATCAGACTTTTGTCCAGGATATTGTCCTCAGGTTCCCAGGACCTCTCTTCTGGACCACAACCCTCCCAATCCACTAAAAAAAAAGTTCTTCCCCTGACCTTTTTAGAGGCCAAAATCTCTTTGACAGAGAAGATGTCCGAGGAGCCGGAAACAGGAGTGGGAGGAACAGATTTAGGAGAAAAACGGTTGAGGATGAGAGGTTTAAGAAGAGAGACGTGAAAGGCATTAGGGATACGAAGAGAAGGAGGAAGAAGAAGTTTGTAAGAGACAGGATTAATTTGACACAAAACTTTAAAAGGACCAAGATAGCGTGGTCCCAACTTATAGCTCGGGACACGGAAACGGACATATTTAGCGGAGAGCCATACCTTGTCTCCAGGGGAAAAAATGGGAGGAGCTCTTCTTTTCTTATCTGCGAATCTCTTCATGCGAGAAGAAGCCTGTAAGAGAGAATTTTGGGTCTCTTTCCATATGGTGGAAAGATCACGAGAAATTTCATCCACAGCGGGCAGACCAGAGGGCAAGGGGGTAGGGAGGGGGGGAAGAGGGTGACGGCCGTACACCACGAAAAACGGAGATTTGGAGGAAGATTCAGAGATTCTGAAATTATACGAGAATTCGGCCCAAGGTAGAAGATCTGCCCAGTCATCCTGGCGGGAGGAAACAAAATGTCGTAAATAGTCACCCAAGATCTGGTTAATTCTCTCTACTTGTCCATTGGATTGAGGATGGTATGCAGAAGAAAAATTTAATTTAATCTTGAGTTGTTTACAGAGAGCCCTCCAGAATTTAGACACAAATTGGACGCCTCTATCCGAGACGATCTGTGTAGGCAACCCGTGAAGACGAAAAATGTGTACAAAAAATTGTTTAGCCAACTGAGGCGCTGAAGGAAGGCCAGGAAGAGGGATGAAATGTGCCATTTTGGAGAATCGATCAACGACCACCCAAATAACAGTGTTGCCATGGGATGGGGGTAAGTCAGTAATAAAATCCATACCAATCAGAGACCAAGGTTGTTCGGGGACAGGTAGAGGATGAAGAAAACCAGCGGGCTTCTGGCGAGGAGTCTTATCCCGGGCACAGATAGTGCAGGCTCGCACAAAGTCCACCACATCAGTCTCTAGAGTCGGCCACCAATAGAAGCGAGAGATGAGTTGCACAGATTTCTTGATGCCCGCATGACCTGCGAGATGGGAGGAGTGACCCCATTTGAGGATCCCAAGGCGTTGGCGTGGAGAAACAAAGGTCTTTCCTGGAGGAGTTTGCCTGATGGAGGCTGGAGAAGTGGAAATCAGGCAGTCAGGAGGAATGATGTGTTGAGGAGAGAGTTCAATTTCAGAGGCATCTGAGGAACGAGAGAGAGCATCGGCCCTAATGTTTTTATCAGCAGGCCGAAAGTGAATTTCAAAATTAAATCGGGCAAAGAACAGAGACCACCTGGCCTGACGAGGATTCAGCCGTTGGGCAGACTGGAGGTAGGAGAGGTTCTTGTGATCGGTGTAAATAATAACTGGAAATCTTGATCCCTCCAGCAGATGCCTCCATTCCTCAAGTGCTAATTTAATGGCTAGAAGCTCTCGATCCCCGATGGAGTAGTTCCTCTCCGCCGGAGAGAAGGTCCTGGAAAAAAAACCACAAGTAACAGCATGCCCGGAAGAGTTTTTTTGTAGAAGGACAGCTCCAGCTCCCACTGAGGAGGCATCAACCTCCAATAGGAAGGGTTTAGATGGGTCAGGTCTGGAGAGCACGGGAGCCGAAGAAAAGGCAGACTTGAGCTGTTTAAAGGCGTCTTCCGCTTGAGGAGGCCAGGACTTGGGATCGGCATTTTTTTTTGTTAAAGCCACAATAGGAGCCACAATGGTAGAAAAATGTGGAATAAATTGCCTGTAATAATTGGCGAACCCCAAAAAACGTTGGATGGCACGGAGTCCGGAGGGGCGTGGCCAATCTAAGACGGCAGAGAGTTTATCTGGGTCCATTTGTAGTCCCTGGCCAGAGACCAAGTATCCTAGAAAAGGAAGAGATTGGCATTCAAACAGACATTTCTCTATTTTGGCATAGAGTTGATTATCACGAAGTCTCTGAAGAACCATACGGACATGCTGGCGGTGTTCTTCTAGATTGGCAGAAAAAATCAGGATATCGTCCAGATATACAACAACACAGGAGTATAGTAGATCACGAAAAATTTCATTAACAAAGTCTTGGAAGACGGCAGGGGCGTTGCATAGACCAAAGGGCATGACCAGATACTCAAAGTGTCCATCTCTGGTGTTAAATGCCGTTTTCCATTCATCCCCCTCTCTGATGCGGATGAGATTATAAGCACCTCTTAAGTCCAGTTTGGTAAAAATATGGGCACCTTGGAGACGATCAAAGAGTTCAGAGATGAGGGGTAGGGGGTAGCGGTTCTTAACCGTGATTTTATTAAGACCGCGGTAGTCAATGCAAGGACGTAGAGAGCCATCTTTTTTGGACACAAAGAAAAATCCGGCTCCGGCAGGAGAGGAGGATTTACGGATAAAGCCCTTTTTTAAATTTTCTTGGACGTATTCAGACATGGCAAGAGTCTCTGGGACGGACAGAGGATAGATTCTGCCCCGGGGTGGAGTAGTGCCCGGGAGGAGGTCAATGGGACAATCATAAGGCCTGTGAGGAGGTAGAGTCTCAGCTTGTTTTTTGCAAAAAACGTCCGCAAAGTCCATATAGGCCTTAGGGAGACCGGTTACATGAGGAAGCACAGGGACACGGCAAGGTTTACTGGGAACCGGTTTTAAGCAGTCCTTGGAACAAGAGGGCCCCCAACTCTTGATCTCCCCAGTGGACCAATCCAGGATTGGGGAATGGAGTTGAAGCCAGGGAAGTCCAAGAAGGATTTCAGAAGTGCAATTGGGGAGGACCAACAGTTCAATCCTCTCGTGATGAGATCCGATGCACATTAGAAGGGGCTCCGTGCGAAAACGTATAGTACAGTCCAATCTTTCATTGTTTACACAATTGATGTAGAGGGGTCTGGCGAGACTGGTCACCGGGATGTTGAACTTGTTGACGAGAGAGGCTAAGATGAAATTTCCTGCAGATCCAGAGTCCAAGAAGGCCACAGCAGAGAAGGAGAAGGCAGAGGCAGACATCCGCACAGGCACAGTAAGACGTGGAGAAGCAGAGTAGACATCAAGGACTGTCTCACCTTTGTGCGGAGTCAGCGGACGTCTTTCCAGGCGGGGAGGACGGATAGGACAATCCTTCAGGAAGTGTTCGGTACTAGCACAGTACAGGCAGAGATTCTCCATGCGGCGTCGTGTCCTCTCTTGGGGTGTCAGGCGAGACCGGTCGACCTGCATAGCCTCCACGGCGGGAGGCACAGGAACAGATTGCAGGGGACCAGAGGAGAGAGGAGCCGGGGAGAAGAAACGCCTCGTGCGAACAGAGTCCATATCCTGGCGGAGCTCCTGACGCCGTTCGGAAAAACGCATGTCAATGCGAGTGGCAAGATGGATGAGTTCATGTAGGTTAGCAGGGATTTCTCGTGCGGCCAGAACATCTTTAATGTTGCTGGATAGGCCTTTTTTAAAGGTCGCGCAGAGTGCCTCATTATTCCAGGATAATTCTGAAGCAAGGGTACGGAACTGTACGGCATACTCGCCAACGGAAGAATTACCCTGGACCAGGTTCAACAGGGCAGTCTCAGCAGAAGAGGCTCGGGCAGGTTCCTCAAAGACACTTCGAATTTCCGAGAAGAAGGAGTGTACAGAGGCAGTGACGGGGTCATTGCGGTCCCAGAGCGGTGTGGCCCAAGCCAGGGCTTTTCCAGACAGCAGGCTGACTACGAAAGCCACCTTAGACCTTTCAGTGGGGAACTGGTCCGACATCATCTCCAAGTGTAATGAACATTGGGAAAGAAAGCCACGGCAAAACTTAGAGTCCCCATCAAATTTATCCGGCAAGGATAGTCGTATTCCAGAAGCGGCCACTCGCTGCGGAGGAGGTACAGGAGCTGGCGGAGGAGATGATTGCTGGAGCTGTGGTAGTAACTGTTGTAGCATAACAGTCAGTTGAGACAGCTGTTGGCCTTGTTGCGCAATCTGTTGTGACTGCTGGGCGACCACCGTGGTGAGGTCAGCGACAACTGGCAGAGGAACTTCAGCGGGATCCATGGCCGGATCTACTGTCACGATGCCGGCTGGCAGGTAGTGGATCCTCTGTGCCAGAGAGGGATTGGCGTGGACCGTGCTAGAGGATCGGTTCTAAGTCACTACTGGTTTTCACCAGAGCCCGCCGCAAAGCGGGATGGTCTTGCTGCGGCGGTAGTGACCAGGTCGTATCCCCTAGCAACGGCTCAACCTCTCTGGCTGCTGAAGATAGGCGCGGTACAAGGGAGTAGACAGAAGCAAGGTCGGACGTAGCAGAAGGTCGGGGCAGGCAGCAAGGATCGTAGTCAGGGGCAACGGCAGAAGGTCTGGAATCACAGGCAAGGAACACACAAGGAACGCTTTCTCTGGCACTAGGGCAACAAGATCCGGCGAGGGAGTGAAGGGGAAGTGAGGTGATATAGGGAAGTGCACAGGTGTAAACACTAATTGGAACCACTGCACCAATCAGCGGTGCAGTGGCCCTTTAAATCGCAAAGACCCGGCGCGCGCGCGCCCTAGGGAGCGGGGCCGCGCGCGCCGGGACAGAACTGACGGGGAGCGAGTAAGGTACGGGAGCCGGGGTGCGCATCGCGAGCGGGCGCTACCCGCATCGCGAATCGCATCCCGGCCGGAGGTGGTAACGCAGCGCCCCGGGTCCGTGGAACCGACCGGGGCGCTGCAGTGAGGGAAGTGTAGCGAGCGCTCCGGGGAGGAGTGGGGACCCGGAGCGCTCGGCGTAACAATTCGGCCTAAAATTATGCTCTTAAAGCCAAATGGCGCTCCTCTCCTTCTGGGTCCTACCTCGCGGCCAAGGAACCAAATATGGCCTAAGCGGGGGTATTTCCAAACACGGGCCGAGCAGCTCAATAAAACATAGGGTGCATTTCTTTCAATATCAGAAAAGATGTAAAAAAATATGTCCCACAAATGATGCATTTGTGAAAAAAAGCTAATTTCGAATTTTTAACACTGACTTTGTAATAATTCCTGCCAAATAAACTATGGTATTAACCCCTTAGGGACTTTTTATTTGTGGGGTGAAATGAAAAAAAGAAACGCCATTTTGTAAATTTTGGGGGCTCCCTTTTCTACGCAGTGCACTTTTCGGTAAAAATGACACCTTATATTTATACTGTAGGTCCATACGGTTACAAGGATACCCAATTGATGTAAGTTTTATTTTATTTTAATACTTAAAAAAACTATAAACTACATGCACCAAGATTAATGTGTTTAAAATTGGCATCTTCTGACCGCTATAACTTTTTTATTTTTCCGTGTACGGGGCGGGTAGGGGGCTCATTTTTGGCGCCGTCGTCTGTTGTCTTTATTGGTACCATTTTTGTTTTGATCGCTTTTCGATCGCTTTTTACAAATATTTTTATGGTATATGAAGTGACCAAAAATGCACAATTTTGGAATTTGGTACTTTTTTACGTGTACGCCATCAACCGTGCGGTTATAGCTAACATTATATTTTAATAGTTCGGACATTAACGCATGCGGCAGTACCACATATGATTATTTTTATTCTTTATTACATTATTTTATTTAAAAAAATGGGAAAATGGGGGTGATTTAAACTTTTAATAAGGAAGGGGTTAATGAACTTTTATTACAACATGCAATCTTCTGATTGCACAGCATTGATCAGTGTAGTTATTGGAGCAATAGATCACCAATCGGATGACGGAGGGGCAGGTGAGGACCCTCCCGTCGTCCAGTAAGCTGATTGGGACATCGCAATTTTGTCTCGATAGTCCCGATCACCTCTGCTGAGCTGCCGGGATTCTTTTACTTTCACTTTAGACTCCGCAATCAACTTTGATTGCGGCATCTAAAGGGTTAATGCCGGGCATTAGACGTTAGTCCTGGCTGCCCGTAGCAGCCAGGACCCACCAGGTTTAATCCATTATCTGCCGGTGAGAACGGTTTAAACCCTTTTTACTGGACCAGGGTGTACAGGTACGCCCTGAGTCCTTAAGGATCCGGGATGCAGGGCATATGCATACGCCCTGCATCCCCAAGAGGTAAAAATGCTCACTGTACCCCCTTGAGGGGTCTAGTTTTTAAAATGGGGTCATGGGGGGGGGGGGGGTTCCTGTGTTCTACCACCTTCAAATTTCTGCAAACCTTGCATATCACAAATAAAAAAAAATCACTTTTCAATTTTTCAAAATTTCATGTATAATTGTTAATTTTCTAATTCATTTAAAATGTTAATTAAAAAGAAAAAAAATGTAAATGCTTTCAAAATAAAGTAGCCATCTGAAAGTATAAGTTTCATAAACTATATGGTCAGTAAGTATAAATATATGCAACCTATTAGAGTTAAAATAACAAAATATCTTATTTTTTTATTTTTTATGATTTTTTATGATTCTTTGCATTGTAAAAAAAAAAAAATACAAATTATATCAGCTTACTTTTACTATGTACATGAAGGATAACTTGTAACAAAAAAACAAAGTCAGAATTATGGTGATTGGCAAAACGTTACCAGAGTTATTCTCTGATGAAGTCAGACATCCCCAATTTGAAAAAACAGGCCTGACCTTTAAGGGGCTTACAGACCTAATTGTCTTGGTCCTTAAGGGGTTAAGACCAAAATGGGCTGAGTCCTTAAAGGAGTAGTCCAGTGGTGACTCAGTGGTGAACAACTTATCCCCTATCCTAAAGATAGGGGAGAAGTTTGAGATCGCGATCTCCTGTACGGACCCCCGACAGCCTGCGGGAAGGGGGCGTGTCGACCTCCGCACGAAGCGGCGGCCGACACGTCCCCTCAATACAACTCTATGGCAGAGCCTAAGTGCTGCCTTCGGCAATCTCCGGCTCTTCCATTGAAATGTATTGAGGGGGCGTGTCGGCCGCCGCTTCGTGCGGGGGTCGACACCCGCTATCTGGCCGGAGAGTTGGGGCCCTGTACAGAGAGATAGCAAGGGGCCCCAGCGGTCGGACCCCCCGCGATCTCAAACTTATCCCCTATCCTTAGGATAGGGGATACGTTTTTCACCACTGGACTATCCCTTTAAAGGGGTATTCCGCTGCTCAGCGTTTGGAACAAACTGTTACGAATGCTGGAGCCGGCGCCGGGAGCTCGTGACGTCATAGCCCCCCCCCCCCCACTAATGTTGTCACACCCCGCCCCCTCAATGCAAGTCTATGGGAGGGGGCGTGACATTCGCCACACCCCCTCCCATAAACTTGCATTGAGGGGGCAGGGCGTTATGTCATGAGGGGGCGGGGCTATGACGTCACAAGCTCCCAGTGTCGGCTTCAGCATTCGGAACAGTTTGTTCCAAACGCTGAGCAGCGGAGAACCCCTTTAATGGATTACTGTGCACCTTAAATTGGTGCAGCATGGCACATTTTGTTCCAATTCACTATCGTTCTTTAGCATACATTCCTTGTTTTTATACTTACTATGTTTCTGTTAACTGTTCTGTAATTGTTCCCAAATGCATTTTAGGAATAGGTGGTGCACATTTGGACATTTTTTGCAGCAAAGGATCCATGGGAAATGTAGGCAGCATGACAATTTCTTTACTGCTTTGTATCATAAACACACATGTTTTTAAACCTATGCCTGACACAGGTAAGGCTATCTAAAACAGGTAAGCACAAGACATACACAAGAACCTCTACATTATGCTTTAATAACAACCTATCCTGCACTATATAAGAAAATAATGTGTCCTTCTTTGAGGTTGTAATATGTCTATCAGTGGTTTATTTTTATTTATTGTAGCACAAGGAGCAACATGTGAAAAAAGTGAAAGGTTCTAAAGACTTTCTAGAATAGTTAAACCAACCATAACCCACCCCCTTATACGAGGGTCGAGGTTTTTGTCTGACATCCCATGCAAGTCTATGGGACTTCCTGTACATCTCCTGATCACGTTACTCTTGAGCTGCTAAGATTGTCCAGGCATTTTTAACATCCTGTCGACTGTACTGCAGGTGCAGAGATTAGTTAGTGTGAGGGACAGGATATGAGGATGGGATATGAGGATGGCATATGTGGTCAGGATATGAGGATGGGATGTGAGGTCAGGATATGAGGTCAGGATATGAGGACGGGATATGAGGATGGGATGTGAGGTTAGGAAATGAGGTCAGGATATGAGGATGGGATGTGTGGTCAGGATATGATGTTGGTGTGGTGGCCCAGTACAGGAGTTGCCCTCCTGTTCCCTTTTCCGTCCTGTGTGGCGGACTCTATTTCAGTGTCCCCTAGGTCCACCTCCATTCTACACACCCTAAATGGTTAACAGTGCCTATTGTTATTTATTAATTTGTCTTTCTGATGTTAATGTGCCTTTAACCAAGTCATGTAACCAGGGAAGGTGTCAGTGACCAGGTGACTTGTGTGTGACCTATAGGACCCCTCCAAATTGGGAGGGAGGAGCTCGTTAGAGTCAGTCTAGAGTTGAGTTGTTGCTGAGCTACAGAACAGTTAAGACCTGAGAGAATCTGTGTCCTGAGGGAGACCAAGGCCTATCCACGCAGTCACGCTTCCATCAACCGTGTACCCCTTCAGGTGAAAGTCAAAACCTGGTAAGCAACCACAGGGGAGAAGTCTAGTCAGTCATAGTCAAGTCTATTCAGTCTGCTAAAGTCAGCGTGAGATTGCATAATTAATTCTAAGTCCACTACAAGTCGCAGCGAGCCTGCAAGTCTCCAAAGTCACTGGTAATCTCCTTGGGCCTAACTGAGCTGTAAAGGCTATACCATCTGTCTGCCTCAGTAAAGCTGCCGTTGTTCTGTAACCTTGCATCAAAGTGATTATTTGCCCCGCGCCTGGCCCAGGAACCATCGTCCATACCTCGGGTGGTGTAGAGGATAACCACGCCCTGGCATCACAAACACTAGGGGTTAATGCCATCTGCCCCTAGGGTAATAACATCTGCCCTTTCATCGCACCCTCACCACATTGGGATATGAGGATGTGATATAAGGAAATGCTATAAGTTTGGAATATGTGGTCAGGAGATGAGAACAGTATATAAGTTTATGATATAACGTCAGGATATGAGGACGAGATAAGAAGGCAGAATGTGAGGACAAGATATAAGGATGCAGAAGTATTGGAGGAAAAAAGCTGCGTTGGCGCTCCCAAGGAAGTAACCCAAGTCGTGGGTATTGATGCAAAATAATTTATTCTTACAGCATAAGAAATCAAAGAAATTAATAATAAATATAAAGCAAGACGCGTTTCGGGAGTCACAGCTCCCTTTCTCAATTGCAGGTGGTTGCTGTATGGCAAGGTAACAGGTATATGTGATTAAATACATGAGAAAATGACGCCAAAACCAGGTGAGCTGGTGACGTCATGTGGGGTGGATGCTGGGGCCAGGTAGGGGCCGGGCATTAAAGACCTAAATAATAAAACATATTCAAAGAAGGGGCATGAAAACCACATAAAACATGTAAAAAGTCATAGGTTTAGTCTTTTACAGGAGTATTTGGAAGTTCAAACTGAACCGCGAGAATTGTCCGTGGTGGCGACCAATCAGGAAGTTGCCGCCGTCTGTGGAACCAATCAGGAGGCAGTAGGAGGAGGCTGTCATCGCTGTGCAGGGTTGCTGCTGTGGGGAATGAATGGAGATGAGCCCCCGTGAAACTGATTGGCCGCTTGCTGCGAGAGGGGCTCATCTCCATTCATTCCCCACAGCAGCAACCCTGCACAGCGATGACAGCCTCCTCCTACTGCCTCCTGATTGGTCCCACGAATGCCGGCAGCTTCCTGATTGGTCGCCACCATGGACAATTCTCGCGGTTAAGTTTGAACTTCCAAATACTCCTGTAAAAGACTATACCTATGACTTTTTACATGTTTTATGTGGTTTTCATACCCCTTCTTTGAATATGTTTTATTATTTAGGTCTTTAATGCCCGGCCCCTACCTGGCCCCGGCATCCACCCCACATGACGTCACCAGCTCACCTGGTTTTGGCGCCATTTTCTCATGTATTTAAACACATATACCTGTTACCTTGCCATACAGCAACCACCTGCAATTGAGAAAGGGAGCTGTGACTCCCGAAATGCGTCTTGCTTTATATTTATTATTATTTTCTTTGATTTCTTATGCTGTAAGAATAAATTATTTTGCATCAATATCCATGACTTGGGTTACTTCCTTGGGAGCGACAACGCAGTTTTTTTCCTCCAATACTTCTGCATTACTCTACGGACTCTCCACTGGTCTCCGTCCTCACGCTGCTGGCCTGCATACCAAGCTACTATCACCGGCAAGAAATACGCTACCCCCACCTGGGTACCCACCTATACCGGATAAAGACCTACACCGCACCCGGCGCTACCTCCGCTTTTTTCCTCCAAGATACAAGGATGGTGTTACGCCGAGCGCTCCGGGTCCCTGCTCCTCCCTGGAGCGCTCGCGGCGTTCTCCTCTCTGCAGCTCCCCGGTCAGACCCGCTGACCGGGAGCGCTGCACTGTCACTGCCGGCGGGGATGCGATCCGCGTAGCGGGACGCGCCCGCCCACGGGTCGCATCCCAATCTACTCACCTATCCCGTTCCCTGGCTGTCACGTTCCGGCGCGCGTGACCCCGCTCTCTAGGGCGCGTGCACGCCGGCTCTCAAAGATTTAAATTGATAGTGCACCACTAATTGGTGCCTGGCCCAATCAGTGTCAATTAGCTTCCCTGCTCCATGTGTATAAATACCCACTTCCCCTTCCTGTCCTTGCCGGATCTTGTTGCCTCAGTGCCTAGTGAAAGCGTTTTGTGAGTGCCCTTACCAGTGTTACCAGACCTTCTGCCGTTGCCCTTGACTACGAACCTTGTCGCCTGCCCTGACCTTCTGCTACGTCTGACCTCGCCTCTGTCTAGTCCTCCTGTACCACACCAGTCTCAGCAGTCAGTGAGGTTGAGCCGCTACCGGTGGACACGACCTGGTTGCTACCGCTGCAGCAAGACCATCCCGCTTTGCGGCGGGCTCTGGTGAAAACCAGTAGCAACTTAGAACCGGTCCTCCGGTACGGTCCACACCAATCCCTCTCTGACATAGAGGATCCACCATCAGCCTGACGAATCCTGACAGTAGATCTCGCCATGGATCCCGCTGAGGTGCCGCTGCCAAGTCTCACTGACCTCGCCACCGTGGTCGCCCAACAAGGACAACAGTTGTCACAGTTGACCGCCATGCTACAGCAGCTTCTGCCTCTACAGCAGCAACCATCTCCTCTGCCAGCTCCTGCTTCTCCTCCGCAGCAAGTTGCCACTTCCAGACTCCGCTTGTCCCTACCTGACAAGTTCGATGGGAACTCAAAATTGTGCCGTGGGTTCCTGTCCCAGTGTTCCTTGCACTTGGAGATGATGTCGGACCAATTCCCCACTGAATGGTCTAAGGTGGCTTTCGTGGTCAGTCTCCTGTCTGGAAAGGCCTTGTCATGGGCCACACCGCTCTGGGACCGCAACGATCCTGCCACTGCTACAATCCAGTCCTTCTTCGCTGAAGTTCCTAGTGTCTTTGAGGAGCCAGCCCGGGCCTCCTCAGCCGAGACTGCTTTGCTGAACCTCGTCCAAGGGAATTCTTCCGTAGGCGAATACGCCATCCAGTTTCGTACCCTCGCCTCAGAGCTATCCTGGAACAATGAGGCCCTCTGCGCAACCTTCAAGAAAGGCTTATCCAGTCACATCAAAGATGTGCTGGCCGCACGAGAAATTCCTGCTACCCTATCTGAACTCATCCAGTTGGCCATCCGCATTGATTTGCGTTTTTCTGAAAGACGCCAGGAGCTCCGCCAGGAAAAGGACCTTGATCTCTGGGTACCTCTCTCCCAGAATCCTCTGCAATCTACTCCTGTGCCTCCCGCCGAGGAGGCTATGCAAGTGGATCGGTCTCGCCTGACCCAAGAAGAGAAGTCTCGTCGCAGAGATGAAAATTTATGCCTGTACTGCGCTAATACCGAACATTTCCTAGTGGACTGCCCTATTCGTCCCCCGCGTCTGGGAAACGCACGCACCCTGTTCACATGTGAGTGGCGTCTCTTGGCATAAATTCTGCCTCTCCACTTCTGACTGTACCTGTGCGGATTTCTCCTTCCGCCAATTCCTCCTTCTCAGCAGTGGCCTACTTGGACTCAGGTTCTGCAGGAAACTTTATTTTGGCCTCTTTCGTTAATAGGTTCAGTATCCCAGTAACCCGTCTTGTCAAACCGCTCTCTATCTCTTCTGTTAACGGAGAAAAATTGGACTGCACTGTGCGCTACCGCACTGAACCCCTGCCCATGAGCATTGGACTTCACCATGAAAAAATTGAATTTTTCGTTCTGCCTAACTGCACCTCTGAAGTTCTTCTCGGTCTGCCGTGGCTCCAACGTCATGCTCCTACCCTCGACTGGACCACCGGGGAGATCAAAAATTGGGGCCCTTGTCACAAACGATGCCTCACATCTGCTCCCACTTGTCTAACTCCTGAGGTTCCACCTTTACCGGGCCCTCCCAAGGCTTACCAGGACTTTTCTGATGTTTTCTGCAAAAAGCAAGCAGAGATCTTACCTCCTCATAGCCTCCTTCCTGGTACCACTCCGCCCCGTGGCAAGATTCACCCTCTGCCCCCCCCTCCCCATTCCCACTTCTTCTGGAGTTCCTGCCGTAGATTAAGTAACCCGGGATTTCTCCGTTATCTGGAAGGAGACTCAAGAGTCGCTCCCACTGACCTCGTCTCGTATGAAGGGACATGCAGATAAAAAGAGGTTGAGACCTAAGGGGGGGGGGGGTACTGTTACTCCGAGCGCTCCGCGTCCCTGCTCCTCCCCGGAGCGCTTGCGGCGTTCTCCTCTCTGCAGCGCCCCGGTCAGACCCGCTGACCGGGAGCGCTGCACTGTCACTGCCGGCGGGGAACGCGCCCGCCCGCGGGTCACATCCTAATCTACTCACCTGTCCCGTTCCCTGGCTGTCACGTCCTGGCGCGCGCGACCCCGCTCTCTAGGGCACGCGTGCGCCGGCTCTCTAAGATTTAAAGGGCCAGTGCACCACTAATTGGTGCCTGGCCCAATCAGTGTCAATTAGCTTCCCTGCTCCATGTGTATAAATATCCACTTCCCCTTCCTGTTATTACCGGATCTTGTTGCCTCAGTGCCTAGTGAAAGCGTTTTGTGAGTGCCCTTACCAGTGTTACCAGACCTTCTGCCGTTGCCCTTGACTACGATCCTTGCCGCCTGCCCTGACCTTCTGCTACGTCTGACCTTGGCTCTGTCTAGTCCTCCTGTACCACGCCAGTCTCAGCAGTCAGTGAGGTTGAGCCGCTACCGGTGGACACGACCTGGTTGCAACTGCCGCAGCAAGACCATCCCGCTTTGCGGCGGGCTCTGGTGAAAACCAGTAGCAACTGAGAACCGGTCCTCCGGTACGGTCCATACCATTCCCTCTCTGACACAGACGATCCACCATCAGCCTGCCGAATCCTGACAAATGGGATATGAGGATGAGATATGAGGACAGTATCTGAGTTTAAAACATGAGGTCTGGACATGAGGTTGAGCTATGAGGATGAAATATAAGGACGGGATATGGGGACAACAAGATATGAGGATGGGATATGAGGATAAGATAAGAGGACAGGATATGAGGACGAGTCATGAAGACGGGATATGAGGACCAAACATAAAGATGGAAGATGAGGACGAGATATGAGGTTTGGGATCTGGGTTTGGAACATGAGGTCTGGACATGAAGTTGGACTATGAGGATGAAATGAGGACGGGATATGGGGACAAGATATGAGGTCGGAATATGAAGACGAGATATGAAGATGGATATGAGGACGGCATATGAGGATGAGATATGAAGACGGGATAGTAGGACGGGATATGAGGACAAGAGCATCATTGTTGCTTTTCCTCTCCCACAAGATTTAGGTAGGAAAAGTGAGCACTACTTAGTACTGAGCTAGTTACATATTAAATTTGGTCCCACACTAACCAAGCCCTCGTACACATGGAAAAATAAAAGAAGTCTGAGGTCTTGAGAAAGCGCTATTGTTAGCGAGAAACGGCTCGTTGGCCAGCCTGTAAATTGAACCTGATTGTTGAATAAACCTATTGGACACTGCATAACGTGAGTACCATCTCTTCCTTACATTGCTAATAGGAAAAATAAAAGAGTTATGGCTCTTAAAAGGCAAGGAGGAAAAAAATGAAAAGGTAAAAAAAGAAAATTGTCCAAGTTGTTAAAGGTTTAATCTGAGCGGAACTGATGAATGCTCAGTGTTTAGGTACAGGCATTGATGTAAGGTTTGTGACCTTTGCATTAGATGGCAAAAAATCTCTAGTTCTCTCTCTGTTTGGAGCGTTCATCTGAAATGTCCTACGCGGCTGTGATCTGGATGATTCAACTTGCCGTAGGTTGTTCTGTTGCCGCCCACACTGGTGTAGACTAGAAGAAGATTAATAACAAAATGATGTTTTGATCCTATTACAATGCACCTTGTGCTTGCAGAGCGATGCATCACTTTTAACAAGGCGCTCGGCTTTAACTAGTCATGGCCACGCTGCGGAGAAGCACATGGGCTTCCGGCACCACTCATACTGGGCTCAATGTGAACGGCGGAGCAGCCGGCATGTGATTCTTTTTGTTAATGTCCTCAATAATAATACTTACAATGTAATGAAGTCATAAATAATAATCGCCTGCGGAGCCAAACGTTTGTAGTCCATAGCAGTGTGTTCCCAACCAGTGCGTCTTCAGCTGTTGCAAAACTACAACTCCCAGCATGCTGGGAGTTGTAGTTTTGCAACAGCTGAAGGCTCACTGGTTGGGAAACACAGGTCCATAGGAAAGCCCACAACAGGGACAGGGTATGAGGATATGAGGATGGGATATGAGGACGGGAAATGAGGATGGAATAGGAGGACGGGATATGAGGACGGGAAATGAGGATGGAATAGGAGGACGGGATATGAGGACGGGAAATGAGGATGGAATAGGAGGACGGGATATGAGGACGGGATATGAGGACGGGATATGAGGACAGGAAATGAGGATGGGATATGAGGAGAGGATATGAGGATGGGATATGAGGACGGGATATGAGGATGGAATATGAGGACGGGATATGAGGATGGGATATGAGGACGGGATATGAGGGCGGGATATGAGGATGGGATATGAGGACTGGATATGAGGATGGGATATGAGGACTGGATATGAGGATGGGATATGAGGTGGGGATATGAGGTCGGGATATGATAAGGGGATAGGAGGTTGGGATATGAGATCGGGATATGAGGACTGGATATGAGGACGGGATATAAGGACGGAATATGAGGACAGGATATGAGGAGGGGATATGAGGACGAGATATGAGGACGGGATATGAGATCGGGATATGAGGACTGGATATGAGGTCAGGATATGAGGACGGATATGAGGATGGGACATGAGGTTGGGATATGAGGACGGGATATGAGGTCGGGATATGATGACGGGATAGGAGGTTGGGATATGAGATCGGGATAGGAGGACTGGATATGAGGACGGGATATAAGGACGGAATATGAGGACAGGATATGAGGAGGGGATATGAGGACGAGATATGAGGACAGGATATGAGATCGGGATATGAGGACGGGATATGAGGACTGGATATGAGGACTGGATATGAGGTCAGGATATGAGGACGGGATATGAGGACAGAATATGAGGTCAGAATATGAGGATGAGATATGAGGACGACATATAAGGGTGGGATATGAGGATGAGATATGAGGACGGGATATGAGAATGAGATAAAGCGATTGCATATAAGTTTGGGGTATGAGGATGGGATATGAGGTCAGGATATCAGAATGAGATATGAGGACGGAATATGAGAATTAGATAACGGGATGGGATATGAGATTGTGGTATGAGGACGGGATATGAGGAGGGGATATAAAGACATGATATGAGGATAAAATATGAGGACAGAATATAAGGTAAGGATGTGAGAGTGGGATATAAGGTCGGAATTAGAGGACAAGATATGAGGTTCTGATATGAGATCACATATGAGGATGGGATATGAGGACGGGGTATGAGGATGGGATGTAAGGCTGGAAATAAGGTTATTTTATGGAAATACAGATCATGGCAGAGATCCCACAAAGAGAGGATCAGTTACCCCAGCAATACTTATCGGGTTGTCCAGGTAGAACAAAAATATGTGCCAGAGCTGTTGGGTGTGTAGAAAGAATAAACACGCTATACTAACCTCCTCTGATCCCCTGCAGTAGCCAGTTCTCTGCTAATCTTTGCAACTTATGGATGATGTGTTGACCCCACAGGACCTGCCCCCCCCCCCCATTCCTGAGACAGGATACCACCCATATCAGAGGTGAAAATTTTTGTTATGCCCAGATCACCCCTTAGACTGTTCTCTGGAATTGGGACATCAGCCGTCTCTTTACCCTTTTGATAGTGTCCGGTCCCCGCTGATCAATTCTTTCTTCATACAAGGAAACATCTACATATCGTGACCAATGATTTGCAGATATTTCTTGCTGGGAACAGGAAGTGCTCACCACTGGTGATTGGCACCAATAGGGAGTCTGACTGGCTGCACAGAGCTCGGACCTCGACCCCATCCAACATCTTCGGGATGAACTACAATGAAGATTGTGAGCCAAGCCCTCTCCTCCAACATCAGTGTCTGATCTCACAATTGCTCTGCTGGATGAATAGGCAATAGAGATGTCGCGAATTGTTAGCCGGCGAACAGTTCCCGGCGAATTTCGCATGATCGCGTTCGCATCGCCGGACGAACATATGTGAAGTTCGATCCGCCTCCTATACTTTAACATTGCAGTAAACTTTGACCCTGTGAGTCAGAGTCAGCAGACACATTACAGCCAATCAGCAGCAGTCCCTCCCTTCCAGACCCTCCTACCTCTTGCACGGACGCCATTTTACCCTCATTCAGCATGCTGCAGGCTTAGGAAGTGGAGGGTTAGAGAAGCTGCTCCTGCTGTATAGGGAAAGCGATAGCTAGGTTGCTGCTAGGTGGTGTATTCAGGGTCCAGTTTACTCCTAAAGCACTAGCTTTAAGGACAGCACCCAAAATAGCCTGTTAGGGCTGAAAGATATCAGTCCTGGTTGGGAGGGAACCGCTGGTTAAAAGGGGTACTCCAGAATCAAGCTTAAGTTCCTTCAAGCAACTATCTACTACAGTATTCAAAGGGCTGAAAGATATCAGTCCATGTGTTTTTCAACAGCTGTAGGCACCCTGGTTGGGGACCACTGCTTAAAAGGGGAACTCCGCTGGCAAGCTTTTTTTCTTTAAAGCAACTAACTACTACAGTATTCAAAGGGCTGAAATATATCAGTCCGTGTGTTTTGCAACAGCTGGAGGCACCCTGGTTGGGGACCACTACATAAAAGGGAAACTCCACTGGCAAGTTTATTTGCATCACAGTGATCACCCCTCTCTGCTTCCAGCTTGTGTGGTGTAAAGAAGGCTGTAATACTACTGTGTGAGACTGGCGTGCTAAAATTCGCATATGCTAAAGTTCGCATATGCGAAAATTCGCAGATGCTAATTTTCGCATATGCGAAGTTTCACGCATGTTAATCTTGCATGTGCTAATATTCACATATGCTAATTTTCGCATACGCGAATATTCGCATATGCGAAAATAAAACGAGAATATAACGAATATGCGAATATTCGCGAATATAAGACGAATATTCGTCCATATATTCGCGAATATTCGCGAATTCGAATATGGCCTATGCCGCTCAACACTAGTCACAGTTGCCATTTTTCTTGCCTGCAGGGCAAATTGTGTCACCCTAGTGCAAATCACATTAGGTGTGACAGTTGTGCAAATAAAAAAAAAAAAAACTTTTTTGGCTGTTAAATAAAATCATTCGTCACTGTTAGTTCACGTCACAGTTGCCATTTTTCCTGCCTGCAGGGCAAATTGTGTCACCCTAGTGCAAATCACATTAGGTGTGACACTTGTGCAAATTTAACCAAAAAAATTACAGGCAGAGGAAGGCCACCCCGCAGGGGCCGTCGTGGTGCTGGTGTTCCCTTTGGCCCTAGAATGGCCAGTGTTCAGAGGCCTCGTACCCTGAACCCCCAAAGTTCTGAGGACTTAGTTGACTGGCTATCACAAGACACCCAATCTACTACTAAAGCTTCCGCTCGGAACATTGACGCACCGTCCTTCTCCTCCTCTAGCTTAGCTTCGGGCACCTCTCATGCTACCACTTGCCCACCTGCCACCACCACCAACACTAGCACCACAGCAGCTTCACTTGATCCGTCAGAGGAGCTATTTACACATCAGTTTGAAGACATGAGTGATGCACAACCATTATTGGCAGAGGATGCAGTTAACAGGGATATGTCTCAGTCAGGCAGCATTACACACATGGACGTACGGTGTGATAATGATGTTGTACCCGCTGCTGCTTCCTTTCTTGAGGTGTCAGATAGCGGTGAAGGTGTTGAAGATGACGATGTGTCCGTGGATGCCACGTGGGTGCCCGCTAGAAGAGAAGAAGAGGGGGAGACTAGTTGGAAGCAGGGGGAGGTCGTCGCTAGTGTTGCTCGCGAATATTCGCAATTCGAATTTTATTTGCGAATATCGCATATTCGCGAATATTCGCGAATATAGCGCTATATATTCGTAATTACGAATATTCTTTTTTTTTTTTTTCACATTACACATCACAGTGATCACTCTTTCTGCTTCCAGCTTATGTGGTGTAAGAAGGCTCTAATACTACTGTGTGAGACCGGTGTGCGAATTTTCGCATATGCGAAAATTTGAATATGCTAATTTTCGCATACACGAATTTTCGTTTATGTTAATTTTTCATATGCGAATATTCGCATATGTTAATTTTCCCACACGCGAATATTCGCATATGCGAAAATAAAACGAGAATATTACGAATATGTGAATATTCGCGAATATGACGAATATTCGTCCATATATTCGCGAATATTCGCGAATTCGAATATGGCCTATGCCGCTCAACACTAGTCGTCGCAAGGAGCTAGTGGCACAGTCAGACAGCATGCATCGGCACCCGGGGTCAGCCAGACGGGATGCCAATCAACGCATGCTGTTGCCACCACCAGAATGCCGTCATTGCAGAGCTCAGCAGTGCGGCATTTTTTTTTGTGTGTCTGCCTCTGACAACAGCGAGGCCATTTGCAACCTGTGCCAGAAGAAACTGAGTCGTGGGAAGTCCAACACCCACCTAGGCACAACTGCTTTGCGAAGGCACATGATGTCACATCACAAACGCCTATTGGATCAACACGTCAGTACAAGCAGCACACAAAGTCAAAGCCGCCATCCTCCTCCTGGTCCAGCATCTTCAGCCAGGTCAACCACTGCTGCCCTCCTTGGCCCCTCTCAACCATCCGCCTCTCTGTCTCATGCCTTGAGCAATTCCTGCTCATCTGCTCACAGTCAGGTGTCTGTCAAGGAGATGTTTGAGCGCAAGAAGACAATGTCTCAAAGTCACCCCCTAGCCCGGCGTCTGACAGTTGGCTTGTCGGAACTGCTAGCCTGCCAGCTTTTACCATACAAGCTGGTGGAGTCTGAAATTTTTTTGCACAAAAGGCAATCCCCAACCTTTACTCCATTGTGCAAAAGGAAATTAGGGCATGTCTGGCACACAGTATAGGGGCAAGGGTCCATCTGACCACTGATACCTGGTCTGCAAAGAATGGTCAGGGCAGGTATATCACCTACA
This sequence comes from Hyla sarda, assembly GCF_029499605.1. Lineage (NCBI taxonomy): Eukaryota > Metazoa > Chordata > Amphibia > Anura > Hylidae > Hyla > Hyla sarda. The sequence goes on from NC_079193.1 coordinate 364,349,366, forward strand.
CTGCTCAGTGGGTAAACCTGGTGACGGCTGCCAAGCATGGAATGCGTGGCTCTGCAGAGGAGTTGGTGACACCGCCACGACTTGCAGGCAGGCCTGCTGCCACCTCCTCTACTCCTCCTACTCCATCCTCTTCCATAACATCCTCGGCCGAGTCCTCTTCCACTGCTGCGTCTTGCTCCACCTCCCCGACACCTCCCCAGCTCCCCGGGTGCTATTCCACATCCCGGATACGGCAGTATCACGCCATCTTGGGGTTGACTTGCCTCAAAGCGGAGAGTCACACCGCACCAGCGCTCCTGTCGGCCATGAATGCACAGGTGGACCAGTGACTGACTCCGTACCAACTGGAGATCGGCAAGGTGGTTTGTGACAACAAAACAAATTTGTTGGCGGCATTGAGGTTGGGCAAGTTGACACATGCCGTGCATGGCACATGTGTGTAATCTCATTGTACAACGCTTTGTGCTCAAGTACTCAGGCTTACAGGATGTCCTGAAGCAGTCCAGGAAGGTGTGTGGCCATTTCAGGCGTTCCTACACGGCCATGGCGCACTTGTCAGATATCCAGCGGCGAAACAACATGCCAGTGAGGCGCTTGATTTGTGACAGCCCGACACATTGGAATTCAAATGTTCGACCGCCTGCTCCAACAAGAAAAAGCCGTCAACAAATATTTGTATGACGGGGGTGCTAGGACATCATCTGCGGAGCTGGGAATTTTTTTGCCACATTACTGGAGGCTCATGCACAATGCCTGTAGGCTCATGCGTCCTTTCGAGGAGGTGACATAGCTGGTCAGTCGCACCGAAGGCACCATCAGTGACATCATACGATTCGTTTTCCTCCTGGAGCGTGCCCTGCGAAGAGTGCTGGATCAGGCAGTAGATGAGCGCGAAGAGGAAGAGTTGTGGACACCATCATCACCAGAAACAGCCTTATCAGCATCGCTTGCTGGACCTGCGGCAATGCTGGAAGAGGATTGTGAGGAAGAGGAGTCAGAAGAGGAATGTGGCTTTGAAGAGGAGGAGGAAGACCAACCACAGCAGGCATTCCAGGGTGCTCCTTGTCACCTATCTGGTTCCTGTGGTGTTGTATGTGGCTGGGGGGAAGAAGATTATACCTTCCCTGACATCACTGAGGACGAGGAACGGGACATGAGTAACTCGGCATCCGTCCTTGTGCAAAAGGGGTCTTTCATGCTGTCGTGCCTTTTGAAGGACCCTCGTATAAAAAGGATGAAGGAGAATGACCTGTACTGGGTGTCCATGCTACTAGACCCCCGGTATAAACATAAAGTGCTTGACATGTTACCGCATTACAGCAAGGCGGAAAGGATTTAGCAGGTCCAAAATAAATTAAGAAGTATGCTGTACCCAGCGTATAAGGGTCATGTCACAGCACAACAGGGATCTAGCAGGGGAAGAGGTGAAAGTAATCCTCCTCCTCCTCCCACGAACACGCCGGCAAGGACAGGAAGCTGTACAGACATGCTGTTGATGGAGGACATACGGAGCTTTCTAAGTCCTACGCATCGCCACAGCCCTTCGGGGTCCACCCTCAGAGAATGACTTGACCGACAGGTAGCAGACTACCTGGCCTTAACCGCAGATATCGACACTCTAAGGAGCGATGAACCCCTTGACTACTGGGTGTGCCGGCTTGACCTGTGGCCTGAGCTATCCCAATTTGCGCTCGAACTTCTGGCCTGTCCCGCTTCAAGTGTCCTGTCAGAAAGGACCTTAAGTGCAGCAGGAGGTATTGTCACTGAGAAGAGGAGTCGCCTTGGTCAAAAAAGTCTGGATTACCTCACCTTTCTTAAGATGAATGAGGGATGGGCGATACATTTGACTGAACAAGGCCTGATCAGATGAACTGCCTTGGCCTAAAAATGGTCCACACGCTGCTGTATTTGAACTCTGAATGCCGGATAACTTGCGTGACTTATCCGCCACCAACTAGGGTTCAAGCCGCAATGTTTAAGGGCACTTTTGCCTGGCAAAACAAACAGAAATTTTTCAGGCCGCTGCTACAACAGTACATGCCTAATTTTTCTGGCCTCTGCTGCAGCACTTGTTATGGTGCTGCAATTTTTATGGCCGCTGCGACAATAACAAATTTTCCTGCCAGGTGTACATGCCTAATTTTTCTGGCCTCTGCTGCTGCACTTGTTATGGTGCTGCAATTTTTATGGCCGCTGCTACAGCTGCGACAATACCAAATTTTCCAGCCAGGTGTACATGCCTAATTTTTCGGGCCTCTGCTGCTGCACTTTTTCTGGTGCTGCAATTTTTCTGGCTGCTGCTACAGATGCGGCTGCGACAATACCCAATTTTTCATCCATGTGTACATGCCTAATTTTTCTGGCCTCTGCTGCTGCACTTGTTATGGTGCTGCAATTTTTATGGCCGATGCTACAGAAGCGGCTGCAACAATACCAAATTTTTCAGGCATGTGTACATGCCTAATTTTTCAGGTACTCTCTGCTGACATCTCTGTCCATTTTTGCAACCTTTGATATTACATGTATGCTAAGGGTAGCATGGTGGCTCAGAGGTTAGCACTGCTGTCTTGCAGCGCTGGGGCCTTGTGTTCAAATCCCACTATGTGCTGCCTCAAGGGGGGCTCTAACTATGTGCTGCCTAATATGGGGGAATCTTATGTGCTACCTAAAGGGGAGCTCTAACTATGTGCTGCCTAACATGGGGGAATCTATGTGCTACCTAAAGGGGGAATCTAACTATGTGATGCCTAAAGGGGGGCTCTAACTATGTGCTGCCTAAAGGGAGGCTCTAACTATGTGCTGCCTATTATGGGGGAAGCTATGTGCTGCCTAAAGGGGGGCTCTAACTATGTGCTGCCTAATATGGGGGAATCTTATGTGCTACCTAAAGGGGAGCTCTAACTATGTGCTGCCTAACATGGGGGAATCTATGTGCTGCCTAAAGGGGGAATCTAACTATGTTATGCCTAAAGGGGGGCTCTATGTGCTGCCTAAAGGGGGCTAAAGCACTTTATTCCAAACCATTTAGGAATAATAGGTGATTTATGCCCTTTATGGATTAAAACCAGACTCTGCATCAACTATGTAATTTTCCATGGGAGTTTTGCCATGGATCCCACTCCGGCACGCCACAGTCCATGTGTTAGTTCCCTTGGAACAACTTTTAAATCACTATTGTGGCCAGAAAGAGTCTCTGTGGGTTTTAAAATTCGCCTGCCCATTGAAGTCAATGGCGGTTCGCCGGTTCGCGACATCACTAATAGGCAACAAATTCCACGGACACCTCCAAAATCTTGTAGACGGCCTTTCCAGAAGAGTGGAAGCTGTTTTACCTTCACCAACTCCATATTAAAGTGGTTATAAAGTTTTAAGGGGAAAAGTGTTCAACTGCTGGGAGCCCCATGATTAGAGATGAGCGAATTTTTGAAAACTGTATTCGTGGTGAATCTGTATTAAAATTGGCTATTTCTGGCCTACAGAGAGCCTCAACTTGGTGTGTAGAACACTTTTCCTTGCTGTAACACGCATAGGGAGTGTGCTGGGTTAGTGAAATAATACTGTTATTCAGTATGACATGCAGAGGCGTCGCAATTAGAATCACTGTCACAGAGCGGCACAATGACAGAGCCTGGAGGTGGCATCAGTATGAGGAGACCATATAGTGGCTGAATGACACAGCATGGAGGTGGCGGCAGCATGAGGAGAACATATAGTGGCTGCAAGACACAATGTGGAGGTGGCTGCAGCATGAGGAGCCCATAAAGTGGCTGAATGACACAGCCTGGAGGTGGCGGAAGCATGAGGAGATCATATAGTGGCTGAATGACACAGCCTGGAGGTGGCTGAAGCATGAGGAGATCATATAGTGGCTGAATGACACAGCCTGGAGGTGGCAGCTGCATGAGGAGAACATTTGCTGGCAGTATGAGACAGCCTGGAGGTGGCATCAGCATTAGTGTTGCCTCGCGAATATTCGCAATTCGAATTTTATTCACGAATATTGCATATTTGCAAATTCACGAATATTCGCGAATATAGCACTATATATTCGAATTTACGAATATTTGCTTTTTTTTCACAGTACACATCATAGTGATCATCCCTCCCTGCTTCCAGCTTGTGTGGTCTAAATAAGGCTCTAATACTACTGTGTGAGACCGCCGGGCGAATATTCGCATATGCGAATATACGCATATGCGAATATTCGCGAATATTGATCCCTCCCTTCTGCTGCTTCTATCAAGTTACACTGGTATACTTGCTATAAAGTGCATATGCGAAAAAACGCGAATATTACGAATATGCGAATTTAGTGAATATATGACGAATATTCGTCCATATATTCACGAAATATCGCGAATTCGAATATGGCCTATGCCGCTCAACACTAATCAGCATGAGGAGAATATATGGTGGCAGTATGAGACAGCCTGGAGCTGGCAGCAGCATGAGGAGAACATTTGGCAGAATGAGACAGCCTGGAGCTGGCATCAGCATGAGGGGAACATATGGGGGCAGTATGAGACAGCCTGGAGCTGTCATCAGCATGAGGAGAACATATGGTGGCAGTATGAAACAGCCTGGAGGTGGCATCAGCAGCATCAGGAGTCCTGAAAGTGACCCGGTGACATAGTGGGGCGGTGGGTGGCAATACCAGTACCCGGTGACGAAGGTGGGTGTTAAAAGGAGAACTTGGTAGCAGATGTGTGGCATCAGGTGGGTGGTAGGATAAGAATAGTAGCTGAGGCAGGTAGGCAGAAGAAAATGGTATATTTTGTAAAAGTGTTAGTGTGCACAAGTAAGTACTGAGGATATGCATTACATAAAACTTTACTTTTAATAATATTCTTAGGATAAAATATATGGACCCAAATATTTTTTGAAATCAAACAAAAAGAAAGGTGTGCAGTAAACACCGTGTGCCACCTACACCACCAAGTATTGATGAGATGCAAAGAACTCTAAAATGTGGAAGGGAACAACATATGGTTCTTTGTAACTGTTGGGGGTAAAAACTTCCCCTGTAAGGTCCTACTCTTGCATTATCAATTCCCTTCTTGGCAAGTGTTATTCGCCCTAAAAAGGGCGGCCCCACACAGGAACCTTTCCCTATCTCCACCTGCAAACATTGCCATTTTCCAGGGAGATGTTCCTGTGTGGGGCTGTGGTGGCCCAGTATGGGAGGTGTTATCCTGTACCCTTGCTGCCTCCTGCAGTTTACCCCCCCCCCCCCCCCCGCAACTGTTTATTGTAGATGTATATAATCCCTATGCTATATATGTAAAAGTGCTATATCTGTAAGACTGTTTACCATGTGATTTGTCATGTGATTGTTACCCAGGAGGTATCATTGACCAGGTGACCTAGGAGTGACCAATGGGACCCCACCAGAGCCTCACCCATATAAGCCCTGGGTGGAGCCTCTGCACTCTCTCTTAGTCTTTGCTGAGGTCCAGTCAAGTCGTGCCTAAGTGTGTGTCCAGAGTCATAGGGGGCCTCAAGTCCAGTCTGCAGCCACAAGCTACAAACCTGCAAGTAACCACAGTCACAGTCTTGTCAGTCACAAGTCAGTCAAGTCACAGTCCTTAATCTAGTCAACGTGGCCTGCACTAAATTGTCCACCTCTACTACAAGCCCCAGCAAGCTCTTAAGGTCTCTGAAGTCACTGGTCACCTCTGTGGGCCTGGCTGAACTGTATAGACTTTTCCACCTGTCTAACCTCAGTAAAGCTATCGTTTGCCCATAACTTGGCATCGGGGTCATTATTGCCCCCGTGCCTAGCCCAGGATCCAGCGGCATAAATTCGGGTGGTATTGAGGATAAACCACGCCCTGGTTTCACAAATACAAGGAGTTAATTACATCTGTCCCTAGGGTAATTCCATCTACCCTTTGCATCACACCCTCTACCACAGGGCCGCCCTTTTTAAGACGAGTAACACTTTCCTCGAAAAGGTGGAAGGGAACAACATATTGTCCATTGTAGCAGGTGGGGGGGAAAAATTCCCCTGTAAGGCCCTATTCTCACCCTATTAATTCCCTTCTTAGCTAAAAAGGGCACCCCACACAGGAAACGCTCCCTATTTCCACCAAAAAAAACCTGGGAAATGGCAGTGTTTGTAGGGGGAAATAGGGAGAGGTTCCTGTGTGAGACTGCCTTTTTTTTTTTTTTTTTTGCCAAGAAGGGAATTAATAATGTGAGAGTAGGACCTTAAAGGGGAAGTTTTTACCCCCACCAGTTACAATGGACCATACGTTGTTCCCTTCCACCTTTTAGAGGTCTTTGCATCACATCAATACTTGGTGGTGTAGGTGGCACATGGTGTTTTTTGCACACCTTTCCTTTTGTGTGATTTAAAAAAATAAAAATAAATTGGGTACATATAGTTTATCCTAAGAAAAGTTAAGTTTTAGCTAATGAATATCCTCAATACTTACTACTACACTATCCTCAATACTTACTACAGCACCTTAAATATGTTTTGCACTATAGATATTAGTGAAGTGTTGGTGTGGCAACATGGTCAATCTACTCTTATGCATCTGGCATTGGTGGGTGGAAATCTTAGCTGATCCATGCCTGATTCATCTTCACAAAGGTCAGTCTCTCCACATTTTTCATGGACAGACGAGTTCTCCTTGGGGTTACTATGACCCCCGCCGCACTAAACACCCGCTCTGATGGCACACTACTGGCCGGGCAGGACAGGTTTTCCAGGGCAAACTCTGCTAGTTGCGGCCACAAATCAAGTTTGGCTTTCCTGAAGTCCAGCGGATCTTCAAGGTGTGTTGGCATGGTCATGTCAACGTATGCCACCACCTGCTGGTTAAGATCTGCTGATGGAGCTGGTACTGCTCCTGCCACCCCTCCGCAGCAGCCATGGCAGTGGAAGAAAAGCGCAGAGGGCCCCCCGAGTCAGACCTGCGAGACGATGGACGATGGCGCAGATAGGCATCAACCAACTGACTACATAGGATGGCTCTGTAGTAGGTCAGTTTGTCCTCCCTCTCAGTGGGTGTAAACAAGGCCCCCATTTTGTGCCGGTAGAGAGGGTCCATTAAGGTGGAGAGCCAGAAGTCATCCCGCTGTCGAATGGTGACAATTCGGCAGTCACTACGCAAGCAAGTGAGCATGCATCGTGCCATTTGTGCAAGTGACTCGGAGGGACTCCCTGCCTCCATCTCCACTGCATACTGCCACAGTGTGTCTGGGTCCTCTGTCTCACCTTCCTCATAACCCTCTAGCTCCTCTGGCTGCTCCTGCTCCTCCTCTCCTGTCAGATGACTAGAAAAACCGCCCATCTCGCGAAACCTAAACAATGCTCCACTGTGCCCTTCCTCCTCCTCCAGTTCAGCCCCCACAGGGCTCATGTGACCATGAGATGTAGGCGCCACGTCTCCAGGACACGTCCACGTCTCCTGTTCATCCCGTAATCCTGGTGACTGACTAATAATGTGGCTTCCTCAAAGGGCCTGAGCAAACACCAGGTGTCACGTATGAGCTGTCACTGATTGACATTGAAGTTACACAAGTTACACAGGGGAGTCTCCTATCCACTTGGATTATCAAGAAATCAGTGATGGCTTTTCTCTGTTTGTATCGGTCTAACATATAGAGGGTGGAATTTTAACGTGTGGAAATGTCGCAAATCAGACTATGTTGTTGGATATAGTTCTGATGCTACAGCTCAAGGACGGTGTGCTTTGCGGTGTACAAGTGCCGCGACGTGACCTATCCAAGTTGCTGTTGTGGCTGTGCAAAAACCACATTCATCCAGTGGGCCGTAAAGGACATGTTTTGTCCCTAACCGTAGTTACAGCTCCACACATCGGGTTTGCCGTGCACTTTTTTACGCACCAACAGGCTCAAGGACTGTTCCACAAGATTGTGCAGGGCTGGTAATGCCTTCTTGCAAAGAAATTACTTCTTAGGACTCTCCACCTCGGTTCGGCACAAGCCATTAGTTCTCTGAAAGGTGCAGAGTTCACCACTTGAAAATGGAGGTTCTGCAGCACCAGCAACTTGGACAGGAGCACATTCAGCTTCTGCGCGTTGAATGAGTGGGCGCATACTGTTGTCTCTTGGACATGGCTTCGCCAATGGATTGCTGGGAGAATGACTGACTCGAAATAGAAGGAGCAGGAGCATCTGGAGCGACAGAACATGGGTATTACACACAGCTCCCTTCGGCTGAGGTGGTGGAGTCTTGGCTGGCTGAAACAGGGAGTGGTGTTGCACTGGGTGATGCAGCAGGCTGGACCACCACATCAGAGCCACGGTTCTCCCCGCCGCTTTATGGTGATGCTGCATATGTTGATGCAGGGCCGTGGTGCCAACGTTGGGACCCTGGCCATGCTTTACCTTCTGCCGACACATCTTGCATGTGGCCAGGTTAACATCCTCCGGATGCTTGATGAAAAACTGCCACACCGCCGAGTAGCTGATTTTCCCACCAACAGTCTGCACTGTCTGACTGCTACTGCCGCCGTTTCCAGGAACCCCTGTTCCACTACCTCCCGGGAAGGTAGGCTGCCGCGAAGCATGCAGTCTCCCTCGGGCACGTTTGGCTCCAGACTTTCCACTTCTGCCACCATGCTGACTGCCAACTATGCTACCACCTTGCTGGCTCAGCTGCTGCCTCACGGGCAACCTGCAACCCTCTTCTCCTGCTGATGATGAAGCCCCTTCTGCACCCAGCTCCCAAGTGCTATTGGTTTCATCATCATCGAGTTGTGTCTGCATGTCACTGATGTCCTCCTCAGGTTCCTCAACAGTGTCTGCTTCAGGAGCCTGAACGCTCGCAACATCACCTCCCCCGCCACTCTCCTCATCACTACTTGCCCGCCTAGCGGAGGAGGAGGCGCATGTCTCCTCCACTTCTTGGCTGGGCAGTAGCTGCTGACTGTCCTCTAGTAGATCATCCTTACTAAATAGGGGAGCTGTGGGGGAGGGAAAAGCATAGGACAGAGGCAATGGGAGGACAAGGACTGCTCTCGGGCCATGCCACCTGAGGCTTTTGTCTGAGGAACCCACCGACTGTTGACTGGGGGTGTCAGATGTCACTTATGATGAAGTAGATGACAGTGTTAACCAATCGATGACGGCAGATGGGTTGCTGGTCGAGACACGACCGCTATCTGATACCGGGAGCTCAGGCCTCTCGCTGCGACTCCTGCTGCTACTCGCCCCTAGTCTGCTGTGACCTATGCTTGATGAATTTAGGCCTTTGCCACTCCTCTGTGCACATCCTGGCACTTCTCTGCCTGACATATTTAGTGCGTATATGAGGGGAGTACAATACGCTTCACTATGCTTAAAACAGTATTTGTCTACAACACTAAGGTATGTACTTTTGGCTGGCCTTTCACAGTAACTATGCCCTTGAGACTTTAACAGGAACAGAATGGTACACCACTTAGATGTATGTATGTGGTATGCACTTATGAGGGGAGGACAATGTACACCACTATGCTGAAAACAGTATTTGTCTACAACACCAGCAGTTGTGTATTTTTGGCTGGCCTTTCACAGTATCTAGGCCCTTAAGACTTTAAAAGGAACACATGGTACACCGCTTAGATGTACGTACGTGGTATGCATTACATAGATTATTTTTGTGTGATTTTGTTGTCAGCGCATTCAACTATGTAAAGACAAAAGTATTTCATACCATGAGTTCATTCAATCAGATCTAGGATGTGTTATCTTAGTGTTCCCTTTATTTTTTGGGCAGTGTATACCATTTCTTTCATGTCCCTGCTTGTCTTTAGTCTTACAATGTGATGTCCCATTACGGGATATGCATCTCACAGTCCTATCAGCTGGAGTCCCTACACGTCCCCAGGGCTCACCTGCACTGTACCCCTATAATCTGTACAACTGTATATTATGTGTAAAGGACCTTTTTATATGTGTTACGCTGAGCGCTCCGGGTCCCTGCACCTCCCTGGAGCGCTCGCGGCGTTCTCCTCTCTGCAGCGCCACGGTCAGACCCGCTGATCGGGAGCGCTGCACTGACATTCACGACGGGGATGCGATTCGCATAGCGGGACGCGCCCACTCGCGAATCGCATCCCAAGCCACTTACCTGTCCCGGTCCCCGGCTGTCACGTTCTGGCGCGCGCGGCTCCGCTCTCTAGGGCGCGCGCGCGCCAACTCTCTAAGATTTAAAGGGTCAGTGCACCAATGATTGGTGCCTGGCCCAATCAGTCTAATTAGCCTCCACCTGCTCCCTGCTCATATAACCTCACTTCCCCTTCACTGCTTTGCCGGATCTTGCTGCCTTGTACCAGAGAAAGCGTTTAGTGTATGTCCCAAGCCTGTGTTCCAGACCTTCTGCTGTTGCCCCTGACTATGACCCTTGCTGCCTGCCCTGACCTTCTGCTACGTCCGACCTTGCTCTTGCCTTGTCCTTTTGTACCGCGCCTGTCTCAGCAGTCAGAGAGGTTGAGCCGTTACCGGTGGATACGACCTGGTTGCTACCGCCGCAGCAAGACCATCCCGCTTTGCGACGGGCTCTGGTGAATACCAGTAGCAACTTAGAACCGGTCCACGCCAATCCCTCTCTGACACAGAGGATCCATCTCCAGCCAGCCGAATCATAACAGTAGATCCGGCCATGGATCCCGCTGAGGTGCCGCTGCCAAGTCTCGCTGACCTACCCACGGTGATCGCCCAGCAATCCCAACAAATCGCCCAACAAGGACAGCAGCTGTCGCAGTTGACCGCCATGCTACAGCAACTTCTGCCACTGCTACAGCAGCAACCATCTCCTCCGCCAGCTCCTGCACCTCCTCCGCAGCGAGTGGCCGCTCCTAGCCTCCGCTTGTCTCTGCCGGACAAATTTGATGGGGACTTTAATCTCTGCCGTGGTTTCCTGTCTCAATGTTCCCTATATTTGCAGATGTTGTCGGACCAATTTCCTACAGAATGGTCTAAGGTGGCTTTCGTAGTTAGTCTTCTGTCTGGAAAGGCCTTGTCTTGGGCCACACCGCTCTGGGACCGCAATGATCCTGCCACAGCCACAGTCCAGTCCTTCTTCGCTGAAGTCCGTAGTGTCTTCGAGGAGCCAGCCCGGGCCTCCTCTGCCGAGACTGCTTTGCTGAACCTAGTCCAAGGAACTTCTTCCGTAGGCGAATACGCCATCCAGTTTCCTACCCTTGCCTCAGAGCTAGCCTGGAACAATGAAGCCCTCTGCGCGACCTTCAAGAAAGGCTTATCCAGCAACATCAAAGATGTACTGGCCGCACGAGAAATTCCAGCTAACCGGTCAGAACTTATCCTTTTGGCCACCCGCATCGACAAGCGTTTTTCTGAAAGACACCAGGAGCTCCGCCAGGAAAAGGACCTTGATCTCTGGGCACCTCTCTCCCAGTATCCTTTGCAATCTACCCCTGTGCCTCCCGCCGAGGAGGCTATGCAAGTGGATCGGTCTCGCCTGACCCATGAAGAGAGGTCTCGTCATAGAGATAAAAACTTATGCCTGTACTGCGCTAGTACTGAACATTTCCTAGTGGACTGCCCTATTCGTCCTCCGCGTCTGGGAAACGCACGCACGCACCCTGTTCAAATGGGAGTGGCGTTCCTTGGTGTGAATTCTGCTTCTCCATGTCTCACTGTGCCCGTGCGGATTGCTCCTTCTGCCAACTCCTCCTTCTCAGCTGTAGCCTTCTTGGACTCTGGTTCTGCTGGAAATGTTATTCTGGCCTCTTTGGTTAATAGGTTCTGCATCCCGGTGACCCATCTCGTCAAGCCGCTCTACATTTCTTCGGTCAACGGAGTAAAATTGGACTGCACTGTGCGTTACCGCACAGAACTCCTGCTTATGAGCATTGGACTGCATCACGAGAAAATTGAATTTTTTGTTCTGCCCAACTGCACCTCTGAAGTCCTCCTTGGTCTGCCGTGGCTCCAACGTCATTCTCCCACCCTTGACTGGACCACCGAGGAGATCAAGAATTGGGGTCCTGCTTGTCACAAACGATGCCTCTCATCTGCTCCTCATAGCCCCCTTCCTGGTAACACTCTGCCCCATGACAAGCTTCACCCTCTGCCCCCCCTCCCCATTCCCACTTCTTCTGGATTGCCTGCCGCTGATGTTGCTTCCCAGGACTTCTCTTTTTTCCGGAAGGAAACTCAAGAGTCGCCCCCTATGTTCTCGTCTCATTTGAAGGGACAAGGAGAAAAAAAGAGGGGGAGACCTAAGGGGGGGGGGGGTACTGTTACGCCGAGCGCTCCGGGTCCCTGCTCCTCCCCGGAGCGCTCGCGGCGTTCTCCCCTCTGCAGCGCCCCGGTCAGACCCGCTGACCGGGAGCGCTGCACTGACATTCACGACGGGGATGCGATTCGCATAGCGGGACGCGCCCACTCGCGAATCGCATCCCAAGCCACTTACCTGTCCTGGTCCCCGGCTGTCACGTTCTGGCGCGCGCGGCTCCGCTCTCTAGGGCGCGCGACAGCTCTCTAAGATTCAAAGGGCCAGTGCACCAATGATTGGTGCCTGGCCCAATCAGTCTAATTAGCCTCCACCTGCTCCCTGCTCATATAACCTTACTTCCCCTTCACTGCTTTGCCGGATCTTGTTGCCTTGTGCCAGAGAAAGCGTTTAGTGTATGTCCCAAGCCTGTGTTCCAGACCTTCTGCTGTTGCCCCTGACTACGACCCTTGCTGCCTTCCCTGACCTTCTGCTACGTCCGACCTTGCTTTTGCCTTGTCCTTTTGTACCGCGCCTGTCTCAGCAGTCAGAGAGGTTGAGCCTTTTACCGGTGGATACGACCTGGTTGCTACCGCCGCAGCAAGACCATCCCGCTTTGCGGCGGGCTCTGGTGAATACCAGTAGCAACTTAGAACCGGTCCACCGGTAAGGTCCACGCCAATCTCTCTCTGACACAGAGGATCCACCTCCAGCCAGCCGAATCATAACAATATGGTCACATGGTTTTTGATCACCTGATAATAGTTGTCAAATGTTTTGTTTCCCAGAGAGTACCCGGTGACCAGATGACCCATAGCTAGCCTATGGGCTCCTTGCACAGCCCCCCTTTTTAAGGAAGGGAGAAGCTGCAATGTCTCTCTATGATAATTCATTGCTCTTAGTCTCAGAGCCAGTGTCCAGCACATCTGGAGGTCTCAAGCCTAAATTACAACCACAAGTCAGTAAGTCAAGTCATCTCTGTCTGCTGTCACTATCTTCAGTCAAGTCAAGTCTATTATAGTCAGCGTGGCTGTCCTAAAGTCTGTCAAAGTCACTGCAAGTCTCAGCAAGCTGCAAGGTCCCCTGTGTTACTTGTCCCCTCTCTGGGATCCTGGCCTAGCTGTAAAGACTGTACCATCTGTCTACCTCAGTAAAGCTACCGTTAACCCTGACCTGGCCTTGGACTCGTACTCTTATTTGCCCTGTCTAACTAGGACCAGCGGTGCTACCGTTTGGGTGGTCCTCGGTTAAAACCATGCCCTGGCGTCACGAACATTTAGGAGTTAACACCATCTGCCTCTGGGCTACAACATCTGCCCCATACACCACACTTCACAGCCCGTGGCACACCACATCAACATCAGCTTTTCTCTGCTCCTGACTCCTTTATCCTGTATTATCTGACTTCGGATTTCTTTACTTTTTATCTTTGTCCTACAAGTTGGTACCTTCTCCAGTCTGCTTGGATTTTGACGCCGGTAGCTGACCGTTCTATTTCTGTGTGTTTTTTTGCACCCCTGTGTTAAGTATTTTGTTCAAGTTCCTTTTAACCCTTTGTGTCCTGACCTTTTCCCCTGACTTCTGTATTATTATTGTTTTTTTTTGTTCTGACCGTGTTACGCCTTTGCATCACCTGCCAAACGTGACATCTTGTAAGTGAATATGTAGGTGTCCCAATACATTTGTCTATATAGTGTGGTACTAGATAGTACCCAAATAAAAGTACCATATACAATGCCCCCCATATACAAAGTCAATCAGGTCTAACTCCTGACACTCACTGTGATTGTAAGTTATATGCCAGGGAAGAGGGTGGCATTGTGCTCCACTCCCTGGCCGGAGAAATGGATGAATGTCTCACCCGAACAGAAAGAGAGCTCAATGCCACCCGCTTCCCTGACGTATAACTTACAATCGCAGCGAGTCTCAGGAGAAAGACCTGGCGTGACCAACAACAAGTTGTTTTTAATGACAGTAACACGACCACAGAACAGTGCACAAAATGCGTTCAAAGTGGTATTCCACCCCGAGACATCTTATGTCAAGGGGCGGAGTACCCCTTTAAAACAGCAGAGTTTTCTGGTTTGCCCATAGTGTTCTGTTTCTTCAGTTGTTCCGAGGACCCTAAAGCATAGAGGTTATAAAATGTTTTGCTCTTCTCTACATAGTGTGGCCCCACTGAGCCGGAGAAGCACTGATAGAGTCTTGTTCAGTCCACCGTCCAATGCAGTACATCACGTATAAACCTACCGAGGGTGATTATTCTTTGGTGACACATGATGAGTATATTGGTGATATTTGCACACAATTCAGGCAGATGTCTCCTTTTTGGATTTTCTTTTAGTGGCAATGAAACAAATATAACACAGTGGGACAAGCCGGGTAATGACAGAGAAGGAGGAAATGATTGCTGCCGGTTCACAATGCGCCATCATCCTTCTCCTTCAGGTCTGTTTACCTTAATGGCATCTGCTTGAAGACGCTATTCATTAGTCTGGAGAAATGGTTGGATGTGGGCATTCTTCTCTCATCACATCTGATGGGCTCTGTCTTTCCACTTGTAATATCACACTTACCTTAAAAAAGGATACAAATTACTGCCCGCCAATTTTAGTTTTTTTTTCTTTTCTTCAGAAAATAGGAGCTGGAACAATGTGTGTTTACTTGGCTTTCAATGGACTTGGAAAACACATTTTGACGTAATCAATGTTACCTACAATATCAGGGTCACTTAGACTTATTTTTAGTCCTTTTTTAACCCTTGCAGTAGGTCATATGTCTGATAGTATTATGCTTTATAGGGCATCTCCACCACAATTCAGGGGTGTAAATATGGGAGGAGCAAATGTGATGGTCACACCCACAACTAAAGTTAGAGCCTTAAACTGTACCTGTCATACAAAAAATAAAAAATAAATGTTACTCAGTACCTAATCCTGACCATGTACATGTAATTGTTATGCCTCTATCACCTACATCTATCTATCTATCTATCTATCTATCTATCTATCTATCTATATATATATATATAACTCAATGTGTGTATGTATGCGTGTGTGTATGTTCCAGCATCACGTCCAAACGGCTAAAGATATTAACATGAAACTTGGTGACATGTTACTTATATGTCAACAACAAACATGGGATAGGTAACTTAACCCTTACTCACCCACATTTTCCAGGGTTGGGGTTTTTGTTTAAAGTCCCATACAAGTCTATGGGAAATGTATGTTACTGCATAACTTCCAAACGGATGGAGATATTTCGATAATACTTGGTCACATGTTATTTATATGTCCACTTAAAATATAGGATAGTTAATTTAACCCTTAACTACCCCCATTTGTGAGGGTCGGGGTTTTTGTTTAAAGTCCCATGCAAATCTATGGGAAATGTATGTTCCCACATATCTTCCGTACAGCTGGAGATATTTCAATAATACCTGGTACACATATTACTTATATGTCAAATAAAAATTTATGATAGTTAAATTAACCCTTACCTACACCCTTATATAAAAGATGTTTTTTTGTTTCAAGTCCCATGCAAGTATATGGGACTTCCAGTACCTTACTCCACACCTTACTCGAGATAGGAGGTCCTCATATCCTGACCTCATATCCCGACCTCATATCCCTTCCTCATATCCCGTCCTCATATTCCGTCCTCATATCCCATCCTCATGTCCCATCCTCATATCCTAACCTCATATCCCGTCCTCATAGCCTGTCCTCATAGCCCAAATCCATATCCCGTCCCCATATCCCAACCCCATATCCCGTCCTCCTATGCCATCCTCCTTTCTTGACCTCATAACCCGTCCTCATATCCCGTCCTCATACCCCGTCCTCATATCCTGTCCTCATATCCCGTCCTCACATCCCGTCTTCATATCCCAACCTCATATACCATCCTTATATCCCATCCTCATATCCTGTCCTCATATCCCCACCTCATATCCTGTCCTTATGTCTAATCCTCATATCCTGTCCTCATGTGGGTCTGATTTGTGATGAAGATATTGTAAGCTGAAAATAGGAGACGTGGCTTTGTGGGACTGGGCGTGATTTGCAAGCCAGACCGATGATCAAAAAGGGTAGATAATAAAAGGGGTGGGGGCTTAAACTGTGGGCGTGTCTTTGTGAGATGGGGTGTGGCTTGCCAGCCTGATTGACACATTCACCAGGAGATGGAGAGCGGAGCTTGTGGAGTAAGGTACTGGAAGTCCCATATACTTGCATGGGACTTGAAACAAAAACCCATCTTTTATATAAGGGTGTTGGTAAGGGTTAATTTAACTATCATATCTTTTCATTTGACATATAAGTAATATGTGTACCAGGTATTACTGAAATACATTTAAACAAAAAACCCGACCCTCACAAATGGGGGTAGTTAAGGGTTAAATTAACTATCCTATATTTTAATTGGACATATAAGTAACATGTGACCAAGTATTATAGAAATATCTCCAGCCGTTTGGAAGTATGCAGTAACATATATTTCCCTTAGACTTGAATGGGACTTTAAACAAAGACCCCGCCCCTGGCAAATGGGGGTGAGTAAGGGTTAAATCCTTTATCCTATGTTTGTTGTTGACATATAAGTAACATGTGACCAAGTTTCATGTTAATATCTTCAGCAGTTTGGACGTGATGCTGGAACATACACACATACATACATACATACACACACACACACATATATACATACATACATACACACATACACATATATACATACACACACATATATACATACATACACATACATACACACACATACATACATACATACACACATACACATATATACATACACACACACATACAAACACACATACACATACATACACACACATACACATACACACACATACATACACATACATACATACACACACATACATACACACACACATACATACACATACATACACACACACATACATACACACACATACACACACACACATACATACACATACATACACACACACACATACATACACATATATACATACACACACACATACATACACACATACATACACATACACACACACACATACACACATACATACATACATACATACACACATACACATACACACACACATACATACACACACATACATACATACATACACACATACACACATACACATACACACACACACACATACATACACATACACACACACATTGAGTTTTACATATATATATATATATGCAGGGATGTGCACAGACATTTTGAAGGGCAGGGGATCAAGTAAAAGAAAAAAGAGGGCACTTCTCATAATTTAACCCCTTAAGGACCCAGACCAAATATACCTTAAGGACCCGGCCATTTTTTGAACATCTGACCACTGTCACTTCAAGCATTAATAACTCTGGGATGCTTTTACCTTTCATTCTGATTCCGAGACTGTTTTTTCGTGACATATTCTACTTTATGTTAGTGGTAAAATTTTGTTGATACTTGCATCATTTCTTGGTGAAAAATTCCAAAATTTGATGAAAAAATAGAAAATGTTGCATTTTTTTTAACTTTGAAGCTCACTGCTTGTAAGGAAAATGGATATTCCAAATAAATTATACATTGATTTACATATACAATATGTCTACTTTATGTTTGCATCATAAAATTGACGTGTTTTTACTTTTGGAACACATCAGAGGGCTTCAAAGTTCAGCAGCAATTTTCCAATTTTTCACAAAATTTTCAAAATCTGAATTTTTCAGGGACCAGTTCAGTTTTGAAGTGGATTTGAAGGGCCTTTATATTAGAAATACCCCACAAATGACCCCATTATAAAAACTGCACCCCTCAAAGTATTCAAAATGACATTCAGTAAGTGTGTTAACCCTTTAGGTGTTTCACAGGAATAGCAGCAAAGTGAAGGAGAAAATTCAAAATCTTCATTTTTTACACTCGCATGTTCTTGTAGACCCAGTTTTTGAATTTTTACAAGGGGTAATAGATGAAAAATCCCCCCAAAATTTGTAACCCAATTTCTCTCGAGTAAGGAAATACCTCATATGTGTATGTCAAGTGTTCGGCGGGTGCACTAGAGGGCTCAGAAGGGAAGGAGCGACAATAGGATTTTGGAGAGGGAATTTTGCTGAAATGGTTTTTGGGGGGCATGTCACATTTAGGAAGCCACTATGGTGCCAGAACAGCAGAAAACCCCAACATGGCATACCATTATGGAAACTAGACCCCTCAAGGCACGTAACAAGGTGTCCAGTGAGCCTTAACACCCCACAGGTGTTTGACAACTTTTCGTTAAAGTCGGATGTGTAAATGAAAAAAAATTTTTTTTCACTAAAGTGCAGTTTTTCCCCCAAATTTACCATTTTTACAAAGGGTAATGGGAGAAAATGCCCCCCCAAATTTGTAACCCCATCTCTTCTGAGTATGGAAATACCCCATGTTAGGACGTAAAATGCTTTGCGGGCAAACTACAATGCTCAGAAGAGAAGGAGTCACATTTGGCTTTTTGAAAGCAACTTTTGCTGAAATGGTTTTTTGGGGGCATGTCGCATTTAGGAAGCCCCTGTGGTGCCAGAACAGCAAAAAATACCCACATGGCATACTATTTTGGAAACTACACCCCTCAAGGAACGTAACAAGGGGTCCGCTGAGCCTTAACACCCCACAGGTGTTTGACGACTTTTCGTTAAAGTTGGATGTGTAAATGAAAATTTTTTTTTTTTTTACTAAAATGCAGTTTTCCCCCTAAATTTTATATTTTTACAAGAGGTAATAGGAGAAAATGACCCCCAAAATGTGTAACCCCATTTCTTCTGAGTATGGAAATACCCCATGTTAGGACGTAAAATGCTCTGCTGGCGAACTACAATGCTCAGAAGAGGAGGAGCGCCATTGAGCTTTTGGAAAGAGAATTAGTTTGGAATGGTAGTCAGGGGCCATGTGCGTTTACAAAGCCCCCCGTGGTGCCAGAACAGTGGAACCCCCCACATATGATCCCATTTTGGAAACTACACCCCTCACAGAATTTAATAAGGGGTGCAGTGAGTATTTACACCCCACAGATCTTTGGAACAGTGGGCTGTGCAAATGAAAAATTTAATTTTTCATTTTTACGGACCACTGTTCCAAAAATCTGTCAGACACCTGTGGGACGTAAATTCTCACTGTACCCCTTATTACATTCCGTGAGGGGTGTAGTTTCCAAAATGGGGTCACATGTGTCGGGGGTCCATTGTTCTGGCACTATGGGGGCTTTGTAAACACATGTGGCCTTCAATTCCGGACAAATTTTCTCTACAAAATCCCAATGGCGCTCCTTCTCTTCTGAGCATTGTAGTTCGCCCGCAGAGCACTTTAAATTCACATATGGGGTATGTTCTTACTCAGAAGAGATGGGTTTACAAATTTTGGGGGGCTTTTTTCCTATTTCCCGATGTGAAAATGAAAAATTTAGGGTAACACCAGCATTTTAGTGAAAAAATATAATTTTTTTCATTTTCCCATCCAACTTTAATGAAAATTCCTCAAACACCTGTGGGGTGTTCAGGCTCACTATACCCCTTGTCACATTCGGTGAGGGGTGTAGTTTCCAAAATGGGGTCACATGTGGGTATTTTTTTTTTTGCGTTTGTCAGAACCGCTGTAAAATCAGCCACCCCTGTGCAAATCACCAATTTAGGCCTCAAATGTACATGGTGCGCTCTCACTCCTGAGCCTTGTTGTGTGCCCGCAGAGCATTTTACGCCCACATCTGGGGTATTTCTGTACTCAGGAGAAATTGCGTTACAAATTTTGGGGGTCTTTTTTTCCTTTTACTGCTTGTGGAAATAAAAAGTATGGGGCAACACCAGCATGTTAGTGTAAAAAAAAATAAAAAATTTACACTAACAGGCTGGTGTAGCCACCAACTTTTCCTTTTCACAAGCGGTAAAAGGAAAAAAAAGCCCCCCAAAATTTGTAGCGTAATTTCTCCCGAATACGGAGATACCCCATATGTGGCCCTAAACTGTTTCCTTGAAATACGACAGGGCTCCGAAGTAAGAGAGCACCATGCGCATTTGAGGACTAAATTAGGGATTGCATAGGGGTGGACATAGGGGTATTCTACGCCAGTGATTCCCAAACAGGGTGCCTCCAGCTGTTGCTAAACTCCCAGCATGCCTGGACAGTCAGTGGCTGTCCAGAAATGCTGGGAGTTGTTGTTTTGCAACAGCTGGAGGCTCCGTTTTGGAAACCCTGCCGTACAAGACGTTTTAAATTGTTTATTGGGGGGGGGGGGGGGACAGTGTAAGGGGTGTATATGTAGTGTTTTACCCTTTATTAGGTGTTAGTGTAGTGTAGTGTTTTTAGGGTACGTTCACACTGGCGGGTTACGGTGAATTTCCCACTAGGAGTTTGCACTGTGGCAAAAAATTTGCCGCAGCCCAAACTTGAAGCAGGAAATTTACTGTAAACCCGCCTATGTGAATGTACCCTGTACATTCACATGGGGGGGCAAACCTCCAGCTGTTTCAAAACTACAACTCCCAGCATGTACTGACAGACCATGCATGCTGGGAGTTGTAGTTTTGCAACAGCTGGAGGCACACTGGTTGGAAAACCTTCAGTTAGGTTCTGTTACCTAACTCAATATTTTCCAACCAGTGTGCCTCCAGCTGTTGCAAAACTACAACTCCCAGCATGTACTAATCACCGAAGGGCATGCTGGGAGATGTAGTTATGCAACAGCTGGAGGTACCCAACTACAACTCCCAGCATGCCGAGACAGCTGTTTGCTTTCTGGGCATGCTGGGAATTGTAGTTTTGCAACATCTGGAGAGCTACAGTTTTTAGACCACTGCACAGTGATCTCCAAACTGTGGACCTCCAGATGTTGCAAAACTACAACTCCCAGCATGTCCAGACAACAAACAGCTATGTGGGCATGCTAGGAGTTGTAGTTTTGCAACATCTGGAGGGATATAGTTTAGAGACCACTGTATAGTGGTCTCAAACTGCAGCCCTCCAGCTGTTGCAAAACTACATATTCCAGCATGCTCAAACAGCTGTCTGGGCATGCTGGGAGTTGTAGTTTTGCAACATCTGGAGGGCTACAGTTAGAGACCACGGTCTCAGACTGTAGCCCTCCAGATCTACTTACCGGCTTCCGTAGGATCCCGGCAGCCGTCCTCTTCAGACGCACGTGACGCCGCCCGCCGATCAACGTCGCCGCAGCCTCCGGACGGGTAAGTGGACGTCGGCGCCCGATGCCCTTCGATTCCCCGTTCTGCCCCGCCTATTGTGGGTGGGCAGGACGGGGAAAACGAAAGTTAACCCCCCCGCCCCCGGTCTGCTATTGGTCGTCGCCTCTGACGATCAATAGCAGACCAATAGCAGGGATAGGAGGGGTGGCAACCCTGCCACCTCATTCCTATGCCTACAGGGGGATCGTGGGTGTCTTAGACAACCGCGATCCCCCTTCTATTCCGGGTCACCGGGTCACAAAAGACCCGTATGACCCGGAATCGGCGCAAATTGCAAGTGTGAATTCACTTGCAATTTGCGCCGATCACCGACGGGGGGGGGGGGGGGGGGCTGGTTTCTCTGATGACCCCCCTGGGCATTTGCACGGGGTGCCTGCTGATTGATATCAGCAGTCACCCCGGCCCGGTCCCCGCTCGGCGCGCGGTGGGATACGCCCTGGGTCCTTAAGTGGTTAAAAAACGTCTGCCAGACTTAATGGGCAGATGTGCTGCGGCCCAGGGACACAGTGGACTCCCGCCAGGCCTACTCTACATTCCTATCCCCCATAAAAGTTGGTGTTTTTGTAAAATCGAGTCAAGAACAGTTTCTATGAAGGTCGGCCATGTGTATATACACTTTGGCTGTGCTACCAGTCTTATTTACAGAAAACATGTGACAGCTGCCCTATAATATACTGTATTATAGAGGAGATTCATCAAAACCTGTGCAGAAAAGAGCCGTCGCCCATAGCAACCAATCAGATCGTTTTGCAGAAGGATTTTTCTCTGCAAAGGTTTTAATATATCTCCCCCTATATGCCCCCACCTGAGCTCTCTATGACAGAACCCATCACCAATCACCCAGCCCCCCTCACCCAGCACCAATCACCCATCTCCAATCACCCAGTACCAATCACCTAGCAGCAATCACCCAGCACCCATCACCAATCACCCATCACCAATCACCCATCACCAATCACCCAGCACCCATCACCCAGCACCAATCACCCAGCACCCAGCACCCATTACCAATCACCCAGCACCAATCACCCATCACCCATCCCCAATCACCAAGCACGCATCACCCATCCCCAATAACCCATCACCAATCACCCAGCACTCATCACCAATCACCCAGCACCCGTCCCCAATCACCCAGTACCCATCCCCAATCACCCAGCACCCACCTTATGGAGGAATCTCCACACAGCTCTGGTTCTTATACTGAAGAGATGACACCACACTAATATTTGCTTACATGCTACAATATACAAGAACTGGAGAAAAAAGAATTATAAATATACAAAGACGGCCGGGCATAGCACAGCATACAGGAGGGAGGCAGGGAAGCTCCGCCTCCATTGTGCACAAGACTGACTTTGCATACTAGCAATGTGGGGCAATGCCTAGAAAACGGGAAGACCAATTTTTGTATACATGCACTCTAACTTAGTGTATGGGGTTTAGTGCGAGTAAACAGCCTGTCAGTTTCCCTTTAATTATAAACCGTACCCCCCCTTAATTCCCTATATACTGTGCCACCATTCATCTATTAATTCCCTATATACTGTGCCACCATTAATGAACTATATACTGTGCCATCATTAATGAACTATATACTGTGCCACCATTAATGAACTATATACTGTGCCACTATTATTTAACTGCGTTCACACGTGCATATTTTCTGCTGCAGATCTGCTGCAGATTTGCTTTAGCAGATTTCTCTTCCCATTGTCAATGGGAAGCAAAATCTGCAGCAGCAAAATCTGCAGCAGATCTGCAGCAAAAATAGGCACATGTGAACGCACCCTAAAGATCATAAAAAATATAATGTTCCAATAAAATGAAATATATACTGTGCTTCCATAAATTCTCTATAAAATGTGCTTACATTCCTCCAATAATTACCTAATAATGTGCTTCATACAATACATACAAGCACATAACATAAAGGCACATACAGTACATAGGTAATATACACACATACAGTACATAGGTAATATACACATACAGTACATAGGTAAAATACACACATACAGTACATAGGTAATATGCACACATACATAGAGACACTGACACATACATACAGGTACAAATATACATTAAGAAACATAAATACACAGACACACATATAACATGGAATATATACTAAAAGATATAGACAATAAGCACATCATACATACAGGTACACTCATACAATCACTCACAGATATATACACACATACATAGATTCACTTGCTCATATATATAGGCACATACATAGAGATAGACACACACAAACACACATATATACACCTCACACTGACATACAATCACTCACATATATTTACAGTTACTTACAGTAAGGGCAGCATAGACTGAAGTTTGTGGCCGGAGATGCTGTGGGCGGGGCTTCTCTCTGCCTCCTCTGCTCCTGTCTTGCCTTGCTGCAGGTAGGGCACAGCACCCTCCATTAAACCACCTACAAATCTCCCCAGCAATGGATCCCTTTTACTTCACCTGTCACCCTGAGTCTGCAGCTCCTTTTGTGAGGGCACTAGAGGGGCAGGTGAGGAAAAGGGCAGGGGCTCCAGCCCCCTTTCACTCCTATGTGTGCACGTCCATATATATGTATATATATATATATATATATATATATATATATATATATGCAAATCAGCTCATCACACCACCTTCTCAGGTAGCAGCCCTCAGATCATCTCTGGCTCCTGTTACAAAGTCTCAGAAACTGATTGGGATCGGAAACTGATCTTAGGGCATGCTACCTGAGAAGGTGGTGTGATGAGCTGCTCTGCATATTCCTTACCCAGAAAGCCCACGGAGTGCTAATGGCCTTTTTGAATCTCCGTTCTACACCGGAAGCGGTGCTCCTCTTGCCTCTTTTATATATATATATATATATATATATATATGTAACCAAAGAATAAGTTGGCCAGCACTATTGATTCCAAACTATTGTAAAGACCTGGCTTACAGGTGCAGGCTGCTCTGCTAAATATACAGCAACAGGAGAATACAGCAGCACACTGTTAGCACAAAGATATAGATACAACATGAGTATATAGATAACACATGAGTATATAGATAGAACATGAAAAGCTATACAGCTGTGGTGCAATAGATGAAAATATGAAATATGAGGTACTTAGCTTGCAAATTTGGCGGCCAAATAGCGTGGACCGTCCCACCACGGTAAGGTGACCTCATTCTGGGACCGACCCTACACTATGAATATGCCTCTGTGTGAACAGTACAGCAGGCATGCAAGGTCTGAAATATCCAAGGCACCTTATATACACCTAATAGAGGTGGGTGGGGTGCAAGAGCCAACATGGAGGTAGCCACTCCCCCGTATGTGTAATAAAACCAAAGAATAAGTTGGCAAGAGGCATATTCATAGTGTAGGGTCCGTCCCAGAATGAGGTCACCTTACCGTGATGGGACGGTCCACACTATCTGGCCGCCAAATTTGCAAGCTATGTACCTCATAATTTCATAGTTTCATATTTTCATCTATTGCACTACAGCTATATAGCTTTTCATGTTCTATCTATATACTCATGTTTTATCTATATACTCATGTTGTATCTATATCGTTGTGCTAGCAGTGTGCTGCTGTATTCTCCTGTTGCTGTATATTTAGCCCAGCAGCCTGCACCTGTAAGCCAGGTCTTTACAATAGTTTGGAATCAATAGTGCTGGCAAACTTATTCTTTGGTTGTATTACACATATGGGGGAGTGGCTACCTCCATGTTAGCTCTTGCACCCCACCCACCTCTATTAGGTGTATATAAGGTGCCTTGGATGTTTCAGACCTTGCAATGCCTGCTGTACTGTTCACACAGAGGCATATTCATAGTGTAGGGTCCATCCCAGAATGAGGTCACCTTACCGTGGTGGGACGGTCCACGCTATTTGGCTGCCAAATTTGCAAGCTAAGTACCTCATAATTTCATAGTTTCATATTTTCATCTATTGCACTACAGCTGTATAGCTTTTCATGTTCTATCTATATACTCATGTTTTATCTATATACTCATGTTGTATCTATATATTTGTGCTAGCAATGTGCTGCTGTATTCTCCTGTTGCTGTATATATCAGCATTTTCCAACCAGGGTGCTTCCAGCTGTTGCAAAACTACAACTCCCAGCATGCTCCAATTGCAGTTTTGCAACTGACCCTGCATTAGCTCACAGTGTTAGAAATCCTCTCAGGGAAAGGGTGTGTGTCCCTCCTTGTGGTGGTGGGAGGTGATTGGTGTGTGGTGGGAGGGGGCACATCCCTCCCATGTGGGGGTAAGAGGTGATTGGTGTGTGGTGTGAGGGGCGTATCCCTCCCCTGTGGTGGTGGGAGGTGATTGGTGTGTGGTGGGAGGGGAGCGTGTCCATCCCCTGTGGTTGTGGGAGGTGATTGGTGTGTGGTGTGAGGGAGTGTGTCCCTCCTTGTAGTGGTGGGAGGTGATTGGACTGTCTGCTCATTCAGCCTTGTCCATGACTCACCTCTTGTCCATGACTCCTGGACAAGCCTGATGCTGCAGGAGATATGGGGACCCCTAGTGGTGGGATTTTCAGGAGACATTTTCTTTATCAAATATTCAAACAACAATATTACAAAGTGTCTTTAATTTTCATCAGGAACGACTTTGTTTTTTGATCTAAATGCTAGTCAAAAACAAAACCCTCTTTTGTTTATTAGAAAATATTCAAAAACATGTCCACAAGGTACGGACAGACATGCACCAGGCCTGATGCATTTTGGTCTTTAATAGCTATAAAGTATCATGATAGAAAACGTATCCCCTATCCGAAGGATAATGGGTTACTTTTAGATCGCGGGGGGTCCGAGCGCTGGGGCTCCCATCTATCTCATATCTATCTCATATCTATCTATCTACAGTGGGGATCAAAATTTGGGCACCCAGGTAAAAATTTGTATTAATGTGCATAAAGAAGCCAAGGAAAGATGGAAAAATCCCCAAAAGGCATCAAATTACAGATTAGACATTCTTATAATATGTCAAAAAAAAGTTTTTATTTCCATCATTTACACTTTCAAAATAACAGAAAACAAAAAAATGGCGTCTGCAAAAGTTTGGGTACCCTGCAGAGTTAATATCTTGTACTGCCCCCTTTGTCAAGTATAACAGCTTGTAAACGCTTTTTGGAGCCAGCAAAGAGTCTTTCAATTCTTGTTTGAGGTATTTTAGCCCATTCTTACTTACAAAAGTCTTCCAGTTCTTTGAGATTTCTGGGCTGTCTGTCACGCACTGCTCTTTTAAGTTCTATCCATAGATTTTCAATTATGTTGAGGTCAGGAGATTGTGAAGGCCATGGTAAAACCTTCAGTTTACACCTCTTGATGTAATCCCCTGTGGATTTCGAGGTCTGTTTAGGATCATTAACCATTTGTAGAAGTCATCCTCTCTTTAACTTCAGCTTTTTCACAGATGGCATCAAGTTAGCATCCAAAATTTGCTGAAATGTTATTGAATCCATTTTTCCTTCTACGCGTGAGATGTTCCCTGTGCCACTGGCTGCAATACAACCCCAAATCATGATTGATCCACCCCCATGCTTAACAGTTGGACAGAGGTTCTTTTCATAAAATTCTGTTTCCCTTCTTCTCCAAACGTACCTTTGCTCATTTCGGCCAAAAAGTTAAATTTTAACCTCATCGGTCCACAGAACTTGTTTCCAAAATGCATCAGGCTTGTCGATATGTTCATTTGCAAAGTTCAAACGTTGATTTTTGTGGTGAGGACGTAGAAGAGGTTTTCTTCTGATGACTCTTCCATGAAGACCATATTTGTACAAGTATCTCTTTATAGTGGAATAGTGTACCACAACTCCAGTGTCTGCCAGATCTTTCTGGAGGGATTGTGCAGTCAAATGTGGGTTTTGAATAGTTTTTCTCACAATCCTGCAAGCTGTTCTGTCTGATATTTTCCTTGGTCTTCCAGATCTTGCTTTAACTTCCACTGTTCCTGATGACTGCCATTTCTTAACCCCTTGGGGACGGAGCCCATTATGACCCTAAGGACGGGAGCATTTTTTGCAAATCTGACCACTGTCACTTTAAGCATTAATAACTCTGGAATGCTTTTACTTATAAATTGGATTCCGAGATTGTTTTTTCATGACATATTCTAATTTATGTTAGTGGTAAATTTTCGGCGATACTTGCATCCTTTCTAGGTGAAAAATGCAAAAATGTCATGAACAATTAGAAAATTTTGCATTTTTCTAACTTTGAAGCTCTCTACTTATAAGGAATATGGATATTCCAAATAAATTATGTATTGATTCACATATACAATTTGTCTACTTTATGTTTGCATCATAAAATTGACGAGTTTTTACTTTTGGAAGACATCAGAGGGCTTCAAAGTTCAGCAGCAATTTTCCAATTTTTCGCAAAATTTTCAAAATCGGAATTTTTCAGGGACCAGTTCAGGTTTGAAGTGGATTTGAAGGATCTTCTGGTTCGAAATACCCGATAAATGACCCCATTATAAAAACTGCACCCCTCAAAGTATTCAAAATGACAATCAGTAAGTGTGTTAACCCTTTAGGTGTTTCACAGGAATAGCAGCAAAGTGAAGGAGAAAATTCAAAATCTTCATTTTTTACACTGGCATGTTCTTGTAGACCCAGTTTTTTAATTTTTACAAAGGGTAAAAGGAAAAAAATCCTCTCAAAATTTGTAACCCAATTTCTCTCGAGTAAGAAAATACCTCATATGTGTATGTCAAGTGTTCGGCGGGTGCACTAGAGGGCTCAGAAGCGAAGGAGCAACAATGGGATTTAGGAGAGTGAGTTTTTCTGAAATAGTTTTTGGGGGGCATGTCCCATTTAGGAAGCCCCTATGGTGCCAGGACAGCAAAAAAAAAATGCTGGCTTTTCCCCAAATTTTACTTTTTTACAAAGGGTAATAGGAGAAAATGCCCCCCAAAATTTGTAACCCCATTTCTTCTGAGTATGGAAATAGCCCATATGTGGACGTCAAGTGCACTGCGAGCGAACTACAATGCTCAGAAGAGAAGGAGCACCATTGAGCTTTTAGAGAGATAATTTGTTTGGAATGGAAGTCGGGGGCCATGTGCATTTACAAAGCCCCCCGTGGTGCCAGAACAGTGGACATCCCCCACATGTGACCCCATTTTGGAAACTACACCCCTCACGGAATGTAATAAGGGGTGCAGTGAGCATTTACACCCCACTGGCGTTTGACAGATCTTTGGAACAATGGGCAGTGCAAACAAAAAAATTACATTTTTCATTTTCACAGACCACTGTTCCAAAAATCTGTCAGACCCCTGTGGGGCGTAAATGCTCACTGTACCCCTTATTACATTCCGTGAGGGGTGTAGTTTCCAAAATGGGGTCACATGTGGGTATTTATTATTTTGCATTTATGTCAGAACCGCTATAAAATCAGCCACCCCTGTGCAAATCACCAATTTCGGCCTCAAATGTACATAGTGCGCTCTGACTCCTGAGCCTTGTTGTGCGCCCGCAGAGCAGTTTGCGCCCACATATGGGGTATTTCCGTACTCAGGAGAAATTGCGTTACAAATTTTGATTTTTTTTTTCCTTTTACCTCTTGTGAAAATAAAAAGTAAAGGGCAACACCAGCATGTTAGTGTAAAATTTTTTTTTTTTTACACTAACAGGCTGGTGTAGACCCCAACTTTTCCTTTTCATAAGGGGTAAAAGGAGAAAAAGCCCCCCAAGATTTGTAGTGCAATTTCTCCCGAGTACGGAAATACCCCATATGTGGCCCTAAACTGTTTCCTTGAAATACGACAGGGCTCCAAAGTGAGAGAGCACATGCGCATTTGAGGACTAAATTAGGGATTGCACAGGGGTGGACATAGGGGTATTCTACGCCAGTGATTCCCAAACAGGGTGCCTCCAGCTGTTGCTAAACTCCCAGCATGCCTGGACAATCAGTGGCTGTCCGGAAATGCTGGGAGTTGTTGTTTTGCAACAGCTGGAGGCTCCGTTTTGGAAACACTGCTGTACAATACGTTTTTTATTTTTATTGGGGGGGACAGTGTAAGGGGGTGTATATGTAGTGTTTTACTCTTTATTAGGTGGTAGTGTAGTGTTTTTAGGGTACATTCACACTGGCGGGTTACGGTAAGTTTCCCGCTAGGAATTTGCGCTGCGGCGAAAAATTTGCCGCAGCTCATACTTGAAGCAGGAAACTTGCTGTAAACCCGCCCGTGTGAATGTACCCTGTACGTTCACATGGGGGGGGGGGGGGGAGGGGGGGGACCTCCAGCTGTTTCAAAACTACAACTCCCAGCATGCACGGTCTGTCAGTACATGCTGGGAGTTGTAGTTTTGCAACAGCTGGAGGCACACTGGTTGGAAAACCTTCAGTTAGTTTCAGTTACCTAACTCAGTATTTTCCAACCAGTGAGCCTCCAGCTGTTGCAAAACTACAACTCCCAGCATGCATGGTCTGTCAGTACATGCTGGGAGTTGTAGTTTTGAAACAGCTGGAGGCACACTGGTTGGAAAATATTGAGTTGGGTTCTGTTACCTAACTCAGTATTTTCCAACAGTGTGCCTCCAGCTGTTGCAAAACTACAATTCCCAGCATGTCTGATCACAGAAGGGCATGCTGGGAGATGTAGTTATGCAACAGCTGGAGGTACGCAACTACAACTCCCAGCATGCCGAGACAGCTGTTTGCTGTGTGGGCATGCTGGAATTTGTAGTTTTGCAACATCTGGAGTGCTACAATTTAGAGACCACTGAACAGTGATCTCCAAACTGTGGACCTCCAAATGTTGCAAAACTACAACTCCCAGCATGCCCAGACAGCAAACAGCTGTGTGGGCATGCTGGGAGTTGTAGTTTTGCAAGATCTAGAGGGCAGTATAGAGATCACTGTGCAGTGGTCTCTAAACTGCAGACCTCCAGCTGTTGCAAAACTACAAATTCCAGCATGCCCACACAGCAAACAGCTGTCTGGGCATGCTGGGAGTTGTAGTTTTGCAACATCTGGAGGGCTACAGTCTAGAGACCACTATAGTGGTTTCAGACTGTAGCCCTCTAGATGTTGCTATGCAACTACTCACCGGCTTCCGTCGCATCCGGGAGCCGTCCGCTTCTGCTGCACGCCGCCGCAGATCTCCGTCGCCGCCGCCGATCCCCGACGCTCAGCTGCCTCCGGAGGGGTAAGTGGACTCCGGCGCCGCTCCTCTTCGTTTTCCCCGTTCTGCCCCGCCTATTGTGGGAGGGCAGGACGGGTAAAACGAAAGTAAACCCCTCCGCCCCTGATCTGCTATTGGTGGTCGCATCTAGACCACCAATAGCAGAGATAGGAGGGGTGGCAACTCTGCCACCTCACTCCTATCGCTTTAGGGGGATCGTGGGTGTCATGGACACCCGCGATCCCCCTTCTATTCCGGGTCACCGGGTCACCATAGACCCGTAATGACCCGGAATCGGCGCAAATCGCAAGTGTGAATTCACTTGCGATTTGCGCCGATCGCCTACATGGGGGGGTCTAATGACCCCCCTGGGCATTTGCACGGGGTGCCTGCTGATAGATATCAGCAGTCACCCCGGCCCGGTCCCCGCCCGGCGCGAGGCGGGGGCCGAAATTCCCACGGGCGTATGGATACGCCCTTCGTCCTTAAGTACCAGGACGCAAGGGCGTATGCATACTCCCTTCGTCCCCAACAGGTTAATTACATTCCGAACAGAGGATATTGACATCTGAAAACGTTTTGCTATCTTCTTATAGCCTTCTCCAGCTTTGTGAGCGTCAACTATTTTCAGTTTCAGATTTCTAGACAACTGCTTAGAAGAACCCATGGTGCTGATTGTTGGGGCAAGGTCAGATGAGTCTGGGCATTTAAAACCTTTGAGATTGACATCACCTGGTCTTCCCAAATGATGATTGAGAACAATCCATGACACTGGCAGGTCTCAGCTTTGCAAAGGGGGCAGTACATGCTATAAATTCTGCAGGGTGCCCAAATGCAGACGCCATTTTTTTGTTTTCTGTTATTTTGAAAGTGTAAATGATGGAAATGAAATCTAACTTTTGTTGACATATTATAAGAATGTCTAATCTGTAATTTGATGCCTTTTGGAGATTTTTCCATCTTTCCTTGGCTTCTTTATGCACATTAATACACATTTTTACCTGGGGTGCCCAAACTTTTGATCCCCACTGTATCTATCTAATATCTATCTTTCTCTTAAATATCTATCTATCTATCTATCTATCTCATATCTATCTATATAATATAAAAAAACAACAGCACATAAAGTATCCATCTGTGGTTTGCTGGATACTTTGTGTTCTGCAGTTTTTTCTATTATCTGACGCTGGAGTACATGACCAAGGCCCACCACGCCCCCTCCGTATAGCTCTATGGGAGAGCCATTCGGCAATCTTCAGCTCTCCCATAGAGCTATATAGAGGGGGCATGGCGGCCCCCACTTCGGGCGGGGGTCGTGAAGCACCGCTGTGAAGGAGAGCCAGGGCTCCAAGCAGGAGATCGCGGTGGGCTCTAGCGCTCGGACCCCCCTGCGATCTAAAAAAAGATGCACTTTGGTCTCCTCTTGACACCCAAGCTATATAATGCATATGTGGTAGCGGGGTGTGATGAGAGCAGATGTT
This sequence comes from Hyla sarda, assembly GCF_029499605.1. Taxonomy (NCBI): domain Eukaryota; kingdom Metazoa; phylum Chordata; class Amphibia; order Anura; family Hylidae; genus Hyla; species Hyla sarda. Next base: position 364,381,430 of record NC_079193.1, read on the forward strand.
GTTACCCTAGGGGCAGATAGTACTAACCCCTTGTATTCTTGTATTTGTGACGCCAAGGCTCCGTTTAGCCTATAACCACCCGAAGGTATACCGCTGGATCCTGGGCTGTGAGGTGAGGTGTAAGGGGCAGATGGTGTTGCCCTGGGGTAGATGGTATGAACCCCTTCATGTTCGTGATGCCAGGGCATGGTCACATACAATCTGAACAAGACCAAGTCTTGATTCCACTGCTGCCAATGACCTGCTTAGTATCACGTTTATAGACCACTATTCCATTTCTTTCCCTATCCACTAACCCTCTGCCTTTGACTATTCCTTATTACTCCAGACTCTCTGACTTAAAGGGGTACTCCGCCCCTAGACACCTTATCCCCTATCCGCGATCTCGGCTGCCGCACCCCAGACATCCGTTGCAAGGAGCGAACTTCGCTCTATGCCAGATAACTGGGGATGCGGAGGCTCGTGATATCATGGTCACGCCCCGCCCCCTCAATGCAAGTCTATGGGAGTGGGAATAGACTTGCATTGAGGGGTGTGGCTGTGATGTCATGAGCGGGGCATGGGCGTGATGTCACAAGCCTCCGGTGCTGACCCCCGCGATCAGGCATCTTATCCCCTATACTTTGGATAGGGGATAAGATGACTAGGGTGGAATACCCCTTTAAAGGAGAACTCCAGCCAAAACTAACTTATCCCCTATCCACAAGGTGGAGTGTCAGTGAGGAACTTATGCGGTAGAGGGCACGAGCTCCATTTATTTCTATGAGAGTGTTGTATTCAGGTCTCTTCGGCGCTCTAATAGACATCAGTGGAATGCGTGCCGTCTACCACACATGCTCCTCACTGTGGAGCTGGGGTCCCGTTCCAGAGATCGCGTGAAGTCCCAGTGGTTAGACCCCTCGCGATCAGCTACTTATAACTTAGTTTTGGCTGAAGTTCTCCTTTAAGTGTCCAAGGTCTGGATCTTTCCCTTATGTCCTAACCAGTGGCACATATGGGGTATTTTGCCCCCATGGAACTGGTTAGGACCGGTGGGATTTTAATGACACACCACAAGTAATTAAGTCTTTAGACCCTCCCACCTCCCCCATAAAAGGAGGAGAAAACACCCACCCCCTTGTGTTTTTTACTGTCCTCTGGACAGTGTTGGGATCGGTGGAGGTCCTGTGAGACCCCTCTTTTTTCTCTCTTATGTGACATACCTTAGGGGGGCTTTATCTGCCTCTCTCTCTCTATACGTTCGGAAGCCAGTCCCGCCGCCCCCTTTTTTTTTTCTATATAGGAGCCGCATTATGTGCCGGCTCCACTTTTGTGCATGCGTCTCCTGCTGCTTCCGGCCGCACTGTGCTGTGCCGGGGGCGGTTCAGGATCGCGTTGCACGTTACTTCCTGGTTCTATAAGAACCTGCTATCTTCTTGTGAGCACGCATTATATCTGGAGACGCGCAAATGGACGTTAATCAGCATCCATTCGCGCATAGGGGGTTAAAACAGCAGCAGCCCCCCAGGGGCCGCCGCCTCCAGAGACGGAGGGGAACGGGGGGGTTAGGAGATGGAGGGGGACCGCAAGAAAGGAAAAGGAGACGGAGGGGACAAGGAGGGGGACAGGGGGTCAAGGAAAACAGCAGAGCATGCTCATAAGGAGCACGCCCGAAGGGATGGATCCAGGCACAGGCAGGGGAGAGGGCTTTGGCCACGGGCAGGGAAGAGGGCAAAAGGAACGGGCGGGGCAGGGCTCACAGGGACCATAGTGGGAAAGGAGAGCGGGACTGTGAGAGGTCCGCCAGCCTCCCAAACCTGCCTCGGGCGCAACAGGAGGGGAGGCCAGCTCAGCCACAAGGGAGCATGCCAGCCCTCACCCTCCTGCTCCATCCGGGCCATAAGGGGGCAGCAACATACCAACCAGCAGCCAAAACTCCGGGTCCTGGGCAGATTGAGGGGGGAAGGGAGACACCACAGCTATAAATACACAGGGGAGGGCCCCTGAAAGCCCGGGAAACTATTAAACCCCTGATTGGTGCACTCCTTCCCCCCCCCCCACCCATGGGACATACCACTATATTTACCCACAAGTTTTACAGACGGGGGAGGGGGCTAAAAACCTTGCCTGTATATTTCTTAACCCCTTAACTGCTCACCAGTCAGGGGGCAAGCTAGTTATGCACAGCTTGCCCCTCCAATTGTCATGCTAGGAGTCAAGCCCAACAAGAGCTGTCCATTCAAGACATGGTCGTCTGGGTGAAAGATTTCGTCTCATCCAATATGAGTACCATGGGGGCCTCCATTGAGGAATTGAAACAACTCGTGACCTCCAAGCATGCCAGACCATCGTCTCCACCTAGGTCCATGGAGGTGTCTGGGGAAGCTGCTCGAGAAGATTCCCAATCTTCATCATCATCTGAGGAGGATAAATTTCAGTACATGTTTTTTCCGGTTTTTGAGAAAACGTTTTTTTCTCAAATCCAGTCTGACTTGGACCAGGGGGTCTCAAGAGAGGACATCCTTGCCTCCTTTAAGACAGCTACATTTAGCGATTGATTTTCTTTGCAATGCTGCTCCCCAGCATTGAAAATTTGCTGCCAAATCCATGGCTCTCTCTGTTGCGGGCCATCGCCCTCTGTGGCTTAAGCCTTGGAGGTCAGATACCTCCTCTAAGCATACTCTGTGTGCTATGTCCTATCAGCCTGGCATTCTGTTTGGGACCGAACTCGACCGCATTATGGAGGGGCTGTCTGATAGGAAGGGGAAATCTCTTCCTCAGTAGTTCTTTCGCGGTCGAGGCAAAAGGTACGGAGCCAGGTCAGGCTCCCAAAACCAAACCCAAAAAGATTGGGGGTCCCAAAGACAAAGGGGCGCTAGACACTCCAGGGGCGGAAGGTCCTCGGCAACCTGACTAAGGGCCTCTCCGAGGCTCTTGGATTGTTGCCAGTGCCCCCATTATGTCTCAACTCCCCTACCCTTCCATTCCTGTGGGCGGTCGCCTTCAGCATTTCCGGTCTTCCTGGGAAGCTCATATTCAGGACCCTTGGGTCCTTTGGATAATTTCGGAAGGTTACAAGGTAGAGTTAGACAGCATTCCTCCAGACAAGTTTGTCAGGACCAGACTTTTACCTTCCAACAAGCAAACAGTGTTGGAAGCTTATATTCAGTATCTCCAAAAGGGAGCCTTGGAAGAGGTTCCTCTTCATGAGCAGGGGGCAGGAATCTATTCTCCTGCGTGCTTGGTCCCCAAAGTCACTGGAACCTGGAGAATGATAATAGACCTAAGGTTTTTCAACCGGTCTATCAGACGCAAACGTTTCCGGATGGAAACCATACAGTCTGTCATCAATGTTCTCATGCCAGGGGATTTCCTGGCAACTTTGGATCTCAATGATGCTTGCCTTCATATTCCCATCCACCTTTAAGTGGTAGTTTCTGTGGTGGCATCTCTAAGACTTCAGGGACTATGTATAGTCCCTTACAAAGCCTCTTCTCAAGCGATCCTGTCCCAACATATTCAAACAGCTGTTTCCTTCCTCCATCAACTAGGATGGATAATCAATTGGCATGAATATTCATCTAACTCCCGATAGGAAGCTGCAAGTTCAGGAAACAGCCCAATCTCTCTTAGTTGCCAGGAGGGTAACCCTCCATTATCTAATGAGAATGTTGGGACTAATGTCATCAACTGCGGGAGTGGTTCCTTGGGCATTATGGCACCTACGTCTGCTTCAGACGGAAGTATTACCCAAGTGGGATCACAGTCTGGAGGGACTAAATTCCGTGCACTCCCTGCCTGGTAGAGTCATCTCCAGGACGGCAAGTCCCTGATCCAAACTGATTGGATCATACTTACCACAGACGCATCCCTTGTAGGCTGGGGAGCGCACTTGTTGGACAAAATAGTCCAGGGGTCCTGGTCACCTCAGGAGAAGATGTTGTCTTCAAAACTCCTAGAAATCAGGGCCATCAGATTAGCCCTATTTCACTTTGTGCCTTACATCCAAGGCAAGGCGGTAAAGGTTTAATCAAACAGCATGACAGTTGTTCTATACATCAACAAGCAGGGAGGCACGAGGTCACAAAGTCTCCTGAGAGAGATAGGTGTGATTCTGGATTGGACAGAAGTGAACCTCTCCCTTTTGTCAGCCGTCCACATCCGGGGCACTTACAATATAATTGTGGATCGCCTGAGCAGAGGTCTGCCTACCGGAGAATGTTCTCTTCATCCAGACATCTTCAAGGAGATTTCGCTCAGGTGGGGTATGCCAGAGATCGATCTCATGGCAACAAGGTTCAACGCCAAGGTGCAAAGGTTTTGCTCCCTTTACAGGGAGGACAATCCTGTGGCGATAGATGCATCCTGTGTCAATCCCTTGGAGGTTTAGGCTGGCCTACATCTTCCTCCAATTTCCTTGATTCTGAGGGTATTGATGAAAATCTGTCATAGTCATCATTCCATACTGGCCCACAAGAACTTGGTTTACCCAGCTCATTCAGATGAGTCGGGGTCAATTTTGGAGGCTTCCCCCAGAGCAAGCACTAGTGTCGGAGGACACTCACAGCTGCTCCGATCTCCAAATGTTCAACCTGACAGCCTGAAGGTAGACCAGTCCCTTCCAAATGTAGAAGGGCTTTAAGGGGCCGCCTTGAGTACCTTATTGCACTCCAGATTTGAAGCCACGTCAAGATCCTATAGAAGAATATGGAATATATTCTCATCCTGGTGCCGGCTACGCCAACTGTCTGCCAAGAATCCTGCCACTTCTGCAGTTCTTCAGTTTCTACAAGACGGACTAGACAAAGGTTTATCTCCTTCCACCCTAAGAGTGCAAGTGTCTGCCATCTCAGCTTTTCTCCACAGGTCTCTCTCAAAATCCCCTGGTTAGAAGATTCCTTAACCTGTTAAGGACGTAGGGCGTAAATGTACACCCTATGGACCTGGTGTTTACATCACACCGGGTTGGTCTAACAGCGCGCAGCACCGATTGTTGTACCGCGCGCTATTAACCCTTCAGACGCGGCGATCAAAGTTGATCGCCACATCTGAAAGTGAAAGTAAACGCTTCCCGGCAGCTCAGTCGGGCTGATCGGGACATCGCGATAAAATCGCGATGTCCCGATCAGCTAGGACGCGAGCGGAGAACCCCTTACCTTGCTCCGTCACGTCCGATCTGGGTTGAGCAATCGAGCCCCTATCTCGCTGATCCATGCAAAGTTATGGCTTTGCAGGGATCAGCATAAGAGATCAGTGTGTGCAGTGTTATAGCTCCCTATGGGAGCTATAGCACTGCAAAATAAAAAGTTTGAATCACCCCCCTATTCCCATATAAAAAAAAAAAAAAACATGTGTAAATAAAAATAAACATATATGATATCGCCCCGTGCGAAAATGTCCGAACTATAAAAATATATTGTTAATTAAATCACACGATCAATGGCCTACGCCCAAAAAATTCCAAAGTCCAAAATAGCGTATTTTTGGTCACTTTTTATATCATGAAAAAATGAATAAAAAGCGATCAAAAAGTCAGATCAATACAAAATGAGTCCTCATACGGTCCCCCCCCCGGTACGTACGCGGAAAAAAAAAAGTTATAGGGGTTAGAAAATGAGAATTTTTAACATATACATGTTACGCCGAGCGCTCCGGGTCCCCGTTCCTCCCCGGAGCGCTCGCCTCATCTTCGTTGTTGCAGCGCCCCGGTCAGATCCACTGACCGGGTGCGCTGCGGTCCCGCCTTCAGCCGGGGTGCGATTCGCGATGCGGATAGCGCCCGCTCGCGATGCGCACCCCGGTCCCCGTACCTGACTCGCTCTCCCTCGGTCCTCTCCCGGCGCGCGCGGCCCCGCTCCCTAGGGCGCGCGCGCGCCGGGTCTCTGCGATTTAAAGGGCCAGTGCACCAATGATGGTGCCTGGCCCAATCTTCCCAATTAGCTTAATTGGCTCCCACCTGTGCACTTCCCTATATCACCTCACTTCCCCTGCACTCCCTTGCCGGATCTTGTTGCACTTGTGCCTAGTGAAAGCATTCCTTGTCTGTTCCTAGTCCGTGTTCCTGACCTCCTGCCGTTGCCCCTGACTACGATCCTTGCCGCCTGCCCCCGACCTTCTGCTACGTCCGACCTTGCTTCTGCCTACTCCATTGTACCGCGCCTATCTTCAGCATCTTCAGCAGCCAGAGAGGTGAGCCGTTGCTAGTGGATACGACCTGGTCACTACCGCCGCAGCAAGACCATCCCGCTTTGCGGCGGGCTCTGGTGAAAACCTGTAGTGACTTAGAACCGGTCCACTAGCGCGGTCCTCGCCATCCCTCTCTGGCACAGAGGATCCACTACCTGCCAGCCGGCATCGTGACAGTAGATCCGGCCATGGATCCCGCTGAGGTTCCCCTGCCAGTTGTCTCTGATATCGCCCGACAGATCGCCCATCTAACCCACCAGCTGTCGGAAGTGTCCACCATTTTGCACCAACATCCCCTGCCAGTTGCCTCTGATATCGCCCGACAGGTCGCCCTTCTAACCCACCAGCTGTCGGAAGTGCGCCAACATTCGCAACTTCTTCAGCAATCATCTCCTCCGCCAGCTCCTGCACCTCCTCCGCAGCGAGTGGCCACTCCTAGCCTCTGCCTGTCCTTGCCGGACAAATTTGATGGGGACTCTAAGTATTGCCATGGCTTTCTTTCGCAATGTTCCCAGCACTTGGAGATGATGTCGGACCAGTTTCCTACTGAAAGGTCTAAGGTGGCTTTCGTGTTCTGCCTTCTGTCTGGAAAAGCCCTGTCATGGGCCGCACCGCTCTGGGACCGCAATGACCCCGTCACTGCCTCTGTACACTCCTTCTTCTCGGAAATTCGAAGTGTCTTTGAGGAACCTGCCCGAGCTTCTTCAGCCGAGATTGCCCTGCTGAACCTGGCCCAGGGTGTTTCTTCCGTTGGCGAGTACGCCATTCAGTTCCGTGCTCTTGCTTACGAGTTGTCCTGGAATAGTGAGACTCTCTGCGCGACCTTTAAAAAAGGCCTATCCAGCAACATTAAAGATGTTCTGGCCGCACGAGAGACTCCTGCTGACCTACATGAACTCATTCATCTAGCCACTCGCATTGACATGCGTTCTTCCGGATGGCGTCTGGAGCTCCGCCTGGATATGGACTTTGTTCGCACGAAGCGTTTTTTCTCTCCGGCTCCTCTCTCCTCTGGTCCTCTGCAATCTGTTCCTGTGCTTCCCGCCGCGGAGGCTATGCATGTTGACCGGTCTTGCTTGACACCTCAAGAGAGGACACGACGCCGCATGGAGAATCTTTGCCTGTACTATGCCGGTACCGAACACTTCCTGAAGGATTGTCCTATCCGTCCTCCCTGCCTGGAAAGACGTACGCTGACTCCGCACAAAGGTGACACAGTTCTTGATGTCAACTCTGCTTCTCCACGCCTTACTGTGCCTGTGCGGATATCTGCCTCTACCTTCTCCTTTTCTACTATGCTCTTCTTGGATTCCGGATCTGCAGGAAAATTTTTTTTGGCCTCTCTCATCAACAGGTTCTACGTTCCTGTGACCAGTCTCGCCAGACCCCTCTACATCTATTGTTTTTTCAATAAAAGATTGGACTGTCTCGTACATTTCCACACAGAACCCCTCCTAATTTGCATTGGACCTAATCTCGGAAAAATTGAGTTTTTTTTCTTCAGGTTCTTTGGCCCCAAGAAGAGGGGGAGACCCAAGGGGGGGGGGTACTGTTACGCCGAGCGCTCCGGGTCCCCGTTCCTCCCCGGAGCGCTCGCCTCATCTTCGTTGTTGCAGCGCCCCGGTCAGATCCACTGACCGGGTGCGCTGCGGTCCCGCCTTCAGCCGGGGTGCGATTCGCGATGCGGATAGCGCCCGCTCGCGATGCGCACCCCGGTCCCCGTACCTGACTCGCTCTCCCTCGGTCCTCTCCCGGCGCGCGCGGCCCCGCTCCCTAGGGCGCGCGCGCGCCGGGTCTCTGCGATTTAAAGGGCCAGTGCACCAATGATGGTGCCTGGCCCAATCTTCCCAATTAGCTTAATTGGCTCCCACCTGTGCACTTCCCTATATCACCTCACTTCCCCTGCACTCCCTTGCCGGATCTTGTTGCACTTGTGCCTAGTGAAAGCATTCCTTGTCTGTTCCTAGTCCGTGTTCCTGACCTCCTGCCGTTGCCCCTGACTACGATCCTTGCCGCCTGCCCCCGACCTTCTGCTACGTCCGACCTTGCTTCTGCCTACTCCATTGTACCGCGCCTATCTTCAGCATCTTCAGCAGCCAGAGAGGTGAGCCGTTGCTAGTGGATACGACCTGGTCACTACCGCCGCAGCAAGACCATCCCGCTTTGCGGCGGGCTCTGGTGAAAACCTGTAGTGACTTAGAACCGGTCCACTAGCGCGGTCCTCGCCATCCCTCTCTGGCACAGAGGATCCACTACCTGCCAGCCGGCATCGTGACAATACATTTTCCTGCATGCAGTTATGATTTTTTTCCGAAGCACGACAATATCCAACCTATATAAGTAGGGTATCATTTTAACCGTATGGACCTACAGAATAAAGATAAGGTGTTATTTTTACCGAAAAATGCACTGCGTAGAAACGGAAGCCCCCAAAAGTTACAAAATGAAATTTTTTCTTCAATTTTGTTGCACAATGAATTTTTTTTCCGCTTCCTCGTGGATTTTTGGGTAAAATGACTAATGTCACTGCAAAGTAGAATTGGTGGCGCAAAAAATAAGCCATCATATGGAATTTTATGTGCAAAAATTAAAGTGTTATGATTTTTAGAAAGTGATGAGGAAAAAATGAAAATGCAAAAACAGAAAAACCCTGCATCTTAAAGGGGTTAAAGGAGCTTCTAGAATCAATCCTACAATCATTCGACCTATCCCTGTGTGGGATTTATCAGTCGTGCTCAGGGGGGTTATCATCTCCCCCCTTCGAGCCTCTGGAGGAGGTGGATCTTAAATATCTCACCCTGATGATTACCTTCTTGTTGGCCATTACCTCTGCAAAACTCCAAGCTTTCTCAGCATTTGAGCCCTACATTCAGGTTTTGAGCCCTACATTAAGGACCGGGTTCTTTTGAAGTTTTTGCCATCCTTCATTCCTAAAGTGACAACTTTTACTAATATCAACCAGGTTGTTTCTCTTCCTGTGTCAGCTCCACTCCCCTCCTCGGAAGAAAAACAGAGGCCTTCTCAGCCTCGACCTATCGAGATGTCTTCGGATTTACCTGGATCGATCCAAGGAGTTCTGTAAGGATGAAAACCTTCTAATCCTTTTTCCTAGTGGATGTAAGGGCCACAAGGCATCCAAACCAACAGTCGCTGGATTAAGGAAGTTGTTCGGGAGTCTCATGTTTCTCAGGGTCTAGAGTCCCCTGAATTTGTTAAAGCTCACTCTACTAGAGAAGTAGTTACTTCTTTTGCAGGGAGAAGCTCGATTCCTTTGGAACTCATTTGTAAGTCAGCTTTTTGGAGTTCTCATTACACCTTTATCTCTCACTATAGAGTGGATTCCAGAATAGCTAGCTATTCCTCATTTGGGCAGCCGGTTTTATCCTCTGCCAGGCATGAGTGACCTCCCATGGGCGTATCTGCTTGCTAAATCTCCATATGTGCCACTGGTTAGGACGTAAGGGAAACGTTAATTTCTAACGATAATTTGTTTTCCCTTAGTTCTAACAGTGGCACAACAATCCCTCCCTATATTTCTTGTATGTTTTTTCTTTACTTGCTATAACACTAGGGTGTGGGTGTTTTCTCCTCCTTTTATGGGGGAGGTAGGAGGGTCTAAAGACTTAATTACTTGTGGTGTGTCATTAAAATTCCACCGGTCCTAACCAGTTCCACGGGGGCATAATACCCCATATGTGCCACTGTTAGGACTAAGGGAAAACTAATTATCATTAGAAATTAATGATTCTTGGATCCCCACAGGTGTTCTTCAGAACAGCCATCTTCACTATCTGTTGGAGCACCTTAAAGGGGTACTCTGCCCCTAGACATCTTATCCTCTATACAAAGGATAAGGTATAAGATGTCTGATCGCGGGGGTCCTGCTGCTGGGGACTCTGCGATCTCGGCTGCGGAACCCCAAACATCCAGTGAATGGAGCGAATTTTGTCATGGTCATGCCCCGCTCCCCTACCCTGCGGCAGGACCCCTGCGATCTCCCTGCTGCACCCGGCATTCGTTTAGAGCATCGGGTGCGGCCGTCACGCCCCCCTCCCATAGACTTGCATTGAGGGGCGTGACCGTGAGGTCACGAGACTCCGACGCTGAACCCGACACTCTAAAGAAATGCCGGGTGCAGCAGGGAGATCGCCGCTGGGTAGGGGATAAGATGTTTAGGGGAGGAGTACCCCTTTACAGCTAATTCAAGCAGGCAAATGCAAATAACACGTAATGAGATACGAGAGATATTTTTTTTGCATTCTACTATGAGACCAGAGGCCGTGTTAACATTTGGCATTTTACTAGCGGTACTGTTGTAGTAATGTGCACGTATCTGCCTCCTTTGTTATGTGAAATAACCAAAATCGATGTGAAAATAGCACGTTTAACCGTGATTTGCATAATCAATTTAAATCTGCGCAATTTTTTGAATTATTTCAGTAAAAGTGCAGCGATAACGTGACAGTACCGCAAAGCATCAAAGCCAAAGTAAGCAGTATGCCTCTGGATGAAATAGCACAACCTGTTCCATTTTGTGCATCCATTTCTTTGAGTTTTGTTGATTGCACCTAATTTGCAAAGACTGACAAAGTGTTAAAAACATTGCGAAGGACGTCGGTGTAGCACAACAAGTGTGATTGTGTTAGAATTGCTGCCTGTGGTTCTCGCTGCATATATCACACATGCCTACGTGTACTCCGAGCACATAAATTCACTTCTGCATGGCATCCATTAGTCAACACATCAGAAAAACATTGGGGTGGGGTGGGGGGGTGGGGATTTTTTTTTTTTTTGCAATAATGTCTTAAGGTTTGCACATTTCTGCTAAATAACTAAAATTGTGCCAGATTTATCAAAACATTGATACTTTATCATTGCATGGAGTCACAGTCCCCTTCCAACACATATGATGAAGTGTTGTAAGTGGCAGGAATATCGGGAGAGCTTGATAAATATACAGTGTTCATAGAGAAGGTCTAATTGCATTGATAAATCTTCTCCTATTACTTCTGTACAGTATATCATTGGTTTGTGCACATACTTGGATTGCAGTATATACCAGAGGGATGAGGACCACCCTTAGGGCTCTTTCGGTGGTATTGCTATTACGAGCCCATGCACATGAGCTGTCCACCCATAACAAGTTGTCATGTACTTTACCTGTAGCTATGCTTGGTACCCAGAATAACCAAATAGTTTTACTGGTACAAAGCAAATTGCCAACAGATAGGGTCCCATTTGTGCCTTCACACAGTAGTAAGCCCCCCTATGTGACCCCAAATAATTTTAAGCCCTCTATGTGACCCCACACAGTAGTAAGCCCCTCTCTATGATCCCAAACAGGCATAAGCCCCCCTTTGAGATCGTACACAGTAGTAACCCCCATGTGATCCCGTACAGTAGTAAGCACCCTATGTGACTCCCACACAGTAGTAACCCCCCTATGTCGACCAATACAGTAGTAAGCCCCCACAACGTGACCCCACAGTAGTAAGAGTGACTTCACATTGACTCCTACATGATCCCTCTTAGTAGTAAGCCCCTCTATGTGATCCCACACAGTAGTAAACCCCTATGTAACTCCACACAGTAGTATGCCCCCTATGTTACCTCTGCACACTAGTAAGCCCCACTATGTGACCCTACACAGTATTGAGCCCACTATGTGACCCCACGCAGTAGTAAGCTCCCTTTGTGACCCCACATTGTAGGATGCCCCTTTATGTGACCCCACACAGTAGTAAGCCCTTCTATGTGACCTCACACAGTAGTAAACCCCCTATGTAACCCCAGGTAGTATTTGTGCCATTGATGCCCCCACACAAGTAGTAAGTCTCCCCAATTAATAGTGCTACTCTTTGCAACAATGGGGAAAAATAAGCTGTTGTAAATGCATCGCACCACCTGAAAATCAGGCAAGACCAAGTCTCTGTCATAGCCATCATTCCATACTGGCCCACAAGAGATGGTTCACCCAGCTCATTCAGATGAGTCGGGGTCACTTTTGGAGGCTTCCCCCAGAGCAAGCACTAGTGTCGGGGGACACTCACAGCTGCTCCAATCTCCAAATGTTCAACCTGACAGCCTGGAGGTTGACCAGTCCCTTCCAAATGTAGAAAGGCTTTAAATCGCCGTCTTGAGTACCTTATCCCACTCCAGATTTGAAGCCACGTCAAGATCCTATAGAAGAATATGGAATATATTCTCATCCTGGTGCCGGCTACGCCAACTGTCTGCCAAGAATCCTGCCACTTCTGCAGTTCTTCAGTTTCTACAAGACGGACTAGACAAAGGTTTATCTCCTTCCACCCTAAGAGTGCAAGTGTCTGCCATCTCAGCTTTTCTCCACAGGTCTCTCTCAAGATCCCCTGGTTAGAAGATTCCTTAAAGGAGCTTCTAGAATCAATCCTACAATCATTCGACCTATCCCTGTGTGGGATTTATCAGTCGTGCTCAGGGGGGTTATAATCTCCCCCTTTTGAGCCTTTGGAGGAGGTGGATCTTAAATATCTCACCCTGATGATTACCTTCTTGTTGGCCATTACCTCTGCAAAACGAGTCGGAGAACTCCAAGCTTTCTCAGCATTTGAGCCCTACATTCAGGTTTTGAGCCCTACATTCAGGACCGGGTTCTTTTGAAGTTTTTGCCATCCTTCATTCCTAAAGTGCCAACTTTTACTAATATCAACCAGGTTGTTTCTCTTCCTGTGTTAGCTCCACTCCCCTCCTCGGAAGAAAAACAGAGGCCTTCTCAGCCTCGACCTATCGAGATGTCTTCGGATTTACCTGGATCGATCCAAGGAGTTCCGTAAGGATGAAAACCTTCTTATCCTTTTTTCTAGTCGAAGTAAGGGCCACAAGGCATCCAAACCAACATTTTTTTAAACTGTTCAGAGTAGGAGCAAATCCCCATAGCAAACCTCTCCTACTTTTGACAGTTCCTAAAATTGACAGAGGTGTCAGCAGAGAGCACTGTGGTCAGGCAGAAAGGAAATTCAAAAAGAAAAGAACTTCCTGTGGAGCATACAGCAGCTGATAAGTACTGGAAGGATTAAGATTTTTAAATAGAAGGCATTTACAAATCTGTTTAACTTTCTGGCACAAGTTAATTTGAAAAAATAAATAAGTACATAAATAAATGTTTTACAGTGGAGTACCTGTGGTGAGCTTGGGGGATGTAGAGTGAACAGGGGGTGTTGCAGAGTAGTGTTGCAGGGTATAGCATTAATCCTTGATTGTCGTGACGCCAGGGTGCGGGCTTCCTCTAGATATAAATGTTCTACCGACACCCGTCCCAAGAACGATAGGGAGGAATAAATGGATTGTCCACAGCCGGAATTGTAATTAACTTGAAATAACTTTACTGCAGATTTTATGCAGGATGAATAACAAACAGTTTTTTGCAGAGGACTGGTACTTGGGCTCCTCACAGGTTGGCTGGGACTTTGAGGTAAAATAAGCTTTGACTTTTGCTGTACGCTGTTCCACTGAATTTAGGGGTATGTTTTGGTTCGGTAGTCACGTAGGATTGGTAGGAAGGAGTTGGATTAACTCACGATTTAGAATGCGCCGAAGTGGAAGGCTTCAGGCCTAGCTTGTCTTGTCACTGCGATAACAGATCTGCTTTCTTTCATATCCAGGATACAAGAGAGCGATTAAGTGGATACAGCGCCCTTATATACTGAAGGGGCAGGATCAAAGCTTATTGGTCCCCAAACCTGTCAGTCCTAGTACAAAGCATTATGGTACATCACATGACCTATCACATGACCCAAAGGTCCTTGAACCTTAGCATAACACAATTATTAACGATCACATGACCTAAGGTCCTGTACATGTATTTACACTATAGCAAAATATATTAAATATATACATTTCTTAATAGAACTACGAGGCGACTAGGGGTTAACCCACCAGGAAAGCCCTACCAGCATGGAGGAACTCTGACTGTGGGGACCTACGACAAAGGTACGGGACCAAGTCCATTACCGGGACACCGCATGCCCCCTTAAGGACTCAGATACAGATGAAAGCAGTGCTGGTAACCTGACTAATGAATGCCGATGTAGCGTCGGTAGCTTATTTGCCCCCTGGCTTTGTAGTCCCAATGCCATTGTGCCCGTTGCGAACCCTATAATTAAACCACAGGACAGTTGTGGTGCTGTGTTGGAATAAAGCAGCCATCTATCCATAACAACCCCTATAAAACACATGAGCTGTTATAATACCGTGAATATTGTCAATGCAGTTTGGGACTCTTTCAGTAGTAATCCTTTTTACTATGTTAACTCATTCAGTACACAATTCCCTGCACTTCCGAATGGCAATGACCTTATTTCATGTGTAACGCTGCTCTGTAATTCAGAACCCCCTTAGTGTAAAGATATTCACGCCTTGTACAATATCATTCGTCCTTCATTTCTTACTCAATGATTATCCTGAAGGTCATCGCTTTGCGGAATTACATTATGTGTGTTTTTGCTGAACTTTCCATTCAACCGTACTGAAATTATGAATATGTGAAGACTGCAGGTGAATTCTTTATTGAAAAGGATATGTGTTAACTGTAGTCTAGATTCTATGTGTGTGTATGTGTGTATATATATATATATATATATATATATATATATATATATATATATACACAGTGGTCCCCCAACATACGATGGTAATCAGTTCCAAATGGACCATCGTTTGTTGAAACCATCGTATGTTGAGGGATCCGTGCAATGTAAAGTATAGGACAGTGGTCTACAACCTGCGGACCTCCAGATATTGCAAAACTACAACACCCAGCATGCCCGGACAGCCGTTGGCTGTCCGGGCATGCTGGGAGTTGTAGTTTTGCAACATCTGGAGGTCCGCAGGTTGAAGACCACTGGTATTGGAGGTTATTCTCACGTGTCCCCGCCGCTCCGGACCGTCACCGCTCGTCACCGCTTCCTTGGATGTCGCCTTCCATCGCTGTCGCCGCGTCCCTGAGGTGTCACCGACGCTCCGGCAAGGCCTCTGCTTCCCCGGCATCCTCGCTCTCCGTCGCCGCCATCACGTCGCTATGCACGCCGCTCCTATTGGATGACGGGACGGCGCACGCAGCGACGTGATGACGACGATGGAGAGCACCGACGATGCAGGGGATCCCGAAGAGGACGCGCCGGAGCCCCGAGGACAGGTAAGTGATCGTCACCAGAGCACATGGGGCACCGTAAACGGCTATCTGGTGGCAGCTGAAGCAGTCTGCGCTGCCGGATAGCCATTTATGCGATGGCCCCGACATACAAAAGCATCGTATGTTGATGCTGTCTTCAACATGCGATGGCCACTGAGAGGCCATCGTATGTTGAAATGATCGTATGTCGGGGCCATCGTAGGTCGGGGGGGGGGGTCACCGTATATATATATATATATATATATATATATATATACTTGAAGAAAAGTCGGTGGCACTCCAAATGGTGAAAAAAAAAGTGATGTTTATTCACTCCCAAATAAGGCTATGTTTCAGTAACCTCACACTGCCCCCTTGGGGTTCTTGACGGCTCGTGAATCGCGAGGCACAACATTTGGAAAAGTCAGTGAAATACTGGGAGAATATAGTGATGTCAGATGAGAGAAGAATGGAACTGTTTGGCGTCATAACACACCCCTTGTTTGGAGGAGAAAAGGCTGCACATCCCCCTAAAAACACCAACGGTGAAGTTTGGAGGTCGGAACATCATGGTGTGGGGCGACTTATCAGCAAATGTTTCAGCCAAACCTCACATCATTGAAGGTAGGATGAATGGGCGAATTGTGACAAAAATCTGCTGCCATCTACCAGGAGGATAAAGATGAGGGAGGGCGGACATTTCAGCAAAAGAATGACCCCAAACACACAGCCAAGGAAATTCTCAAATGGTTTAAAAGAAAATAAAGCTGCTAGAACAGCCCTGTTGATCACCTGACTTATATGCCATTGAAAATCTATGGAAAGCCCTCAAGATCATGATTCATAGAAGAGGCCCGGGGAACCTTCAGGATTTGAAGATTGTTTGTGGGAATGAATGGGCCAAAATCACACCAGAACTAGTTTCTCCATACAGGAGGCATCTTGAAGCTAGAATTAGGAGCCATAAAAGTATGTAAATCAGGATTTAAAGGGGTACTCTGCCCCTAGACATCCTATACCCTATCCAAAGGATAGGGGATGCCAGATAGCGGGGGTCCCGCTGCTGGAGACCCCAGGGATCTCGGCTGCAGCACCCACCTGTACGGCTTCCGGCAACGCTGAAGGCTTCGGATCCCGACCACAATGGCGGTAGAGCGTGACGTCACAACTCCGCCCCGTGTGACTTCATGCCCCGCCCGCTCAATGCAAGTCTATGGGAGGGGGCGTGATGGACCTCCCATAGACTTGCATTGAGAGGGCGGGGTGTGACGTCACACGGGGCGGGGCATGGCATCACACGGGGCAGAGTCGTTACATCACGCTCTTCCGCCATTGTGGTCGGGATCCGAAGCCTCCAGTGTTGCCGGAATAAAAATACCGGCCATGCTAATTTGCATAAATAATTATATATGCGTAACATTGCAGGATACACATATGGGGGTGAAATTTTGTCCTATTCTGACCCCTACAACTTTTTTATTGTTCCTTATATGGGCCTCGTTTTTTCCGACCCGATCTGTAGTTTTTAACAGGACCCTTTTTGTTTTGATGGGACGCTTTTTTTAAATTCAATTCTGCAGTTGCAGTTAGTTACTAACTACAACTCCCAGCAAGCCCTGATACAGCTTGTGGCTCAGCAGCTGCCCCGAACGAAAACTACAACGCCCAGCATTTTGGACTATATAGAAGTACTGTATATAGTATAAGTTAGTGTTTTCCAACCAGGGTGCCTCCAGCTGTTGCAAAACTACAACTCTCAACATGCCCGGACAGCCGTTGGCTGTCCGGGCATGTTGGGAGTTATAGTTTTGCAACAGCTGGAGGCACTCTGGTTGGGAAACACTGGTATAGTATATGGTGCAACATTCCGGGAGTTGGAGGATTGGTTGGATTGCCGGTATTTTTAATATAAAAATACCGGCATGGTGTCCAAAATACTGTCTGTGCCAGTAAAATACCGGCCAGGTTGACAACCCTAGCTGTATCTGGCATTACAGCTCTGTCTCCATCAGGTAGAATTTCTTTCCCAATACAATTGATCCGAACCCCTCAGCAGTGGAGGTCGCTCATATATCTGCAGCGGTAGCAGTCACACCGGTGTTGTAGACGGCCCTGTTACGTCTCTGACTACCCAAATCACAAGAATAATAGGAATATTTCTATGAATCTCTTTGTCGATGCCGTTTCCGGTATGATTCACTATGAGTCAACCCTCTTACCTTCTAGGAAACATCATTTAAGCTAAAAGCCTACTATCAAAACTGACATCCCCGGGACCGCGGCTCGGTATCCTGCCGCACTTCTGGGATAATATTCAGAACATGTTAAACAATTGGAAGTTCAGGCATTACGTGTATGTAACATTGTAATTCTATCAGACACTCAAGGCCAAAGTATTGTAGATGTAGAAAGATAAAAACCTTGTTCTGCTATCTGTTGTATTCCTGCAGAGGGGTGAAGCTCTGCTATTAAAGGGAATGCATCCGGGCCTGGTGCAAGGATTGCTGCCAATCTAGGTGAAGGATAATTTTGCCGCCCCTTGACCCCCCCCCCCCCCGTTGGCTCTGCCCTTTGACACATCCCACATTCCTACTGAGGTGACTCACTGTAACAAACCTCCTCCTCATGTCATTACCTTACTACTGGGGTGACACACTGTAACAAACCTCCTCATCATGTAATCTCCTTACTACTGGGGTGACACACTGTAACAAACCTCCTCCTCATGTAATCACCTTACTACTGGGGTGACACACTGTAACAAACCTCCTCCTCATGTAATCCTCCTTACTACTGGGGTGACACACTGTAACAAACCTCCTCCTCATGTAATCACCTTACTACTGGGGTGACACACTGTAACAAACCTCCTCTTCATGTAATCACCTTACTACTGGGGTGACACACTGTAACAAACCTCCTCCTCATATAATCTCCTAACTACTGGGGTGACACACTGTAACAAACCTCCTCCTCATGTAATCCTCCTTACTACTGGGGTGACACACTGTAACAAACCTCCTCCTCATGTAATCACCTTACTACTGGGGTGACACACTGTAACAAACCTCCTCCTCGTGTAATCACCTTACTACTGGGGTGACACACTGTAACAAACCTCCTCTTCATGTAATCACCTTACTACTGGGGTGACACACTGTAACAAACCTCCTCCTCATGTAATCTCCTAACTACTGGGGTGACCTACTGTAACAAACCTCCTCCTCATGTAATCACCTTACTACTGGGTTGACACACTGCAACAAACCTCCTCCTCATGTAATCACCTTACTACTGGGGTGACACACTGTAACAAACCTCCTCTTCATGTAATCACCTTACTACTGGGGTGACACACTGTAACAAACCTCCTCTTCATGTAATCTCCTTACTACTGGGGTGACACACTGTAACAGACCTCATATAATCACCTTACTACTGGGGTGACACACTGTAACAAACCTCCTCCTCGTGTTATCCCCTTACTACTGGGGTGACACACTGTAACAAACCTCCTCCTCATAAAATCTCCTTACTACTGGGGTGACACACTGTAACAAACCTCCTCATGTAATCTCCTTACTACTGGGGTGACACACTGCAACAACCCTCCTCCTCATGTAATCTCCTTACTACTGGGGTAACACACTGTAACAACCCTCCTCCTCATGTAATCTCCTTATTACTGGGGTGACACACTGTAACAAACCTTCTACTCATGTAATCTTCTTACTAATGGGGTGACACACTGTAACAAACCTCCTCCTCATGTAATCTCCTTACTACTGGGGTGACACACTGTAACAAACCTCCTCATGTAATCTCCTTATTACTGGGGCGACACACTGTAATAAACCTCCTCCTCATGTAATCTCCTTACTACTGGGGTGACACACTGTAACAAGCCTCCTCCTTATGTAATCTCCTTACTACTGGGGTGACACACTGTAACAAACCTCCTCCTCATGTAATCTCCTTACTACTGGGGTGACACACTGTAACAAACCTCCTACTCATGTAATCTCCTTACTACTGGGGTGACACACTGTAACAAACCCCCTTCCTCATGTAATCTCCTTACTACTGGGATGGCAGGGTGTTGCTGGAGGGGCAGGTGCTTCTGACGCTGGCTAGCCTTATTTTTGTGGGCAAAGCGGTGCCCCCATCAAGAGTGCGCTCTTTGCCTATAGACAGCGCTGGCCCTGAATGCATCATGAACAAATTACTATTATCATGGCAGATATTATTGTGCAATACTAAGTAGCTCCTCACTACAAGGAAAAGAACTTGCTCTACACTGCCACCTATTGGAGGTCAGGCTTTTGGGGGGACAACTGCACTCTATCTTTTCCTAAAAACTATTATAATCTATGACATTTCAGCTGTCCTGCCTATACACAAAATTCAAGAAGGAAGAGTGAGCCTCCAATATGGCTGACCCCAGGAATGTTTAAAAAAAATAAAAAAAATACAACATAAGAGAAAGCACAAACACTTTATTTCCCTTTCACAGACTTATATCCTATGAATAAATCTACAACTACATATATGAGCCATTTCCTTTAACCCCTTAAGGACCGAGCCCTTTTTCACCTTAAGGACCGGAGCGCTTTTTGCAATTCTGACCACTGTCACTTTAAACATTAATAACTCTGGAATGCTTTTAGTTATCATTCTGATTCCGAGATTGTTTTTTCGTGACATATTCTACTTTAACTTAGTGGTAAAATTTTATGGTAACTTGCATCCTTTCTTGGTGAAAAATCACCAAATTTGATGAAAAAAATGAAAATTTAGCATTTTTCTAACTTTGAAGCTCTCTGCTTGTAAGGAAAATGGATATTCAAAATATATATTTTTTGGGTTCACATATACAATATGTTTACTTTATGTTTGCATCATAAAATTTATGAGTTTTTACTTTTGGAAGACACCAGAGGGCTTCAAAGTTCAGCAGCAATTTTGAAATTTTTCAGAAAATTTTCAAACTCGCTATTTTTCATGGACCAGTTCACGTTTGAAGTGGATTTGAAGGGCCTTCATATTAGAAATGCCCCATAAAAGACCCCATTATAAAAACTACACCCCCCAAAGTATTCAAAATGACATTCAGTAAGTGTATTAACCCTTTAGGTGTTTCACAGGAATAGCAGCAAAGTGAAGGAGAAAATTCAAAATCTTCATTTTTTACACTCGCATTTTCTTGTAGACCCAATTTTTGAATTTTTGAAAGGGGTAAAAAGGAGAAAATTTTTACTTGTATTTGAAACCCAATTTCTCTCGAGTAAGCACATACCTCATATGTCTATGTTAATTGTTCAGCGGGCGCAGTAGAGGGCTCAGAAGGGAAGGAGCGTCAAATGGTTTTTGGGGGGCATGTCACCTTTAGGAAGCCCCTATGGTGCCAGAACAGCAAAAAAACACACATGGCATACCATTTTGGAAACTAGACTCCTCAGGGAACGTAACAAGGGGTAAAGTGAACCTTAATACCCCACAGGTGTTTCACGACTTTAGCATATGTAAAAAAAAATATTTTTTTTTTACCTAAAATGCTTGGTTTCCCAAAATTTTTACATTTTTAAAAAGGGTAATAGCAGAAAACACCCCCCAAAATTTGAAGCCCAATTTCTCCCGATTCAGAAAACACCCCATATGGGGGTGAAAAGTGCTCTGCTGGCGCGCTACAGGTCTCAGAAAGGAAGGAGTCACGTTTGGCTTTTTGAAAGCAAATTTTGCTCTGGGGGCATGCCGCATTTAGGAAGCCCCTATGGTGCCAGGACAGCAAAAAAAAAAAAAAACACATGGCATACCATTTTGGAAACTAGACCCCTCGGGGAACGTAACAAGGGGTTAAGTGAACCTTTATACCCCACAGGTTTTCCCAAAAATTTTACATTTTTAAAAAGGGTAATAGCAAAAAATACCCCACAAAATTTGAAGCCCAATTTCTCCCGAGTACGGCGATACCCCATATGTGGCCCTAAACTGTTGCCTTGAAATACGACAGGGCTCCAAAGTGAGAGAGCCATGCGCATTTGAGGCCTAAATTAGGGATTGCATAGAGGTGGACATAGGGGTATTCTACGCCAGTGATTCCCAAACAGGGGGCCTCCAGCTGTTGTAAAACTCCCAGCATGCCTGGACAGTCAGTGGCTATCTGGCAATACTGGGAGTAGTTGTTTTGCAACAGCTGGAGGCTCCGTTCTGGAAACAGTGGCGTACCAGACGTTTTTCATTTTTATTGGGGAGGGGAGGGGGGCTGTGTAGGGGTATGTGTATATGTAGTGTTTTTTACTTTTTATTTTATTTTGTGGTAGTGTAGTGTAGTGTTTTTAGGGTACAGTCGCACGGGCGGGGGGTTCACAGTAGTTTCTCGCTGGCAGTTTGAGCTGCGGCAGAAAATTTGACGCAGCTCAAACTTGCAGCCGGATACTTACTGTAATCCTCCGCCCATGTGTGTGTACCCTGTACGTTCACATTGGGGGGGGGGGGGAACATCCAGCTGTTGCAAAACTACAACTCCCAGCATGGACGGTCTATCAGTGCATGCTGGGAGTTGTAGTTTTGCAACCGCTGGAGGCTCCGTTTTGGAAACAGTGACGTACCAGACGTTTTTCATTTTTATTGGGGAGGGGAGGGGGGCTGTGTAGGGGTATGTGTATATGTAGTGTTTTTTACTTTTTATTTTATTTTGTGTTAGTGTAGTGTAGTGTTTTTAGGGTACAGTCGCACGGGCGGGGGGTTAACAGTAGTTTCTCGCTGGCAGTTTGAGCTGCGACAGAAAATTTGCCGCAGCTCAAACTTGCAGCCGGATACTTACTGTAATCCTCCGCCCATGTGAGTGTACCCTGTACGTTCACATTGGGGGGGGGGGGGGGGGGGGGGGAGAAACATCCAGCTGTTGCAAAACTACAACTCCAAGCATGTACGGTCTATCAGTGCATGCTGGGAGTTGTAGTTTTGCAACAGCTGGAGACACACAGGTTGTGAAACACCGAGTTTGGTAACAAACTCAGTGTTTTGCAACCAGTGTGCCTTCAGCTGTTGCAAAAGCTACAACCCCCAGCATGTACGGACAGCGGAAGGGCATGCTGGGTCTTGTAGTTATGCAACAGCCGGAGGCATACTACATTGGCTGGGGATGCTGGGGATTGTAGTTATGCAACAGCTGGAGACACACTGGTTTACTACTTAACTCAGTGTGCCTTCAGCTGTTGCAAAACTACAACTCTCAGCAGTCACCGACAGCCAACGGGCATGCTGGGAGTTGTAGTTATGCAACCACCAGATGCACCACTACAACTCCCAGCATGCACTTTAGCTGATTGTGCAAGCTGGGAGTTGTAGTTACACAACAGCTGAAGGTACACTTTTACATAGAAAGAATGTGCCTTCAGCTGTTGCAAAACTACAAGTCCCAGCATGCCCATAAGGGCATGCTGGGAGTTGTGGTGGTCTGCCTCCTGCTGTTGCATAACTATAGCTCCCAGCATGCCCTTGTTGCATGCTGGGAGCTGTTGCTAAGCAACAGCAGGAGGCTGTCACTCACCTCCAACGATCCAGCAGCACAGGTCAGTCCCTCGTCGTCTCCGCCGCCGCCGCTGCTCCTGGGGCCCCGATCCCAACATTAACGCCGGGGATCGGGGTCCCCAGCACCGGGGGTCGTCTTCCCGCACCCGCTCACGTCCTCCGAAAGAGGGGCGGAGCGGGTTGCGGGAGTGACACCCGCAGCAGGCGCCCTGATTGGTTGGCCGGTAATCCGGCCGACGAATCAGGGCGATCGTGAGGTGGCACCAGTGCCACCTCACCCCTGCTGGCAATGGCTGTTCGGGGCCGTCTCTGACAGCCCCGATCAGCCAGTAATTCCGGGTCATCGGGTCACTGGAGACCCGATTGACCCGGAATCTGCCGCAGATCGCTGGACTGAATTGTCCAGCGATCTGCGGCAATCACCGACATGGGGGGACATAATGACCCCCCTGGGCGATATGCCGGGATGCCTGCTGAACGATTTCAGCAGGCATCCGGCTCCGGCTCCCCTCCGGCTAGCGGTGGGGGCCGGAAATGCTCACGGCGTATCCATACGCCCTCGGTCCTTAAGGACTTGGAAACGGGGGCGTATGGATACGCCCTATGTCCTTAAGGGGTTAAATCCCACCTGCAACCAAACATTGGCGGTGCCGGTGACCATGGATCCTTCTGTTCAGTAACTGTAAGCAGTCTCTTCCTATAAGCTTAGATGTCCATATTCAGCATATCTTAAGTTTAAAGGGGTACTCTGCCCCTAGACATCTCATCCCCTATCCAAAGAATAAAGGAGAAGATGTCTGATCGCGGGACCCCCCCCCCCCGTGATCTCCAGGCAGACGCCCCCACGTTCTGAACATGGAAGTTTGGAGATTCCATGTTTGTAATGTCACACCAGGCCCCCTCCATTCCTGTCTACAGGAGGGGGCGTGACAGCTGCGGTCGCCCCTCATCCGGCGCGAGTGCGGAGTTCGCCTTGTGCACCGGATGACTGAGGTGCCGCAATGGAGATCATGGGGTGTCCCAGCAACCGGACCACTGCGATCAGACATCTCATTCCCTATCCTTTGGATAGGGGATAATATGTTTAGGGGCGGGGTACCCCTTCAAGGAAAGGAAGTAGCTATCTGACAGCTGCCATTACTAGTCATACGACATGTCATGGAGCTATTGTTACGCCTAGCGCTCCGGGTCCCCGCTCCTCCCCGGAGCGCTCACGGCGTCTTTCTCCCTGCAGCTCCCCGGTCGGTCCCGCTGACCAGGAGCGCTGCACTGTCATGGCCGTCGGGGATGCGATTCGCACAGCGGGACGCGCCCGCTCGCGAATCGCATCCCAGGTCACTTACCCGTCCCGGTCCCCTGCTGTCATGTGCTGGTGCGCGCGGCTCCGCTCTCTAGGGCGCGCGCGCGCCAGCTCTCTGAGACTTAAAGGGCCAGTGCACCAATGATTGGTGCCTGGCCCAATTAGCTTAATTGGCTTCCACCTGCTCCCTGGCTATATCTGATCTCTGCCCCTGCACTCCCTTGCCCGATCTTGTTGCCTTGTGCCAGTGAAAGCGTTTAGTGTGTCCAAAGCCTGTGTTACCTGAACTTCTGCTATCCATCCTGACTACGAACCTTGCCGCCTGCCCCCGACCTTCTGCTACGTCTGACCTTGCCTCTGCCTAGTCCTTCTGTCCCACGCCTTCTCAGCAGTCAGTGAGGTTGAGCCGTTGCTAGTGGATACGACCTGGTTGCTACTGCCGCAGCAAGACCATCCCGCTTTGCGGCGGGCTCTGGTGAAAACCAGTAGCCTCTTAGAACCGATCCACTAGCACGGTCCACGCCAATCCCTCGCTGACACAGCGGATCCACAACCCGTAAGCCGAATCGTGACAGTAGATCCGGCCATGGATCCCGCTGAGGTGCCGCTGCCAAGTCTCGCTGATCTTCCCACGGTGGTCGCTCAGCAATCGCAGCAGATTGCCCAACAAGGACAGCAGCTGTCGCAGTTGACCGCCATGTTACAGCAACTTCTGCCTCTGCTACAGCAGCAACCATCTCCTCCGCCAGCTCCTGCACCTCCTCCGCAGCGACTGGCCGCTCCTAACCTCCGCTTGTCCCTGCCGGACAAATTTGATGGGGACTCTAAACTCTGCCGTGGATTTTTGTCTCAGTGTTCCCTGCATATGGAGATGTTGTCGGACTTGTTTCCTACAGAACGGTCTAAGGTGGCGTTCGTAGTAAGCCTTCTTTCAGGAAAGGCCTTGTCTTGGGCCACACCGCTCTGGGACCGCAATGATCCTGCCACAGCCACAGTCCAGTCCTTCTTCGCTGAAGTCCGGAGTGTCTTCGAGGAGCCAGCCCGAGCTTCTTCTGCCGAGACTGCCCTGTTGAACCTGGTCCAGGGTAATTCTTCAGTGGGCGAGTACACCATCCAATTTCGTACTCTTGCTTCCGAGTTATCATGGAATAACGAGGCTCTCTGCGCGACCTTTAAAAAAGGCCTATCCAGTCGCATCAAGGATGTGCTGGCCGCACGAGAGATTCCTGCCAACCTCCAAGAACTCATCCATTTGGCTACCCGCATTGACATGCGTTTTTCTGAGCGACACCAAGAGCTCCGCCAGGAAAAAGACTTAGATCTCTGGGCACCTCTCCCACAGCATCCTTTGCAGTCTACGCCTGGGCCTCCCGCCGAGGAGGCCATGCAAGTGGATCGGTCTCGCCTGACCCAGGAAGAGAGGAATCGCCGTAGAGAAGAAAATCTCTGTCTGTACTGTGCCAGTACCGAGCATTTCTTGGTGGATTGCCCTATCCGTCCTCCACGCCTGGGAAACGCACGCACACACCCAGCTCACGTGGGTGTGGCGTCTCTTGGTTCTAAGTCTGCTTCTTCACGTCTCACGGTGCCCGTGCGGATTTCTCCTTCAGCCAACTCCTCCCTTTCAGCCGTGGCCTGCTTTGACTCTGGTGCCTCTGGGAATTTTATTTTGGAGTCCTTTGTGAATAAATTCCGCATCCCGGTGACCCGTCTCGTCAAGCCGCTCTACATTTCCGCGGTCAACGGAGTCAGATTGGATTGCACCGTGCGTTACCGCACAGAACCCCTCCTGATGTCTATTGGACTCCACCACGAAAGGATTGAGCTCTTCGTTCTCCCCAACTGTACCTCTGAGGTCCTCCTCGGTCTGCCATGGCTCCGGCTTCATTCTCCCACCCTTGATTGGACTACCGGGGAGATCAAGAACTGGGACTCTGCCTGCCACAGGAAGTGCCTCTCCCCCCCTCCCAGTCCCGTCAGGCAAGCCTCTGTGCCTCCTCATGGCTCCCGTCCTTGTGTCTCCCTGCCCCGTGCCAAGCTTCACCCTCTGCCCTCCCTCCCCATTCCAACTCCTGCTGTACTGCCTGCCGTTGAGGAAACCCTCCATTCTTTCCCGGTGTCCTCATCCCAGGGGAGGCAGTCACCGGACAAAAAAAAGGGGAGACCTAAGGGGGGGTACTGTTACGCCTAGCGCTCCGGGTCCCCGCTCCTCCCCGGAGCGCTCACGGCGTCTTTCTCCCTGCAGCTCCCCGGTCGGTCCCGCTGACCGGGAGCGCTGCACTGTCATGGCCGTCGGGGATGCGATTCGCACAGCGGGACGCGCCCGCTCGCGAATCGCATCCCAGGTTACTTACCCGTCCCGGTCCCCTGCTGTCATGTGCTGGCGCGCGCGGCCCCGCTCTCTAGGGCGCGCGCGCGCCAGCTCTCTGAGACTTAAAGGGCCAGTGCACCAATGATTGGTGCCTGGCCCAATTAGCTTAATTGGCTTCCACCTTCTCCCTGGCTATATCTGATCTCCTCCCATGCACTCCCTTGCCGGATCTTGTTGCCTTGTGCCAGTGAAAGCGTTTAGTGTGTCCAAAGCCTGTGTTACCTGAACTTCTGCTATCCATCCTGACTACGAACCTTGCCGCCTGCCCCCGACCTTCTGCTACGTCTGACCTTGCCTCTGCCTAGTCCTTCTGTCCCACGCCTTCTCAGCAGTCAGTGAGGTTGAGCCGTTGCTAGTGGATACGACCTGGTTGCTACTGCCGCAGCAAGACCATCCCGCTTTGCGGCGGGCTCTGGTGAAAACCAGTAGCCTCTTAGAACCGGTCCACTAGCACGGTCCACGCCAATCCCTCGCTGACACAGCGGATCCACAACCCGTAAGCCGAATCGTGACAGCTATTTTCCGCACATCCACATGTTCTCTCTGGTTGTAAATTACAGTTAGTGGGGAATTGACCATACAAGCTGTGGTCAGTACAAAAAAATCACATGAAGTCTCCACACAGACCTACATCCTACTACTTGACACTGCAGCTCACCATCCCTGAGTTCTTGTAGGTTCCTAATTTTACCTACCAGGAGCCAACCTGTGAATACCCCGTTAAAGGGGTACTCCGGCGCTTAGACATCTTATCCCCTATCCAAAGGATAGGGGATAAGATGCCTGTTCGCGGGAGTCCCGCCGCTGGGGACCCCCGTGATCCTGCACGCCGCCCCCAAGTTAAAATCAGTCCCCGGAGCGTGTTCGCTCCGGGTCTGATTACTGGATCGTTGTCACATCACGGCTCCGCCCCCGTGTGAAGTAACGCCCCAACCCCTCAATGCAGGCCTAAGGGAGGGGGTGTGATGGCCGTCACGCCTCCTCCCATAGACTTGCATTGAGGGGCGGGGTGTAACGTCACACAGGGGCAGAGCTGTGAAGTCACGCTCTTTCGCTCGTGTGGTCAGGATTCGAAGTCTCCAGTGTTGACGGAAGCCGTTGAGGTGGGTGCTGCAGCCGAGATCCCGGGGGTCCCCAGCAGCAAGACCCTCGCGATCTGACATCTTATCCCCTATCCTTTGGATAGGGGATAAGATGTCTAGGGGCGGAGTACCCTTTTAAAGAAGTGTTTAGGACTGTACCACTCCTACCTACATTGCAGAATATACTTGTTTGCATCCTGCATCCCCACACATATGTTTTCCTGCTGGTCTCCCTTAAAGGGGTACTGCACTGCTCAGCATTTGGAACAAACTGTTCCGAACGCTGGAGCCGGCAGCTCGTGTGATCATGGCCCCGCCCCCTCATGACATCACGCGTCAGGGGTACAGCGTGTGTCAGTATTATAGTCAGGGGTACATTGTGTCGCAGTCTTATATTCAGGGGTACAGTGTGTCGCAGTCTTATATTCAGGGGTACAGTGTGTCGCAGTCTTATATTCAGGGGTACAGTGTGTCGCAGTCTTATACTCAGGGGTACAGCGTGTCGCAGTCTTATATTCAGGGGTACAGTGTCTCGCAGTCTTATATTCAGGATTACAGTGTGTCGCAGTCTTATATTCAGGGGTACAGTGTGTTACAGTCTTATATTCAGAGGGTACAGTGTGTCGCAGTCTTATATTCACCGGTACAGTGTGTCGCAGTCTTATATTCAGGGGTACAGTGTGTCGCAGTCTTATATTCAGGGGTACAGTGTGTCGCAGTCTTATATTCAGGGGTACAGTGTGTTGCAGTCTTATATTCAGGGGTACAGTGTGTTACAGTCTTATATTCAGAGGGTACAGTGTGTCGCAGTCTTATATTCACCGGTACAGTGTGTCGCAGTCTTATATTCAGGGGTACAGTGTGTCGCAGTCTTATATTCAGAGGGTACAGTGTGTCGCAGTCTTATATTCAGGGGTACAGTGTGTCGCAGTCTTATATTCAGAGGGTACAGTGTGTCGCAGTCTTATATTCAGAGGGTACAGTGTGTCGCAGTCTTATATTCAGGGGTACAGTGTGTCGCAGTCTTATATTCAGGAGTACAGCGTGTGTCAGTATTATAGTCAGGGGTACAGTGTGTCGCAGTCTTATATTCAGGGGTACAGTGTGTCGCAGTCTTATATTCAGAGGGTACAGTGTGTCGCAGTCTTATATTCAGGGGTACAGTGTGTCGCAGTCTTATATTCAGGGGTACAGCGTGTGTCAGTATTATAGTCAGGGGTACAGTGAGTCGCAGTCTTATATTCAGAGGGTACAGTGTGTCGCAGTCTTATATTCAGGGGTACAGTGTGTCGCAGTCATATTCAGGGGTACAGCGTGTGTCAGTATTATAGTCAGGGGTACAGTGTGTCGCAGTCTTATATTCAGAGGGTACAGTGTATCGCAGTCTTATATTCAGGGGTACAGTGTGTCGCAGTCTTATATTCAGGGGTACATTGTGTCGCAGTCTTATATTCAGGGGTACAGTGTGTTGCAGTCTTATATTCAGAGGGTACAGCGTGTGTCAGTATTATAGTCAGGGGTACATTGTGTCGCAGTCTTATATTCAGGGGTACAGTGTGTCGCAGTCTTATATTCAGGGGTACAGTGTGTCGCAGTCTTATATTCAGGGGTACAGTGTGTCGCAGTCTTATACTCAGGGGTACAGCGTGTCGCAGTCTTATATTCAGGGGTACAGTGTCTCGCAGTCTTATATTCAGGATTACAGTGTGTCGCAGTCTTATATTCAGGGGTACAGTGTGTTACAGTCTTATATTCAGAGGGTACAGTGTGTCGCAGTCTTATATTCACCGGTACAGTGTGTCGCAGTCTTATATTCAGGGGTACAGTGTGTCGCAGTCTTATATTCAGGGGTACAGTGTGTCGCAGTCTTATATTCAGGGGTACAGTGTGTTGCAGTCTTATATTCAGGGGTACAGTGTGTTACAGTCTTATATTCAGAGGGTACAGTGTGTCGCAGTCTTATATTCACCGGTACAGTGTGTCGCAGTCTTATATTCAGGGGTACAGTGTGTCGCAGTCTTATATTCAGAGGGTACAGTGTGTCGCAGTCTTATATTCAGGGGTACAGTGTGTCGCAGTCTTATATTCAGAGGGTACAGTGTGTCGCAGTCTTATATTCAGAGGGTACAGTGTGTCGCAGTCTTATATTCAGGGGTACAGTGTGTCGCAGTCTTATATTCAGGAGTACAGCGTGTGTCAGTATTATAGTCAGGGGTACAGTGTGTCGCAGTCTTATATTCAGGGGTACAGTGTGTCGCAGTCTTATATTCAGAGGGTACAGTGTGTCGCAGTCTTATATTCAGGGGTACAGTGTGTCGCAGTCTTATATTCAGGGGTACAGCGTGTGTCAGTATTATAGTCAGGGGTACAGTGAGTCGCAGTCTTATATTCAGAGGGTTCAGTGTGTCGCAGTCTTATATTCAGGGGTACAGTGTGTCGCAGTCATATTCAGGGGTACAGCGTGTGTCAGTATTATAGTCAGGGGTACAGTGTGTCGCAGTCTTATATTCAGAGGGTACAGTGTATCGCAGTCTTATATTCAGGGGTACAGTGTGTCGCAGTCTTATATTCAGGGGTACATTGTGTCGCAGTCTTATATTCAGGGGTACAGTGTGTTGCAGTCTTATATTCAGAGGGTACAGTGTGTCGCAGTCTTATATTCAGAGGGTACAGTGTGTCGCAGTCTTATATTCAGAGGGTACAGTGTGTTGCAGTCTTATATTCAGGGGTACAGTGTGTCGCAGTCTTATATTCAGGGGTACAGTGTGTTACAGTCTTATATTCAGAGGGTACAGTGTGTCGCAGTCTTATATTCACCGGTACAGTGTGTCGCAGTCTTATATTCAGGGGTACAGTGTGTCGCAGTCTTATATTCAGGGGTACAGCGTGTGTCAGTATTATAGTCAGGGGTACAGTGTGTCGCAGTCTTATATTCAGAGGGTACAGTGTGTCGCAGTCTTATATTCAGGGGTACAGTGTGTCGCAGTCTTATATTCAGGGGTACAGCGTGTGTCAGTATTATAGTCAGGGGTACAGTGTGTCGCAGTCTTATATTCAGAGGGTACAGTGTATCGCAGTCTTATATTCAGGGGTACAGTGTGTCGCAGTCTTATATTCAGGGGTACATTGTGTCACAGTCTTATATTCAGGGGTACAGTGTGTTGCAGTCTTATATTCAGGGGTACAGTGTGTCGCAGTCTTATATTCAGAGGGTACAGTGTGTCGCAGTCTTATATTCAGGGGTACAGTGTGTCGCAGTCTTATATTCAGAGGGTACAGTGTGTCGCAGTCTTATATTCAGAGGGTACAGTGTGTTGCAGTCTTATATTCAGAGGGTACAGTGTGTCGCAGTCTTATATTCAGGGGTACAGTGTGTCGCAGTCTTATATTCAGGGGTACAGCGTGTGTCAGTATTATAGTCAGGGGTACAGCGTGTGTCAGTATTATAGTCAGGGGTACAGTGAGTCGCAGTCATATATTCAGAGGGTACAGTGTGTCGCAGTCTTATATTCAGGGGTACAGTGTGTCGCAGTCTTATATTCAGGGGTACAGCGTGTGTCAGTATTATAGTCAGGGGTACAGTGAGTCGCAGTCTTATATTCAGGGGTACAGTGTGTCGCAGTCTTATATTCAGGGGTACAGCGTGTGTCAGTATTATAGTCAGGGGTACAGTGAGTCGCAGTCTTATATTCAGAGGGTACAGTGTGTCGCAGTCTTATATTCAGAGGGTACAGTGTGTCGCAGTCTTATATTCAGGGGTACAGTGTGTCGCAGTCTTATATTCAGGGGTACAGTGTGTCGCAGTCTTATATTCAGGGGTATAGTGTGTTGCAGTCTTATATTCAGGGGTACAGTGTGTCGCAGTCTTATATTCAGGGGTATAGTGTGTTGCAGTCTTATATTCAGAGGGTACAGCGTGTCGCAGTCTTATATTCAGAGGGTACAGTGTGTCGCAGTCTTATATTCAGGGGTACAGTGTGTCGCAGTCTTATATTCAGAGGGTACAGTGTGTCGCAGTCTTATATTCAGGGGTACAGTGTGTCACAGTCTTATATTCAGGGGTACAGTGTGTCGCAGTCTTATATTCAGAGGGTGCCGTGTGTAACAGTATAAGATTCAGTGGGTACAGTGTGTAACAGTATTCTATTCAGAGGGTACAGTGTGTGGCAGTATTATAATCAGAGGGCACGGTGTGTCGCAGTCTTATATTCAGAGGGTACAGTGTGTCGCAGTCTTATATTCAGGGGTACAGTGTGTCGCAGTCTTATATTCAGGGGTACAGTGTGTCGCAGTCTTATATTCAGGGGTACAGTGTGTCGCAGTCTTATATTCAGGGGTACAGTGTGTTACAGTCTTATATTCAGAGGGTACAGTGTGTCGCAGTCTTATATTCACCGGTACAGTGTGTCGCAGTCTTATATTCAGGGGTACAGTGTGTCGCAGTCTTATATTCAGGGGTACAGCGTGTGTCAGTATTATAGTCAGGGGTACAGTGTGTCGCAGTCTTATATTCAGAGGGTACAGTGTGTCGCAGTCTTATATTCAGGGGTACAGTGTGTCGCAGTCTTATATTCAGGGGTACAGCGTGTGTCAGTATTATAGTCAGGGGTACAGTGTGTCGCAGTCTTATATTCAGAGGGTACAGTGTATCGCAGTCTTATATTCAGGGGTACAGTGTGTCGCAGTCTTATATTCAGGGGTACATTGTGTCGCAGTCTTATATTCAGGGGTACAGTGTGTTGCAGTCTTATATTCAGAGGGTACAGTGTGTCGCAGTCTTATATTCAGGGGTACAGTGTGTCGCAGTCTTATATTCAGAGGGTACAGTGTGTCGCAGTCTTATATTCAGAGGGTACAGTGTGTTGCAGTCTTATATTCAGAGGGTACAGTGTGTCGCAGTCTTATATTCAGGGGTACAGTGTGTCGCAGTCTTATATTCAGGGGTACAGCGTGTGTCAGTATTATAGTCAGGGGTACAGCGTGTGTCAGTATTATAGTCAGGGGTACAGTGAGTCGCAGTCTTATATTCAGAGGGTACAGTGTGTCGCAGTCTTATATTCAGGGGTACAGTGTGTCGCAGTCTTATATTCAGGGGTACATTGTGTCGCAGTCTTATATTCAGAGGGTACAGTGTGTCGCAGTCTTATATTCAGGGGTACAGTGTGTCGCAGTCTTATATTCAGGGGTACAGCGTGTGTCAGTATTATAGTCAGGGGTACAGTGAGTCGCAGTCTTATATTCAGGGGTACAGTGTGTCGCAGTCTTATATTCAGGGGTACAGCGTGTGTCAGTATTATAGTCAGGGGTACAGTGAGTCGCAGTCTTATATTCAGAGGGTACAGTGTGTCGCAGTCTTATATTCAGAGGGTACAGTGTGTCGCAGTCTTATATTCATAGGGTACAGTGTGTCGCAGTCTTATATTCAGGGGTACAGTGTGTCGCAGTCTTATATTCAGGGGTACAGTGTGTCGCAGTCTTATATTCAGGGGTACAGTGTGTTGCAGTCTTATATTCAGAGGGTACAGCGTGTCGCAGTCTTATATTCAGAGGGTACAGTGTGTCGCAGTCTTATATTCAGGGGTACAGTGTGTCGCAGTCTTATATTCAGAGGGTACAGTGTGTCGCAGTCTTATATTCAGGGGTACAGTGTGTCACAGTCTTATATTCAGGGGTACAGTGTGTCGCAGTCTTATATTCAGAGGGTGCCGTGTGTAACAGTATAAGATTCAGAGGGTACAGTGTGTGGCAGTATTCTATTCAGAGGGTACAGTGTGTGGCAGTATTATAATCAGAGGGCACGGTGTGTCGCAGTCTTATATTCAGAGGGTACAGTGTGTCGCAGTCTTATATTCAGGGGTACAGTGTGTCGCAGTCTTATATTCAGGGGTACACTGTGTCGCAGTCTTATATTCAGAGGGTGCCGTGAGTAACAGTATAAGATTCAGTGGGTACAGTGTGTGGCAGTATTCTATTCAGAGGGTACAGTGTGTGGCAGTATTATATTCAGAGGGCACGGTGTGCAGTAGTGTTATATTCCGAGGGTGGCAATATTTTACGCATCAACAAGTAGGCACAGGTGTCGTTAAGTTGCTCTTAGTCCAGAGTGCAGATATGGCTTTTGACACACAGGGGGCACCAGACAAAATTGTTGCCTTAAAGGGGTACTCTAGTGGAAAACTATTTTTTTTTTAAATCAACTGGTGCCATAAAGTTATACAGAATTGTAAATTACTTATATTTAAAAATCTTAACCCTTCCAGTACTTATCAGCTGCTGCATGCTCCACAGGAAGTTCTTTTTGAATTTGTTTTCGGTCTGACCACAGTGCTCTCTGCTGACACCTCTGTCCATGTCAGGAAATTCCCATAGCAAACCTCTCCTGCTCTGGACAGTTCCTGACATGGACAGAGGTGTCAGTAGAGAGCACTGTGGTTAGACAGAATAGCTTCCTGTGGAGCATACAGCAGCTGATAAGTACTGGAAGGGTTAAGTTTTTTTTAAAAGAAGTAATTCACTAATCTGTTTAACTTTCTGGCACCAGTTAATTAAAAAAAAAAAAAAAGTTTTCCACCATAGTATCCCTTTAAGCGGGATAACCTTGTTACGCCGCTGTTAAACATTCTATATACTCTCGGTGATGGATTGTTTTGTGCTTATTTTGGTTCCTACAGTATGTTGTCCAGCACGGGCATGTGATAGTCTACAACATCCTTTAGATCATTTGTCTCTTATAAAGGAAATCATGGAACTACAGAGATGTTGCAAATCTTATTTGTAGCTAAAGGAAATGTTTGGTGGAGGTGATTGCTGGACACGTGGATCTACAATTTGTTTAATTCAATATTTCTTCTTTTTTTTCTCCCTCCTCTGTGGATGTTTACTCAATATGAACATGACAGTACAACTGTTAGTGTGCTTTTTGTTTGTTTAGATACATTTTTTTTTATTTTTATGTGACATATAAAACAATCAGGCAAAATTTTTAGAAATTCATAAATCAAGGTAATTCTAAAGGGGTTCAATAATTTTTTCATGAAAAGTGTGTTATAGCGGGGGCATACATATAGGAGGTACAGTGTTATCAGTCAGACATAAGGCCCAAAGGTTTCTCTACAATATAAGAAGATAGTGGGATACTACACGGCACAGATAGGAGCCCAGTTGCAGATATTGTATTTGGGTGCGGATGCTTTAAATGGGCACTGTCAGATTCAAAAACTTTTTATATGTTGTTACTGATGAAAATTAATGTAATATGATTTTTTTTATGTTGAATATTTAATTTAAAAAAATTCCCCCTGAAAATCCCACTGGGGGTCCCCATACCTACCGGGACACTAACCAGTCCTGCAGCAGCATCAGGCTTGTCCATGAGTCATGGACAAGAGATGAGTCATGGACAAGGCTGCATGACCAGACAGACCATTCACTTCCCACCACCACAAGAAGGGACATGCCCGCTTCCACCACACACCAATCGCCTCCCACAACCACAAGGGAGGGACATGCCCCCTCCCACCACACACCAATCACCTCCCACCTCCACAAGGGAGGGACATGCCCCCTCCCACCACACACCAATCACCTCCCACTACCACAAGGGAGGAACACACCCCTTCCAACCACACACCAATAACCTTCCACCACCACAAGGGAGGAACATGCCCCTTCCCACCACACACCAATCACCTCCCACCACCATAAGGGAGAAACACGCCCCTTCCCACCACACACCAATCACCTCAAACCACCACAAGGGAGGAACATGCCCTTTCCCACCACACACCAATCACCTCCCACCTCCACAAGGGAGGGACATGCCCCCTCCCACCACACACACCAATCACCTCCCACCTCCACAAGGGAGGGACATGCCCCCTTCCACCACAAACCAATCACCTCCCACCACCACAAGGGAGAAACATGCCCCTTCCCACCACACACCAATCACCTCCCACCACAAAGGACATACACGCCCCCTCCCACCACACACCAATCAACTCCCACCACCACAAGGGAGGAACACGCCCCTTCCCACCACACATCAATCACCTCCCACCACCACAAGGGAGGAACACGCCCCTTCCCACCACACACCAATCACCTCCCACCACCACAAGGGAGGAACACGCCCCCTCCCACCACACACCAATCACCTCCCACCACCACAAGGGAGGAACACGCCCCCTCCCACCACACACCAATCACCTCCCACCACCACAAGTACCTAACCCTGACCATGTACATGTAATTTTTATGCCTCTATCACCTTTATTTATTCTAGAAATCTCTCTTTTCATTAGCTCACAGTGTTTGAAATCCTCTCAGGGGAAGGGGCGTGTTCCTCCCTTGTGGTGGTGGGAGGTGATTGGTGTGTGGTGGGAGGGGGAGCGACACGCCCCTTCCCCTGAGAGGATTTCTATCACTGTGAGCTAATGAAAAGAGAGATTTCTAGAATAAATAAAGGTGATAGAAGCATAAAAATTACATGTACATGGTCAGGATTAGGTACTGAGTAATATAGTAATTCTTTTTTTTTTGTGGGATCTGGCAGAAATTTTGGGCAGAAACCCTCCATATTTATAGGTAACATTTCAGAGGGGGCTTGAGACATTTAGAGATCCATCAGCTGGACTCTAGGATCAAATCCGCCATCACCACCCGAGCTGAATGTTCATATGAATGTTTTCTGTGAAAAAACTGAAAATTTATTTCAAGACAGCTAATAAATTATTTCACTTGGAAAAAAGAGGAAAAAAAAACCCTCTAAATTTAAGTGAGATGTGTCATTGAGTCTGAAGCGCAGCAATTAACTGAGACTATATTTGGAAAACTGAGCATCTGCTCCAAGATTGCCACCTGCAGCATCTAACAGCTTCATCCTAATCCTACATTCTAGAGAGAAAATCACTGCTAACTACTCTTCATTTAGGACAATTTGATGCTGGATGTATGGACAGAAGATCACGTAATGAAAACACGTATATAACTCCATCCGCACGGAAAAGGACAAAATAATATTTCTTCATCTGCAGGAGCAGTATTATAGTAGTAATATTCTTGTATATAGGAGCAGTATTATAGTAGTTATATTCTTGTATATAGGGGGCAGTATTATAGTAGTTATATTCTTGTATATAGGAGGCAGTATTATAGTAGTTATATTCTTGTATATAGGAGGCAGTATTATAGTAGTAATATTCTTGTATATAGTGGCAGTATTATAGTAGTAATATTCTTGTATATAGGAGGCAGTATTATAGCAGTTATATTCTTGTATATAGGAGCAGTATTATAGTAGTTATACTCTTGTATATAGGAGCAGTATTATAGTAGTTCTATTCTTGTATATAGGAGCAGTATTATAGTAGTTATATTCTTGTATATAGGAGCAGTATTATAGTAGTTATATTCTTGTATATAGGAGGCAGTATTATAGTAGTTATATTCTTGTATATAGGAGGCAGTATTATAGTAGTTATATTCTTGTATATAGGAGGCAGTATTATAGTAGTTATATTCTTGTATATAGGAGCAGTATTATAGTAGTTATATTCTTGTATAAAGGAGCAGTATTATAGTAGTTCTATTCTTGTACATAGGAGCAGTATTATAGTAGTTCTATTCTTGTACATAGGAGCAGTATTATAGTAGTTCTATTCTTGTATATAGGAGCAGTATTATAGTAGTTATATTCTTGTATATAGGAGGCAGTATTATAGTAGTTATATTCTTGTATATAGGAGGCAGTATTATAGTAGTTATATTCTTGTATATAGGAGGCAGTATTATAGTAGTTATATTCTTGTATATAGGAGCAGTATTATAGTAGTTATATTCTTGCATATAGGAGCAGTATTATAATAGTTATATTCTTGTACATATGAGGCAGTATTATAGTAGTTGTATCATTGTATATAGGAGGCAGTATTATAGTAGTTATAGTCTTGTATATAGGAGCAGTATTATAGTAGTTATATTCTTGTATATAGGAGGCAGTATTATAGTAGTTATATTCTTGTATATAGGAGCAGTATTATAGTAGTTATATTCTTGTATATAGGAGGCAGTATTATAATAGTTATATTCTTGTATATAGGAGCAGTATTAAAGTAGTTATATTCTTGTATATAGGAGCAGTATTATAGTAGTTATATTCTTGTATATAGGAGCAGTATTATAGTAGTTATATTCTTGTATAAAGGAGCAGTATTATAGTAGTTATATTCTTGTATAAAGGAGCAGTATTATAGTAGTTATATTCTTGTATATAGGAGCAGTATTATAGTAGTTATATTCTTGTATATAGGAGCAGTATTATAGTAGTTATATTCTTGTATATAGGAGCAGTATTATAGTATTTATATTCTTGTATATAGGAGCAGTATTATAGTAGATATATTCTTGTATATAGGAGCAGTATTATAGTAGTTATGTTGTATATAGGAGCAGTATTATAGTAGTTATATTCTTGTATATAGGAGCAGTATTATAGTAGTTATATTCTTGTATATAGGAGCAGTATTATAGTAGTTATGTTGTATATAGGAGCAGTATTATAGTAGTTATATTCTGGTATATAGGAGCAGTATTATAGTAGTTATATTCTTGTATATGGGAGCAGTATTATAGCAGTTATATTCTTGTACATAGGAGCAGTATTATAGTAGATATATTCTTGTATATAGGAGCAGTATTATAGTAGTTATATTCTTGTATATACGAGCAGTATTATAGTAGTTATATTCTTGTATATAGTAGCAGTATTATAGTAGTTATATTCTTGTATATAGGAGACAGTATTATAGTAGTTATATTCTGGTATATAGGAGCAGTATTATAGTAGTTATATTCTTATACATAGGAATTAGTATAAAAGCAGTATCAACCACCTTTTGGAAGCTAAAAAGAATACAACAAAAAGAATGTATACTATAGTCTTAAGGATTATTTAATATTAAAAGGGTATTTCAGGAATCAAAAAAGAGGCCTTTTTTCTTTCAAAGACCTCTTGCTGTTTGTCTCCAGGTTGGGTGTGGTTTTGCAGCTCAGTTCCATTGAAATGAAAGGAGCCAAGTTGTAATACCACACCCAAAGTGGAGGCAAGGAGGGCGCTGTCTTTGAAAGAAAAAATGCCTGTTTTTTTATTCCTGGAATACCCCTTTAACATTAACATTTGCAAGTTTTTTTTCTAGACA
Source organism: Hyla sarda (assembly GCF_029499605.1). Taxonomy (NCBI): domain Eukaryota; kingdom Metazoa; phylum Chordata; class Amphibia; order Anura; family Hylidae; genus Hyla; species Hyla sarda. The sequence continues at coordinate 364,420,227 of NC_079193.1, forward strand.
ATATAATTTAGGAATCATTAGCCTCAATGTAAGTAAAAATGGTGATAGAATCTTTATATCTCCATACCAGGGGGTTAGTTGGTTCTACAATTCTGCTATTTATGAGGGTAAAATCTGAAATGGAAACTTTAAAAGGGAATTTTAAAATTCTGTTTTCCCCGTGAGGCACGGATTGACTTAAATGGATCCAGGCACATCCACATCTCTGGAGTCTCTTTCTGAGGCCTAGAACCTAATTGCAAGAAAATAAAGAAAAAATCAACTTATAAGTAGCTAAACATCAATACAGATAAGAGATAAATCCTGCTGTTAGACATATATACAGGGAATAAGATCGTCTGGAAAAGGTAATTGAGCGGAAATGTTTCTCCACGGTAACCGTGCAAAAATATCTGCAGGTGAAATTAAGAAAACGAAATAAAACGCTTAGGACAGTTTACATGGAAATGTAAGAATAATGACAATAATAATAATACCGGGAATGACAATTAAAATTATATTAATAAATAACTGGAACCTTTATTGAATCTGTATCTGAATCTGTAAAGCAGAGTTTCAATTTGATTCTCTTCAGCGGTAAGAAAACTTTTCTTTTTCTCCTGTTCTGAAAAATGTAAACCATACTCGAATTACATATTATACGACATTATACAAAATTGTGACATTTAAACCCTGCCCCAATACAGCCCTTGACCGTCCCCAAAACAGACAGGACCGCCACCAAAATGCTAACTTCTTTTTACATAAACCCATGTAACCCAATTTATAGGTTTGCCCCAAGGATAAATGAGCGAGTCCATTCATTTCAAATTTAAAAAGAAAAACAACAACAACAACAAAAAAAACTACAAAATCTAAATCTGATTCTTATAGGATCTTCTATTTAATACTGAAGCAAAAGACAGGAGTCCCTGCTACTGTACACTGAGTGGCCAGATATACACTGTGTGCCTGACTGCTCAGTGCCTGAATCAATGGCTGATTCCCAGTGCAGGCCTCTGTGAGACAGGGATAGGAATTGTGGTCAGGAATCGCTGTATTTCTCCATGGTACCTGTCGTCTGTGGATACCAGGTTTCAGGAATCCCTGCCAAAACTGAGCTTGCTAGGGAATTTTGGTAAGTGCTGTTATCGGGCTTTGATTTTTATGGGATGAAAGGTAGATAGTAGTAGTTGGGACTTTAATACCCCTCCTGCTCCAGTCCAGGTTTTCAATCTAGCCCAGATCAGCACAGGTGCTGAAGACAGCTCATTGCTGAGTCAGTTTGCAAGTGGGGAACCTGCACCACAGATGGGAGTTTGAGTCTTGGCGGGAGGCTCAAAAAGGGGACATTGTGACTAGTGTGGGTAACACATTAATTGTAGTAAGTCATCTGTATAGACCAGGACGATTTCTGCACAAGCAGGATTTATTTGGTGTTTTATGCCCGAATATAAAGGCTGTTTTATTTTATTTTTTTTAACAAAGAAATATAGGAGAATCCCTGTGTAAACCTTGCTTTTGTGTCCCTGTCCCTTAGTGTTATTTGCCACTATTTACCTGGCTCAATGAATCCATCGCTGGATTTTTGATCAGGTGGAAAGTTGTGGTTGACCACAATATTTCATCCCAATCCAAAAACAGATTCAACTGTATCCATTTATTTTAACATTATTGTCTATGTAAATCACATTGAATGTACGTTTTGATCCGTTTAATCGTACACAGTTTTTTTTTACACTCGCGCAGTAACTTAGGAATAGTCTATAAAGTTGGAGAAGCATAAAAGCGTAAAAACATGATACATTTTTTTTTATAAAAGGGACAGAAAAACGACTACCATGTGTCTGACATATACAATCTAGTTTGCTTTACTGACTCACCATTTCATAAGGCAATGTTTCTAAAGCAGGGTGCTTCCAGCTGTTGCAAAACTACAACGCCCATCATGCCCGGACAGCCAAAGGCATGCTGGGAGTTGTAGTCTTGCAGCAGCTGGAGACACATTGTTTGGAAAACACTGCCATAAGCTTTTCGGCCATCTGTTTTCCGTCACTATGTTTGAATGGGTGCAACGATTGTGATGAAATGCAGCCTTAATTGCTCCTTGAGACTTAGCTGTCTAGATCATTTGGTAAGTCCTGTTATTGGGCTCAGATTTTTATGGGATGAAATGTAGATTTGGTAGTGGGGACTTTCATCCCCTTCCTGGGTCAATTTTCAAACTAGCCCAGATCAGCACAGGTGATGAAGACAACTCATCACCGGACGTTAAAGCTACAGAATCAGTCTGTATGTAAGGCTGCAAGGAACCTGTGTCACATATGGGCAGGGAACAGTGAAGCCCTAACTCACACTCAGCCACTGTCCCTACCTATTGCTTATCCGCCCTAAGTGATGGATCGACATGTACGATGACAAACCTTCCCTGCTAAGTGCTGGGGCAGCATCGTGAAAATAATAAAATACAAAACAGTTGTAGTCGGTGAACAGCTGGAGGCACACAAAACTAGCAAAGTAAATCTAAACACACATACACACACACACACACACACACACACACGCATACACACACACACATACACACACACAGAAATCGGGGTTAGAATAGCCGGGTCAGCAACTGGAGATAGCGAAGTACCAAAACACAAGAGCAGAAGAAAGGTCAAAAGCCGAGCAAAGATCAATATCCAGATAACAGAGAACAAACAATGCTGGTTACTCAAGCTAAGTTTTTTCACTGGCAACTGCAAACAGAGTGAGCTGCACTTAAAGGGGTGCTCCGGTGGAAAATATTTTTTTTTAAATCAACTGGTGCCAGAAAGTTAAACAGATTTGTAAATTACTTCTATTAAAAAATCTTTACCCTTCTAGTACTTATTAGCAGCTGTATGCTACAGAGGAAATTCTTTTCTTTTTTAATTTCTTTTTTATCTTGTCCACAGTGCTCTCTACTGACACCTGATGCCCGTATCAGGAACTGTCCAGAGCAGGAGAAAATCCTCATAACAAACCTATCCTGCTCTGGACAGTTCCTTACATGGACAGAGGTGTCAGCAGGGAGCACTGTGGACAAGACAAAAAAGAAATTCAAAAATAAAAGAATTTCCTCTGTAGCATACAGCTGCTAATAAGTACTGAAAGGATCAAGATTTTTTAATAGAAGTAATTTACAAATCTGTTTAACTTTCTGGCACCAGTTGATTTAAAAAAAAAGTTTTCCACTGGAGTACCCCTTTAAGTAGCTTTCCCCACAGGTGCAGGTTCAGCCTGGTTAGCTGCTCACAGCCCAGATTGGCTAGTGCGTAGCCAAGCAACCAGGCCAAGACAAAACTCAAGAAAGTTTAACCCTTCGGGTTAAACATGGATCATCCTGTACCACTGATGGGAGTTTGTATCCTGGCTGCAACCTCAAAAAGAGGACATTGTGACTTGTGTGGGTAACACTTTTTTCTATGTGTGTTTCTTGCAAGACATTTGTTGTCTAGTTTGTTGGGTGGCTGGAATATTAAGGCACCAATATAGACTGGTAGACTAGGACGAAGATTTTTTTTGTGTTTTTATGCCCAAGTGTGAACACTGTTTTCTTTTTTGTAAATAAAATACAGGAGAATCCCTTTACCAGCATGCTGGGAGTTGTAGTGTTGCTTCAGCTGGGGATGCACTGCTTGAAAAACATTGCCATAAGGTTTAATGCCATGCGTTTCAACAATACGTATGAATGGGTGCAAAAATCGTGATGTGAATTCAGCCTTAATTGGCCCTTGAGACTTAACTTGCTAGGTTATTTGGTAAGTCCTGTTATTGGGCTTGGATTTTTATGGGATTAAAGGTAGATTGGTAGATTTGGTAGTGGGGACTTTCATCCCTTTCCTGGGCCAGGCCATGTTTTCTAACTAGCTTAGATCAGCACAGGTGCTGAAGACAGCTTGTCACTGAGCTTTAAAGGGGTACTTTGGCCCTAAGACATCTTATCCCCTATCCTATCCTGCCGCTGGGGACCCCCGCAATCTCTCATGCAGACACACACCTGTGGCAGCTGCACAGAGCGTGTCTGCATGAGAAGGGTCATGACTACGGGGCCGGAGTATCGTGACGTCACGAGTCCGCCCCCTTGTGATGTCACGCCCTGCCCCTCAATGCAAGTCTATGGGAGGGGGCGTGAGGTCACAAGGGGGCGGGGGCGTGATGTCACAATACTCCGGCCCGGTAGTCATGACCCTTCAGACAGGTTGGTGTCTGCATGAGAAGGGTCATGACTACGGGGCCGGAGTATCGTGACATCACGAGTCCGCCCCCTTGTGATGTCACGCCCTGCCCCTCAATGCAAGTCTATGGGAGGGGGGGTGAGGTCACAAGGGGGCGGGGTCATGATGTCACGATACTCCAGCCCGGTAATCATGACCCTTCAGACAGGTGGGTGTCTGCATGAGAGATTGCAGGGGTCCCCACAGGCAGAACCCCCGTGATCAAACATCTTATTCCCTATCCTTTGGATAGGGGATAAGATGTCTTAGGGCCGGAGTACCCCTTTAAAAAAAGATCTTACCATTGTACTAATTTAGCACTGCTACATCTGCACACATTTCGAAGTGAATTGCTTCTTTTCTGGATACAGCTACCTAGGGGTCTACTTGGGAGATGAAGGGTCCGATAGAACGCCACTATTATGCAAATTTCCTGAGTAATAGGATGTGACATGTAATAAGAAATGTCTGAATAAATTAATGTTGTGTTATTTGTGAACAGAGATGATTCACTGCCTTGAAATGTTCAGGAGCAGATGTATATATGCTAATTGTATTACTCTGCAAACAGCCATGGCACATTCTGCCTTGTTACCGCGCTCGCCGGCCTCATTGTGCCGCCGCGGTGTCATCTCTGCTGAACACGCTGTCACATTTGTGTCTGTCCACAGACAACTTTGCCCTAATTTCCTCGGTAACATTTAAGTCGCTTCGGCAAATGTGACATAATAGAGAATGTAACCTGGAAGTGAGAGAATCGGACCATGTTTATTAGAAAACCCAAAGATCATTTGTATCACGTGAGACTCCTTAATGTCATCAAAATAAACATACCACCGAAAAAAAAGAATGTCCTTCCTACATGGCAATAAAGAAAGGGGGGTCACTAATGAACAAACATTTTTTTTGCGCCACCAATTCTACTTTGTAATGACGTCAGTAATTTTGCCCAAAAATCTACGGTGAAACTTAAAAAAAAATCATCGTGCGACAAAATTGAAAAAAAAAACACGCCGTTTTGTAACTTTTGGGGGCTTTCGTTTCTACGCAGTGCATATTTCGGTAAAAATTACACCTTATCATTATTCTGTAGGTCCATACGATTAAAATGATCCCCTACTTATATAGGTTGGATTTTGTCGGACTTCTGGAAAAAATCATAACTACATGCAGGAAAATTAATACGTTTAAAATTGTCATCTTCTGACCCCTATAAATTTTTTATTTTTCCGTGTATGGGGCGGTATGAGGGCTCATTTTTTGCGCCGTGATCTGAAGTTTTTAACGGTACAATTTTTGCATTGATAGGACTTATTGATCGCTTTTTATTCATTTTTAAATGCTATAAAAAGTGACCAAAAATGCACTATTTTGGACTTTGGAATTTTTTTGCGCGCACGCCATTAACCGAGCGGTTTAATTAACAATATATTTTTATAATTCGGACATTTCCGCACGCGGTGATACCATATATGTTTATTTTTATTTTTATTTACACTGTGTTTTTTTTTATGGGAAAAGGGGGTTGATTCAAACTTTTAATAGGGAAGGGGTTAAATGATCTTTATTCACTTTTTTTTTTTGCAGTGTTATAGCTCCCATAGGGACCTATAACACTGTACACACTGATCATTGTTATCCCATAGGGACCTATAACACTGCACACACTGATCATTGTTATCCCATAGGGACCTATAACACTGCACACACTGATCCTTGTTATCCCATAGAGACCTATAACACTGCACACACTGATCATTGCTATCCCATAGGAACCTATAACACTGCACACACTGATCATTGTTATCCCATAGGGGCCTATAACACTGCACACACTGATCTATTACATTGATCACTGGTTTCTCATAAGAAACCAGTGATCGATGATTCTGCCGCTTGACTGCTCATGTCTGGATCTCAGGCACTGAGCAGTCATTCGGCGATCGGACAGCGAGGAGGCAGGTAGGGGCCCTCCCGCTGTCCTGTAAGCTGTTCAGGATGCCGCGATTTCGCCGCGGCTATACCAAACAGCCCACTGAGTTAACCGGCACTTTTTACTTTCGCTGCGCACTATTAGCGGCGGGTCCCGGCTTCACTATGACGCCGGGCCCGCCGTGATATGATGTGGGGTTACTGTGTAACCCCGCGTTATATCACGGGAGCAGGACCAAGGACGTACCGGTACGTCCTTGGTCCTTAAGGGGTTAACGGTGATGGCGCAGGTCCGCGCAGTCCTAGCACAGAAGATTTCCATCCAGAATATCATCGGATGGAATGCCCAGTGTGAACATTCCCTTATGAGAAGTTTCTCATTTCTAGTAAACAAAAATATTTATGCTTGCGGTTGGAATTGAACCTCTTAGGAATGCTGAACTAAGGGGGAGATTTATCAAAACCTGTGCAGAGGAAAATTTGCCCAGTTGCCCATAGCAACCAATCAGATCGCTTCTTTCATTTCTAATATGGCCTCTGCAGAATGAAAGAAGCGATCTGATTGGTTCCTATGGGAAACTGGGCAACTTTTCTTTTGCACAGGTTTTGATAAATCTCCCCCTATATGTACGTCTTCCGTCCACTCCCACTATTTGGAGCTGAGCGTGCTTCATGCCCAGTCGGTCCTGGTTGCTATCAGTAGCCAAGACCCACGCCGATCTGACCGATGTCTGCTATTAACCCCTTAGATGCCACGATCAATGTAGATTGTGGTGCCTAAAACTGGAACAATCTCTTGCTGGTAGGTTAGTGAAGCTGACCGGGAAACTCGCTGCAAAGTTGCCAGGTCCCGATCAGCTGAGAAGACAACGGGAGGTCTCTTTCCTTCTTTTTTGCCATCCAATCGACGTTCTAAAGCTCCTGGAAGCCATGGCAGCCCGGAGCAATGGAGCGCCGATGACACTGATCAATGCTGTGCTATGGAGCAGCATTGTTCAGTGTTTGCAATCTAAAAATAATGGCCGCTAAGAGTGTTGTGTAGTTTTCTTTGTAGTTTTTAATTCCCTACAATTTTTCCCACTGTATTTACTAAGGTTTCCCTACATTTTGCACTATTCCTTACATTTTGCTTTTTTTTACACCTTCTCTGCTCTGTCGGGTTTTCCTCAGATCAAATCCACCACATTTTGTGTGGAAACCTTAGTAAATATGTTGGGGTTTTTGTAAAAATGTCAGGGCCACACCCTTTTCTCGGGGACCACGCCCCCTTTTCTGGTTTTCACAGTAAAATGGAGAGCTAGTTGTTTTTTTCAATTCTGGCGCACATTCTGGCGCAGACTGAATTTCTGGCGTAATGTGCCAGAATCTGTCGCACAAACCGACAAAACATGTGGGGTTTACAATAGTAAATCGGCCTACATGTAATAGTCTTCCATGGGGACTAAAAAATCGTGGAAAAAAATAAGTTAATAAATGTGAATTACCCCCCCAAAAAAAGTTTGAATCACCCCACTTTTCCCTTTTTTTAAATAAAATAATGTAAAAAAAATATATAAACATAAACTTATGTGGCGTTGCCACATGCTGAAATTTTCGAACCTTTAAAATATAATGGTAATTAAACCGTAGGTCAAGGGCGCACGTGTAAAAAAAATACCAATGTCCAGAAATTTTTGGTCGCTTTAGTGACATCTTGCGCTCCGGCCACATGTCCAGGCCGTGAGCGCATTGTCCCCTCTCCTCCTCTGGCTGGTGGGGCTGGGATTCACACTGCGGGATGCGCACGCATGCGAATCCCAGCCCGTCACTCACCTCTGTCCCATGCTGTTTCCTCACAGCTCCGGCGCGCGTGTCCCCACCTCCTAGGGCATGCGCGTGGCGGAGCTCTCAGATTGAAAGGAACAGTGCGCCCGTAATTATGTTTTGCTCCTGCACATTCATTATAAGTTTCTGCACCTCCCCCCACTCTCTGCCGGATCTTTGTTTGCCTTTGTGCCTGAGAGAAAGCTGTATTCCGTGTTTCCTTGCCGTGTACCAGACCTTGCATTCCGTGACCTGACTGTGATTCCAGCCGCCTGCCTATTGACCTTCTGCTACTCTTCTGACTACACTCCTGTGCCGCCAGCCCTGACCTCCCGCTAGCCTGACGTGGTCTTGCCTTATCCCTTCTGTTCCACGCTTCACCTCAGCCGCCTGTGTGGTCAAGTCGTGCCAGGGGTAGCGACCTGGGTGCCGCCAGCCGCAGCAAGTCCATCCCGCTTTGCGGCGGGCTCTGGTGAAAACCAGCGGCACCTTAGACTCCGCTCCCTGGTACGGCCCGCGTCATCTGCCACACAGGTCCAGCGAATCCACTACATCTCCAGCTACAGACCACCGTGGTGTCACGGATCTACTATCTACTGAATGCCAGTCGACTGCGGTGAGTCTTACAGCTTTAAATAGCAGGAATTTTTTTTTTTTATAAAAACCGATCATTCCCTATGTACCAATACTAACTTGCTATTTCCTTTGGTTATATCTACCAACGTACGAATTCTCCGTAAGGTCATCTTTATGTCTAGGGGCAGAGTACCCCTTTAAAGGGGTAATCCGTTGGAAAACTTTTTTTTTTAAATCAACTGGTGCCAGAAAGTTAAACAGATTTGTAAATTACTTCTATAAAAAAATCTTAATCCTTCCAGTACTTATTAGCAGCTGAATACTACAGAGGAAATTATTTTCTTTTTGGAACACAGAGCTCTCTGCTGACATCACGAGCACAGTGCTCTCTGCTGAAATCTCTATCCATTTTAGGAACTGTCCAGAGCAGCATATGTTTTCTATGGGGATTTTCTCCTACTCTGGACCGTTCTTAAAATGGACAGAGATGTCAGCAGAGAGCACTGTGCTCGTGATGTCAGCAGAGAGCACTGTGGTCATGATGTCAGCAGAGAGCACTGTGGTCATGATGTCAGCAGAGAGCACTGTGGTCGTGATGTCAGCAGAGAGCTCTGTGTTCCAAAAAGAAAAGTATTTCCTCTGTAGTATTCAGCAGCTAATAAGTACTGGAAGGATTAAGATTTTTTATTAATAGAAGTAATTTACAAATCTGTTTAACTTTCTTTTCTGGCACCAGTTGATTTAAAAAAAATCTAATAAAAGTTTTCCACCGGAGTACCCCTTTAAGGTATTAAAACTAAAAAGATACATTCGAAATAATCACCAAAAAAAACTTCACATAATTTTCATCAGGATCAGTGAGTCATGTCGGAAAGCCCATCTGATTATGTCACCGCGGTGTTCTCCCTGATGAGGGGTCTCAATCTTTCATGTTGCTCATTATGGTCAGTGCTGATTGGGAAGATCACATGGTGGTCATTAGAAGCTTCTGGACTCTTTCCAGTCAGGACTTGCTTCGACACGATAGCTGACCCTGCTGGTGTAGCCATTCTGATGGCGTGAAGATCCCGGCGTCGCGCGCAGTTACTTAGTAATAAAGCCGTGTTAGGTGCAGATTTTCTCCATCACTTCTTCTTGTTGCTTCTTGTGAAGACAGGTGCTATTTTTGTTACCTTTGCTCCTGTATATATTAACTGTTCATTTTCAAATGCAAAGAGGTGTTTTTTCTCACTAAATATATGTGAAGTATTGTACACGGCAGAGATAAAAATAATGATCTTAAGATGTTAACCCACTAGGGACCGGAATCTTTTATAGAGTCGGTGATTAAGGAAAGAAAAAAAAAAAATATATATATATATATATATTTATTTATAAGGAGTTATATTTCAATTAAAAACATATCCCCTATACACAATATAGGGCAGTGTTTCCCATCCAGTGTACCTCCAGCTGTTGCAGAACTACAACTTCCAGCATGCCCGGACAGCCAAAGGCTGTCCGGGCATGCTGGTAGTTGTAGTTCTGCAACAGCTGGAGGCACACTGGATGGGAAACACAAGGCTCTAGGACATCTGTACTCACGGCCATATTGCCAATAGGGCAAATAGAGTGTTCTACAATTTGTCAGAGTAACCATAGAGAACAATAATTTTGGTCAGGTTCTGGGCTATGCTGTTGGCTTGTAGAAGTAATCCATCCACTCAGGTCTGATTATCCGAAAATTCGAATTTATTGAAATTTAGAAAAAAACAGGACAAACGTGTTTCGGAGCTTTCTTCCACCTTCCTCAGGTGTCAAACACTGTCCCCTCCGGCTGCTTCCCCCGTTTTCCACTTGGTTCCCCCCATGCAGTCCACACCATGAATATAGCCAGAATACCATTGGAGGGGTTCACATACTAGCTTTATTCTTAAGGAGAAGGGATGTCAGAGGGGAATATAGCTATTCTGTCCTTGAACCAACTTCTAACTAGATAGTTGATTAAAGGGGTGCTCCACTTTGGACAATTGTTAGAGTGGTCCCATAAAGATAAGTAGATCACAGTGACCTACTACTGGGACCTCCAGTTATCAGCTGTATTGTCTGTTACACAGTGTCTATTTAAGTCAATAGGTTTTATGTCAGGACAGCTCGTCCAGTAATGCTCATTGTAGCCGCTCTCCACTCCAAGAGATGAATATCCTCAACAAAGGACCTTCTGTGGTACCACGGGTGGTGTAGGGAAATACCTGATCACTTCATGACGCCAGGGCACTGTTATCCAATACACGGTCTGAGGTTGGAGACAGCGTCTCCTGGGCCAGACACAGGGAGTAAATTAACCCCCTGACGTCATGTTACGGATAACTGTCTTTCCTGAGCTGGGTGCAGATATTATTAAACTGACAGTCTGGTGTTGGGTGAGAGGATGCAGCGTAACCCTTTGGAAGCCTTGATGCCTTCCTGGGACTTGTGGTGCTTTCACCGAATGATTTGATACTGACTTGTAAGATGGGTAGATTGATCCTGGTAGCTAGGATTCTGTCAAGGTCTTGTAGCCTTCTCCGCAGGGGCATAAACTTCCACCGTGCAGGTGATCTTTGCTGGATGACCGGATTATATACATTTGATCTTAATAGAAGTAATTTACAAATCTGTTTAACTTTTCTGGCACCAGTTGATTTTAAAACATTTGTTTTCCACTTGTTTCCACCGGAGTTCCTCTTTAAGGTGAAAATGGGCTGAGTCCTTAAATGGTTAAGCATGGTTTTAGTGTGTATTTACCTTTGTATTCCTGACTGTTTCCTTGACCCTTGACTGTGTTTTTGTAGTTTGTTATTTTGACTGGACGCCCCAGCACCTATTCAGGACGGGACTGTCTTCACGGGTTATGGATCTGTCCTGATCATGGAATCTATGGGGTTTACGCTGTAATAAAAAAATATAAAAAAATTCCCACTGTTATGGATCTATTGCTTAGGGACAAGGGCTGTGGGTGAGTGTAGGACCTTACCTATTCCCTGTTCATATGTGGTAGGTAGACTTGCACAAGAGAATACCAGACGATCCTTTGATGGACCAAGGTTTGGACAACATGGTTTCCTTTTACAGGTCTCTAATGTTCCAGCAGAAGACAACTTAATTTAAAGCCAGTTTTGGGGCCAATGCCATAACCGTGATATGACCCATATTTGTAGTAACAGAAAAGAAAGGTATGAAGCAATTAAAGGAGTACTCCTATGCTCGTTTTTTTAAGGGCAAACAAAGCCTAAAACAAAGTTATATAACATTGTAAATTACTTACCTTATCCTTATGGCTCTTTTCCTGGTCTTCGCCCGCATTTCTTCTCCGACCGGAAGCTGGCTCCTTTTTCTTCAATCCATGACGCTCGACCGCTGCTTCTTAGGCGCCACCGCCATCTTCGCCCGGTGACTCATCGCTCCCATGAGTCACTGCGGGCTCTTCCGGCCTCCCAGTCCCGAGTCGGCCACTCCCCATCTCAGTAATCTATTCATATATTCGCACGCAGCGGCGGCCGAAATCTCATTGGAGCTCGGCGACCATGTGAGTAGGACGTATTCTGTGAGGCGGGGATAGGGAAATAAGTGGGAGAGGAGGGGGCGTGCAATATTATAATTTAGGGAGGGGGCTGAGCAGGGGAGCTACGGGGGAGGGCAGGAGCTGGGCGGAAATCAGGAGCGGTCATGCTGGGAGAAGTAGTTTTTTACAGAGCATGGAAAGAAGAGAACCCGGAAGTAACGGAAACTTGGGGCAGCAATATCACAATAACGGCTGGGCCATTTTAGATGAAAGAGGGGTCGTTTAAAAGGTACGTTCATGGGCTACATTGTGGCATGTTTTGGTTGGTGCATCGGAGTACTCCTTTAAATGTGGTCTGTAGACTTTGAAGGTGGACCCTCAGAATAATTTCCTCTGGCCAACCCAATGATCCTCACCCTAATACGTAATTGCGACCATTATTCTGCCATATACTGTAATCTTAATATTTCTAGATCATGCAGCTCTGCACATCAATACTTTATAAAAACACAAAGGAGAAGATAACATAAAATTATTGTTCCTAAACCATAAGATGGATGAGAAAAAAAAATCCCATCAGTGTTGACTGTTTAGCAGACAGAACTCGTGCTCCATAAATGACTTACAAGCAGAGGAATCAATAATCCGATGGCCTAGCATCCCCAACCATGCGGTTTTGATGCCGCTCGCTTCTTCCTCCTCTAAACTTCATTTCTTGCTATTCTTGTCATGTTTACCATCTGTTTACCTAGATCCTTTGATTTAATTATCCCACTCGGTGCATACCAATGTGTTCTTATCTAGAATGCCAATTCAATTCTGTTGCTAGGTTCTCGACAATAGTAAAGTTAGATTCCTGTGTAGGAGCTAAACGCAGAACTGTTTACGGGAATAGCAGAGACTATGGTCGATTGTCCTATAAAGACGGAACGGTGTATAATACAGATATCCTCTTATGTCACAGAGTGGCTTTTAAAGGGGTACTCCGCTGCCCCATCATTCAGAATGTTTTGTTCCGAAAGCTTGGAGCAAATGGCGGGGGTTGTGATGTCACGACCACGCCCCATGTGACGTCACATCACACCGCCTCAGTGCAAGTCTATGGGAGGGGGCGTGGTGGTTACCACGCCCCCTCCCATAGACTTGCATTGACGTGGTGTGGTGTGACATCATGAGGGTCGTGGTCATGACGTCACAAGAAATTAAGTTTAGACATCATGACCCCCCCACTGCCGGCACCCAGCATTCTAACGCTAGGTGCTGCAGAGATTGCAGGGGTCCCAGCTGCGGGACCCCCACGAACCGACATCTCATCCCCTATCCTTTGGGATGTCCAGAGTAGCTATTTAAGCACCTTGGGCATGAGGGCCCAAGTGAAATGACTATGTCTAGAGCTCTTTAGTTATATAGGCTGTACAAATACTTTCCTATGAAGGACACTCATGACCTATCCCAGGTAGCATCTGATCTGTGGGTGATCAACTACTATGGCTTCATCAACCACAACAACAGGGGTGTCACGATTCGGCTTCCAGGTAGTGGATCCTCTGTGTCAGCGAGGGATTGGCGTGGACCGTGCTAGTGGACCGGTTCTAAGAGGCTACTGGTGTTCACCAGAGCCCGCCGCAAAGCGGGATGGTCTTGCTGCGGCAGTAGCAACCAGGTCGTATCCACTAGCAACGGCTCAACCTCGCTGACTGCTGAGAAGGCGTGGGACAGAAGGACTAGGCAGAGGCAAGGTCAGACGTAGCAGAAGGTCGGGGGCAGGCGGCAAGGTTCGTAGTCAGGATGGATAGCAGAAGTTCAGGTAACACAGGCTTTGGACACACTAAACGCTTTCACTGGCACAAGGCAACAAGATCCTGCAGGGGAGTGCAGGGGCAGTGAACAGATATAGTCTGGGAGCAGGTGGGAGCCAATTAAGCTAATTGGGCCAGGCACCAATCATTGGTGCACTGGCCCTTTAAGTCTCAGAGAGCTGGCGCGCGCGCCCTAGAGAGCGGAGCCGCGCGCGCCAGCACATGACAGCAGGGGACCGGGACGGGTAAGTAACCTGGGATGCGATTCGCGAGCGGGCGCGTCCCGCTGTGCGAATCGCATCCCCAACGGCCATGACAGTGCAGCGCTCCCGGTCAGCGGGACTGACCGGGGCGTTGCAGGGAAAAAGACGCTGTGAGCGCTCCGGGGAGGAGCGGGGACCCGGAGCGCTAGGCGTAACAGTACCCCCCCCCTTAGGTCTCCCCTTTTTTTTGTCCGGTAACTGCCTCCCCTGGGATGAGGACACCGGGAAAGAATGGGGGGCTTCCTCAACGGGAGGCAGTACAGCAGGAGTTGGAATGGGGAGGAAGGGCAGAGGGTGAAGTTTGGCACGGGGCAGGGAGACACAAGGACGGGAGCCATGAGGGGACACAGAGGCTTGCCTGATGGGACTGGGAGGGGGGGGAGAGGCACTTCCTGTGGCAGGCAGAGTCCCAGTTCTTGATCTCCCCGGTGGTCCAATCAAGGGTGGGGGAATGAAGCCGGAGCCATGGCAGACCGAGGAGGACCTCAGAGGTACAGTTGGGGAGAATGAAGAACTCAATCCTTTCGTGGTGGGGTCCGATAGACATCAGGAGGGGTTCTGTGCGGTAATGCACGGTGCAATTAAATCTGGCTCCGTTGACCGCGGAAATGTAAAGCGGCTTGAAGAGACGGGTCACCGGGATGCGGAATTTATTAACAAAGGACTCCAAAATAAAATTCCCAGAGGCACCAGAGTCCAAGCAGGCCACGGCTGAGAAGGAGGAGTTGGCTGAAGAAGAAATCCGCACGGGCACCGTGAGACGTGGAGGAGCAGACTTGGAACCAAGAGACGCCACACCGACGTGAGCTGGGTGCGTGCGTGGAGGACGGATAGGGCAATCCACCAAGAAATGCTCGGTACTGGCACAGTAAAGACAGAGATTTTCTTCCCTACGGCGATTCCTCTCTTCCTGGGTCAGGCGAGACCTATCCACTTGCATGGCCTCCTCGGCGGGAGGCCCAGGCGTAGATTGCAACGGATACTGTGGGAGAGGTGCCCAGAGATCTAAGTCTTTTTCCTGGCGGAGCTCTTGGTGTCGCTCAGAAAAACGCATGTCAATGCGGGTAGCTAAATGGATGAGTTCTTGGAGGTTGGCAGGAATCTCTCGTGCGGCCAGCACATCCTTGATGCGACTGGATAGGCCTTTTTTAAAGGTCGCGCAGAGAGCCTCATTATTCCATGATAACTCGGAAGCAAGAGTACGAAATTGGATGGCGTACTCGCCCACTGAAGAATCACCCTGGACCAGGTTCAACAGGGCAGTCTCGGCAGAAGAAGCTCGGGCAGGCTCCTCGAAGACACTCCGGACTTCAGCGAAGAAGGCCTGGACTGTGGCTGTGGCAGGATCATTGCGGTCCCAGAGCGGTGTGGCCCAAGACAAGGCCTTTCCTGAAAGAAGGCTTACTACGAACGCCACCTTAGACCGTTCTGAAGGAAACAAGTCCGACAACATCTCCATATGCAGGGAACACTGAGACAAAAATCCACGGCAGAGTTTAGAGTCCCCATCAAATTTGTCCGGCAGGGACAAGCGGAGGCTAGGAGCGGCCACTCGCTGCGGAGGAGGTGCAGGAGCTGGCGGAGGAGATGGTTGCTGCTGTAGCAGAGGCAGAAGTTGCTGTAACGTGGCGGTCAACTGCGACAGCTGCTGTCCTTGTTGGGCAATTTGCTGCGATTGCTGAGCGACCACCGTGGTAAGGTCAGCGAGACTTGGCAGCGGCACCTCAGCGGGATCCATGGCCGGATCTACTGTCACGATTCGGCTTCCAGGTAGTGGATCCTCTGTGTCAGCGAGGGATTGGCGTGGACCGTGCTAGTGGACCGGTTCTAAGAGGCTACTGGTGTTCACCAGAGCCCGCCGCAAAGCGGGATGGTCTTGCTGCGGCAGTAGCAACCAGGTCGTATCCACTAGCAACGGCTCAACCTCGCTGACTGCTGAGAAGGCGTGGGACAGAAGGACTAGGCAGAGGCAAGGTCAGACGTAGCAGAAGGTCGGGGGCAGGCGGCAAGGTTCGTAGTCAGGATGGATAGCAGAAGTTCAGGTAACACAGGCTTTGGACACACTAAACGCTTTCACTGGCACAAGGCAACAAGATCCGGCAGGAGAGTGCAGGGGCAGTGAACAGATATAGTCTGGGAGCAGGTGGGAGCCAATTAAGCTAATTGGGCCAGGCACCAATCATTGGTGCACTGGCCCTTTAAGTCTCAGAGAGCTGGCGCGCGCGCGCCCTAGAGAGCGGAGCCGCGCGCGCCAGCACATGACAGCAGGGGACCGGGACGGGTAAGTAACCTGGGATGCGATTCGCGAGCGGGCGCGTCCCGCTGTGCGAATCGCATCCCCAACGGCCATGACAGTGCAGCGCTCCCGGTCAGCGGGACCGACCGGGGCGCTGCAGGGAAAAAGACGCCGTGAGCGCTCCGGGGAGGAGCGGGGACCCGGAGCGCTAGGCGTAACAAGGGGTCCTGTATCCCCCCCCCCCCTTTTGAATACAGTGGTGGTCAGACATGAGCTTTAACTTCAAGCCGATTCATCTCCATAAACCAGGAACAAATAGCACTCACCTTTATTGGTCTGTCCATAGATTTAGAGGAAGCAGCAGCATGTCCAGCCTCAGCTTCATTTATATGAGAGACAGTGCCCTAGGTTCTCTTGATCAGTAAGAGTCCCAGTGGCCAGACACCCACCAATTGGACCAATTGAGGATAAGTGCTGAGTTTTCTTTGAAAACCATATTAACTATATTCCCTATCACTCTCTATCCTCTTCCCATATGACACAGGTAAGTATATGTAAATTATAGTGGGTAACTTCATCCTTGTCCTTTAAGTTTTATCTTTGAATATCTTCCCAGAACCTTTAAAAGAAACTTAATTTTATTGAGATCCCAATTGATCATCAGTACTTGATCATCCAACTCTGGCATCTAAGCCTAAAGAAGGTGGTTAAAAGTGGGTGTCCATCAGGTTCCTCATCTCCCTGCAAAAACCCTGGGTACTCCTGCACGGGCAGGGTACCGACTGTTTAATGGCTCTGGGGGAAGATACCTTGGCTAGCCCTTAGATTGATGCCAGGAGCACTTGTGGTCCCTTAGTAGCTTTGGTGAAAAGGGACATTGAAACTGGAACCTCGCAGGTGCCTTTTGGCCCGGAGGGGAAGAATAAGGTCTGTTGGGGGGCCTCTTTCCTTTTGAAGAAGGGCTTGCAATAGACCGCATCCTTTCTGCATGCTTTTTTAGTGTGACACCTTTGCACTCTTTCTTGCACTTTAGGTGATTGAGAGCACGTTCCACGGATCTGGCCAAGACATTCCAAGATGAGGTAAGAGATTGAAAGCCCGCTTAGCCAATCATCGCTCAGGCAGGACATCGCAGCGGCCCATGTTCGGCTGATCAGGCTGCCACTTCCGAGACCAGTTCATCTAGGAAGGTGGGGGCTGGAGCGTTCAGAGGTAAGAGACCGGTCCTATTCTGGAGATTGTGGTGAACCAGCTCCTGTGGATAGGGAATGCATTTTTCATAACCGGATAACCCCTTTAACTCCTTCAGGACGAAGGGCGTACCTGTACACCCCTCGCCCGGTCCCGGTGATTAAAACGGGGTCACGCCGTGACCCTGCATCACACCGGGTCGGTCCCGGCTGCTAACGATAGCCGGGACCCTGGGCTAATAGCGCGCAGCACCGATCGTTGTGGCGCACACTATTAACCCTCAGTAAACGATTCCCGGCAGCTCAGTCAGGCTGATCGGGACATCGCGATAAAATCGCGATGTTCCAATCAGCTAGGACGCGAACGGAGACCCCCTTACCTGACTCCACGGCGTCCGATCGGCGTTTGATTGCTCCAAGCCTGAGCTACAGGCTTGAGCAATCGAGCCCCTATCTCGCTGATCCATGCAAAGCTATGGCTTTGCAGAGATCAGGGTAAAAGATCAGTGTGTGCAGTGTTATAGGTCCCTATAGGAGCTATAGCACTGCAAAAAAAAAATTGAAATTTTTTTTTACAAAGGTCATTTAACCCCTTCCCTAATAAAAGTTTGAATCACCCCCCTTTTCTCATAAAAAAAACTGTGTAAATAAAAATAAACATATGTGGTATTGCCGCGTGCGGAAATGTCCGAACTATAAAAATATATTGTTAATTAAACCGCACGGTCAATGGCGTTTGCGCAAAAAAATTCCAAAGTCCAAAATAGCGTATTTTTGGTCACTTTTTATATCATGAAAAAATGAATAAAAAGCGATCAAAAAGTCTGATCAATACAAAAATGGTACCAATAAAAACCTCAGAACACGGCGCAAAAAATGAGTCCTCATACCGGCCCGTACGTGGAAGTTGTTTCGTGCGGCTTAGCGCACTTCCTCTAGCCGATCCCGGTGACAGCAATGTCCCGTCGCGGCCGCTGATAGGCTGAGCGCAGAGTGAAGTCACCGACCCGCAGGAAGAGGAAGCTGACAGGGACCGGAGCACGGGCGGCGATATCGGAACAACGGGGGATCGTAGGCAGGTAAGTGAAAGTTTATTATGTATAGTTTTACAGCCAGGGCACAGCGGGGGATAAAAGATTTCAGTTGGAGAACTCCTTTAAGTATTTATTACAATTGACTGACACTTACATTCTGGTTAATCCAGCTGTTTATTATTTTTTAAGATGTAATTGGGTATGTTCACATATGCACTGGCACTTTTTTATGATTAAAGGGGTATTCCAGGGAAAAACTTTTTTTTTTTTTTTAATATCAACTGGCTCCAGAAAGTCAAACAGATTTGCAAATTACTTTTATGAAAAAATCTTAATCCTTCAAATAATTATCAGCTGCTGAAGTCGAGTTGTTGTTTTCTGTCTGGCAACAGTGCTCTCTGCTGACATCTCTGCTTGTCTCGGGAACTGCACAGAGTAGGAGAGGTTTGCTATGGGGATTTGCTTCTACTCTGGACATTTCCTGAGGCAGGTGTCAACAGAAGACAGAAAAGAACAACTCAACTTCCTACGTACTGAAAGGATTAAGATTTTTTCACGCCCCCTCCCATAGACTTGCATTGAGGGAGCGGGGCATGACCTCACACGGGGGCGGAGTCGTGACATCACGATCTTCCGTCCCCGTGGTCGGGAGGAATTAGCCTGAGATCCTCCAGCGCTTCCGGAAGCAGTTACAGGTGGGTGCTGCTTTCTATATTGCGGGGGTCCCCAGCGGCGGGATCACGGCGATCTGACATCTTATCCCCTATCCTTTGGATAGGGGATAAGATGTCTAGGGGCGGAGTACCCCATTAACCCCTAAGTTATGAACTTTTAAAGGATTGGACTTCACGTGCACTTTATTCATTGTTATTCCATTGTTTTCGCACATGAGCAGGTAGTGTCGCCTCTTTGTTTAGTCTCCCTCAGTGGACCTGTTCTCCCCCTTTTTTCCCACATGTTTTTATCACTATCATATATGTATTTTAAATGAAGCAATAAACATTCTTATGTTTTAAACTTTATCTGAATGACTCCATAGTATTTTGTGTATATCCTTTAGGAGAGACTATCTTCATTCCCATGATTTGCATATACTGCTATGGTGGACCAACTTCACCCTGCACCCCCAACCTGTATTCCAAGTATCCTGCCTGAGGTGGGCATGGTGATATCTTCACAGCATTGTCCAAAGTATCACAATGCCCAGAATCTACTTCCAGTCCACACTGGAGGGGACATCTCTTAAAGGGGTACTCCACTGGAAAACATTCTTTTTTAAATCAACTGGTGCCAGAAAGTTAAACATATTTGTAAATTACTGTTATTAAAAAATATATATTTATCCTTCCAGTACTTATCAGCTGCTATATGCTCCACAGGAAGTTCATTTTTTTTTTTTTTTAAGATTTCCCTTCTGTCTGAGCACAGTGCTCTCTGCTGACACCTCTGTCCATGTCAGGAACTGTCCAGAGCAAGATAGGTTTACTATGGGGATTTTGCTCCTACTTCTGACAGTTCATAAAATGGACAGAGGTGTCAGCAGTGAGAGCACTGTGGTCAGACAGAAAGGAAATTCAAAAAGAAAAGAAACTTCCTGTGGAGCAAATAGCAGCTAATAAGTACTGAAAGGGTTAAGATTTTTTTTAATAGAAGTCATTTACAAATATGTTTAACTTTCTGGCACTAGTTGATTTAAACAAAAAATGTTTTCCAGTGGAGTACCCCTTTAACATAGTATCCACCTCCGAGAGAAAGAAAACTGTCAGAAGAGAAAAGCTGAACTTAATCTCTGCCAGAAGAGACAAGCTGAACAAGTGCCCTTCTGTAACTACAGGTCTCTAAGTGGGCCTGTCTGGATCTAGTTCAATGTGATTTTCAGGTTCTACCGCTCTATACCCTGTGATAGGAAACTCAAGCCATCATTTGCACCAACATCATGGACATTCCAATAGCTGCACCCAGGCTCTAAACCCACAGGAGGGCCCTGTGGTCACAAGAAAGGTGCTTGGGGTCCAGTCATTATCCTTGATGCCATGACCCTAAAACCTCTGCCCAGAGCACTGGAAATGCCAGCTGGTACCTCCATAACATCAATAACCATTCACTACCGTAACCTCAATACCATCTCTGGCAAAAAAAAAATACTTGATCTTCTTTTCATGGTATTGTGATGGATAGGATGGTGCTTGTATCACTCAGTATTGATAATTCCATCTATTTGATCTAAATCCAACTAGTGTTGCTCGCGAATATTCGCAATTCGAATTTTATTCGCGAATATCGCATATTCGCGAATTCGCAAATATTCGCGAATATAGCGCTATATATTCGTAATGACGAATATTCGTATATATATTTTTTTCACAATACACATCACAGTGATCACCCCTCTCTGCTTCCAGCTTGTGTGGTGTATAAGAAGGCTCTAATACTACTGTGTGAGACCGCCGGGCGAATATTCGCATATGCAAATATTCGTGAATATTGATCCCTCCCTTCTTTTAGCTTGTGGCCCAATGAGAATGATGCAAATACATTTGTCGGAGATTAGCACCATACATATGAAGTTCATAAATTTTCACATAAGCAAATTTTCGCCTATGCGAAAAAAAACCTGAATATTACGAATATGCGAATTTAGCGAATATATGACGAATATTCGTCCATATATTCGCGAAATATCGCGAATTCGAATATGGCCTATGCCGCTCAACACTAAATCAAACAATGATAGAGTGGCTTAGTAATCTGTACACTGTATAATACCTATATTTTCACAGTATGTAAAACTTTTAATAGCACATAATACGGCTCAGTCATTTGCACAGTTTTTTTTTCAGGACCTAAAATATGTAATATAAAACCACATGTGAACCCAGCCTCACAGTTGGATTTAAAGGGGTACTCCACTGCCCCAGCGTCCGTAACATTTTGTTCTGAACACTGGGTGCAGGCTGCGGGGGTTGTGATGTCACGCCACGCCCCCTCAATGCAAGTCTATGGGAGGGGGCGTGGCGGCAGCCACGCCCCCTCCCATAGACTTGCATTGAGGGGGCGTGGAGTGATGTCACAAGGAGCGTGGCTGTGACGTCACAAGCCCCGCAGCCCGCACCCAGCGTTCGGAACAGAATGTTCCGGACGCTGGGGCAGTGGAGTACCCATTTAATGCAGGAACAGCTGAGTTTAGTTGCAACACAGAAATTAGGCTGCATTCACACCACGTTTTTGCGATACAGTTCCCGTATCAGGTTTTTGATGAAAAACGGATTCCTCAAAACCGGACTAAACTGTATCAAAACGTGTGTACAAATTTTAACCCATATACGGTTTGAAAAATGATCTCGAGTTGCATCCATTTTTAAAGAAAAAAACGTATACGTTTTTAACTTTTCACTCCATTATGAATAAAGTTTCACTTGTTTGATTGGAATTCCAAGAAAAAAAAATGTGCAAAGTCAAAAACCGTATGGTGCAAACCGGATGGAACCGTCCGGATGGAACCGTACGCACATACGGTTCTGTACGGTTCCCATTGACTCCCATGTTTTTAAAAAAAACGTATACGGTTTAATACAGTTTTTCACCCGGACCAAAAAATGTGGTAGACTATGGTCTTGGGTACGGGTAAAAAAAAAACTGACAAAACCGTATAAGCCGCAAAACGGACTAAACCAGATTATACGTTTGAAATACGGTTTACAATGTTAAGTCAAAGCATACGGTTTTCTATACAGTTCCATAGAGTTTTTAACTTGAAACTGTATACGGGAACTGTATAGCAAAAACGTGGTGTGCATGCACCCTTACTGAGATAAGTTACAGTACAGAAATCAGTCCATGATGCACTGCTTCTATAAAGATACATTGTAAGCTCTTGTTTGAATTGATAATTTGTGTGTATTACTGTCTTTTCATGTACTTTTGGAATTGTAAAGTGCTGTGGAATATGTTAACGCTGTATAAAAAGTATTATTATTTTAAGTTCCCAGCTAGAGTGTACAGGAAGAACAGGAAGTCTGTTACAGGATATATACTAGACAGGAAGTGAAGCAATTAAGATAACAGAGCAGACAGTTTCCATCAGAAACAGAACAAAAGCATAAAAAAAACACAGAAAGGCTTCATAGAGTGTAAGTGATGGCTGCTATGCTGTGGATGCCCATCACTAACCCATTAACCCTTTCAGGACCGAGCCATTTTTTTGTAATATTATTGAGGTTTTGTTTTTTTCCTCCTCACCTTTTAATAGACATAACTCTTTTATTTTTCCATCTAAAGTCCCATATGAGGGATTATTTTTTGCGTCACCCATTGTGCATTGTAATGACATCACTCATTTTACCTCCAAATGTACAGTGAAACAAACAAAAAATGATTTGTAGGGCAAAATTGAAAAACAAAACAAAAACAAACAAAACATTTTGCAAATTTTGGGGCTTCCATTTCTCTCCAGTGTACCTTTTGGTAACAATGACACATTATCTTTATTTTGCAGGACCATACAATTAAAATTTTGCCCAATTTATATAGTTCCCCCCCCCCCCCATTTTACTACTTATATTAAGAATTATAACTTTTTGTATGAAAATTAGCACACTTCAAATTGTTCTCTTCTGACCCCTATAACTTTTTTTTTATTTTGCCGCATACAGAGATGTATGAGGGCTAATTTTTTTTTGTGCCATGATCTGTAGTTTTTATTGGGACCATTTTTTTATAGCATCTTTTGATCACAATTTATTCTTTTTTTTTTAATAGTATATGTAGTGACATACATTTCAGTGCATATACAGCACTGATCAATGTTGCTCCATAGAACAGCATTGATCAGTGTTATCGGTTCTTCATTTCTCCAGCCTGCCATGGCTGGCTGCATCATTGGATCACCGATCAGATGGCCTGGAGGACGGTAAGATACCTCCCACCATCCTCTCAGCTGATCGGGATGCTGTGAGATCGCTGCAGCAGTCCCGATCAGCCCACTGAGCTAGCAAGGAATGGGATTTACCACATTTAGACGCCGTGATCAACTTTGATCGCGGCGTCCAAGGGGTTAATGCTGGACATCGGTCCAATCAGTGATTTCTGGCATTAGCCGTGGGTCACGGCTGTTAATAGCTGCTGAGCGCATGGATACCGTTTTAGTCATATTGACCCTCAGAATAAAAAAATATATCTTGAAAAATGAACCCCCCAAAGGCTGCAAAATTGCATTTTTTTTCCAATCTCCCCCAACAATAATATATAATTTTATTTTTGCTGTACATTTTTGCTTTACATACAGTAAAATTGAAAGTTACAAATTGCAAAGTACAAATTGTCGTCCCAAAAAATAGAGGCTCACATGGCTTTCTGGATGGAAAAATAAAAAAGTTATGGCTCTTAGAAGGTGAGAAGGAAAAAAACTAAAATGAAGTGGGATGTGTCCTTAAATGAGCACTGTCAAAATCAAAAACGTTTTAAATGTTGTACCTCTTAGCAAAACATTAACCTTTCTAATATACTTCATAAAAAATGTTCACTCCTTTTTTATAGAAAAACATGGTTTATAAAAAAGACCACTTGGGGTCCCCATACCATTCAGAACATAATCCTGCCCAGCTGCAGCATTAACTTTGTCCCAGCTGAATGGGCATGGACAAAGTCCAGGAAGTGAGGGCCTGACTAGCTCTCCTCTGTGCTCACTCCTGTCCTATTAGACTGCAGCATGAAAACTGAGAGGAGGGGGTTACAGAGCAGCCTGCAGTGATTGGATGAAGAGACCCAGCACAGCAGGGAGGCAGATGAGTCATGCAGAGTGAGGACTCGCCCCCTCTGAAGCACAGAATGACAAACCAAGTAAGCAACAGATAGAAGGTATTTGTGAGAGAAATATAGGTGCTAGACACATAAAATACAGCAGTGTGATACAGCAGTGTTTTCCAAAGAGCACGTCTCCAGCTGTTGCAAAACTACAACTCCCAGCATGCCTGGACAGTATTATCTGGATTGTGCTTTTCCTTAGCGCATGAATGAATGTGCATCTGGAGAAGTCATGAGAACCGCGACCAATAAAGAAAAAGTCCTTTCGCGCTGCACTTTACATCTGCAAGAGAGAGCCGAGTTGGCAACGGCCTTTTAATTCATAGACAGTTCTTAGGAAATAAAATGCAGTCATTAGTATTATCTTTCTTTCCAAGTGAGTAATTGACAAATAGCTGAGGGGTTCTGGGAGCTAATTATCCCATTTATATATATAGAACACAATATGCATTTCCCTAACTAGAAGGTTATAAACTGACAATAACCAATTAGCTAACACAGCAACAGAAAGTTTCGCGCAGTAAGAGAATTACTAAAATATTCCTCATAAGTACAAAGTAAAAAAACCTGAATATAAATGCAGACGGGATGTGACAGGTTTGGGTAGGAAAAGCAGCTCATTCTCCAGCCTTCTCCTCTCAAATTTCTGCTGTACATACATCGATTGGAATGAGGTCTCAGCTACAAGAACGTTCAGGTTACGGTATCATAATTTGAAACATTGTTCTACATTGGAAGGAAATGTATCACCTATTTTCATCGATTAAAACCAGATATTGCTTCACACTGGGCAACGGTCCCTACAAGGGACTACTTGCAGAAGAGTAGTCAGAATAGCCAGACAAACCAGGTTGATAACAGACGTGGATAAGATAGAAAATTACAAAGATAGAGGCAGGACAAGCTATGGGTCACACCTAGAGAGTAGTGTGGTACGAAATCTAAAGGCAAATGCAACGTCAGAAAATAGGCAATGGAGGGAGGTCTCAGCTATGAGAACATTGAGGTTGTGATATCATATCCCATATGACATTTGAAACATTGTTTTACATCGGAAGGAAATTTATCACCTATTTTTATCGATTTAAATCAGATATTGATACATCAGTGTCAATATCCCTACCTACTTGGATAATCCGCCTGGGTGGCCCCCAGCAACGGTCCCTACACTTGACCACAGGCATGGGCGTAAGAGTAGTCAGAATAGTCAGACAAACCGGGTTGGAAACAAATGCGCAGATAAGGTACAAAATTAGGGAAAGGGTAGGGAAAGAGTACAACCTATTGCTTGCCCCAAACCCCTTTCCCTACCTGCTCGGACAATTCGCCCTTAATGGCAACCCTCAACAAAGGATATGGTTTGTACACTGGGCTACGTGCAGGGATGTAAAAGTCAGAATAGTCAGACAAAACAGGTTGGTAACACACGAGCATAAGGTCCAAAATTATAAATGCAAAGATAGGAGTCAGGACAAGCTATAGTTAAACCTAGAGAATAACGTGGTACAAAATCAAAAGGCAAATGCTACATCAAAAACAGGTAATGGAGTGAGGTCTCAGCTACATGAACGTTCAGGTTATGATATCATATTCGATATGGTCACAAGAGATTTGGAACTTTGTACTGTATTGGAAGGAAATGTATCACCTACTTTTATTAAAACCAGATATTGATACATAGGTGTCATGTCTGAGGTAGGGAAAGAGCACAAGCTACCCTTTGCCCCAAACCCCTTTCCCTACCTATTTGGACAATCACCCCTAAAATATGGCCCCCAACTGGGCAACAGTCCCTACACTCAACTACTTGCAGGAGCTTAAGAGTAGTAAGAATAGTCAGACAAACCAGGTTGGTAACACACCCACAGATAAGATACAAAATGACAAAGGCAAAGACTGAGTCAGGAAAAGCTATGGATCAAAGTCATAATGCAAATGCAATGTCAGAAAATAGGCAATGGGTCAAATCTAGACAGCAACTTAGTTCAAAATCAACAGGCAAGGGAACATCAGGGAACAGGCAACGGTCAAGTGACAGGAGGTCAGCAAGGATTAACAGGCACAGGGTACAAGTAATGCTAGTGATGGTTACAATGCAGCTGATTGCCATGGCTCTTCTGCCCCCTGATTGGCCGTCTAACGCTTACTAACGAGGTCCTGCAACGTGGTGTGGGCATGCTCAATGACTTGTGAATTAGCCATTGGGGAAGAGAGGCGCTGTGACTATCACCTATTGCGAATGGTGGATCCCGTCTTATGAACTGATGTCACATATCAATGTATTCCTGTCTGCGATGATAAGGTGGAGATTGCTGAGAGGTTTTCTTTATGGTTAAAGACATGTCAGCTTATTATTAGGCTTAGTAGCCAGAGTGTATGTGGAAAGTTTAAAAAAAATATATTACAAAAGATTATTGGAGGAATTATGTGCTTCCGTCATTGTGTCAATGTAGTGGTCTCCAAACTATGGACCTCCATTACTCCTCTGTTATGGGGCAATTGCCATTAGCTTTATGGGGGGGGGGGGGAGGGGACTGACACAATAATGGCCTCCAAGCATCCAGATACCAGCCCCATCTGGACGTGACTTTGAAACCAACCACTTGCTACGAGAGTCTACTTCTTATGCAGTGTTTCCAAACCAGGGTGCCTCCAGCTGTTGCAAAACTACAACTCCCAGCAACTTCATATATAAAATAGCGTCATTTATTTTTTAAATAATGCTCCAGATCCAGTAATAAATAGTTAATAAAATAATAATAGGATTAAGAAAACAATTATAGGTATAAAATAAAACAAAATAAGTACATAGGAATTAGAGATGAGCGAACTTACAGTAAATTCGATTCGTCACGAACTTCTCGGCTCGGCAGTTGATGACTTATCCTGCAAAAATTAGTTCAGCTTTCAGGTGCTCCGGTGGGCTGGAAAAGGTGGTTACAGTCCTAGGAAAGAGTCTCCTAGGACTGTATCCACCTTTTCCAGCCCATGGGAGCACCTGAAGGCTGAACTAATTTATGCAGGAAAAGTTATCAACTGCCGAGCCGAGAAGTTCGTGACGAATCGAATTTACTGTAAGTTCGCTCATCTCTAATAGGAATGAGAATATGTTAATGAATTGTCTCTGATGTTATGTTGAAAGTCAATTATTAGTGTGGGTTATGTTGGATCCAATATAAAAAAAACATGTCAGCTTATTATTAGGCTTAGTAGCCAGAGTGCATGTGGAAAGTTTAAAAAAAAAATTATTACAAAACCTCATTAAAAAGATTATTGGACAAATGATGTGCTTCCATCCTTGTCCCAATGTAGTGGTTTCCAAACTGTGGACCTCTATTACTCCATTACCAATGGGGCAATTGCCATTAGCTTTAAGGGGAGGAGGGGGGGGGGGGGGTACTGACACAATAATGGCCTCCAAGCATCCAGATACCAGCCCCATCTGGACGGGACTTTGGAACCAACCACTTGCTACGAGAGTCTACTTCTTATGCAGTGTTTCCCAACCAGGGTGCCTCCAGCTGTTGCAAAACTACAACTCCCAGCATGCCCGGACAGCCGAAGGCTGTCCGGGCATGCTGGGAGTTGTAGTTTTGCAACAGCTGGAGGCACCCTGGTTGGGAAACACTGTCTTTTGGGCTGATCACAAATAACCTATTCGATCATGATGATCTCTCCTGTTTGTACAATAATAAGAACAATTACAATATAATTATAGATGGAGGTCTACATGTATAGATGGAGGGGGCCCTCGGAATAATGGAGAACACCGAAATCTAAGTCTGACGCTGGTGGTGCTAATGGGGACCATAAATCCTACAACTGGGCTAGAAAATGTGTAGTCAATTGTAGATTGTGTCCAACTGTTCTGGATTTAGATTTGGCCATAGGGGCTGAGGGGAAGGGGTTTACATGGCACCAAGACTAACATGGCACCAAGACTAACATGGCACCAAGACTAACCCCCCCCCCCACCGCCACCACCCCCCAACATTCTGCATACACCATACATAACTGCGCTGGTCCTCCTGCCCAATTGACCCAATATAAATGACAGATGGACACATTTTCCCGGAGTCTGGCTTTATATTGGGTGACACATGTATCTCCACAGAACGCAGCGATTACATTCATTGTCACAACTGTTTTCCCTTCTCCCGCTTAAAGGGCAATTACTGTCATCTTCTGCCGCCTCACATTAATTTCCCGCTCGGAGCCGCCACTTTAATAGTAATTAATTTTTAACCTTGTGGACTTAATTCATTTTAGGCTCTTCTTTTAGAATATACAGAAAACCAGACTTGAGAGGGATGAAGTGACCAATACTCCACCAGCACTGAGGAATCGGAATATTTTGACACCTAAGGGTACGTTCACGCTACGTGTTTTGAACAGAATCTCCGCTCGCAGAATTCCGCGAGCGGAGATTCCATCTGGCAGTCGCCGACGAAATACTTCGGCAGTACGGCTGCTCGGCACTGCGCCGTCACCATTGACGGCTATGCAGTACTCGCAGGACTTCCGCGCAAAGAATGAACATGTTCTTTCTTTAACCCCTTAAAGGGGTACTCCGGTGCTTAAACATCTTATCCCCTATCCAAAGGATAGGGGATAAGATGCCTGATCGCGGGAGTCCCGCAGCTGGGGACCCCCGGGATCATGCACGCGGCACCCCGTTTGTAATCAGTGCCCGGAACGTGTTCGCTCCGGGTCTGATTATGGTCGACCGCAGGGCGGGCGGGGTGTGACGTCGCGCCTCCGCCCTCGTGTGACGTCACGCTCAGCCCCTCAATGCAAGCCTACGGGAGGGGGCGTGATAGCTATCACGCCCCCTCCCGTCGGCTTGCATTGAGGGGCGGAGCGTTACGTCACACGGGGGTGGAGGTGTGACGTCACACGCCGCCGGCCCTGCGGTTGCCGGTAATCAGTCCCGGAGCGAACACGCTCCGGGGGCTGATTACAAACAGGCTGCCGTGTGCATGATCCCGGGGGTCCCCAGCTGCGGGACTCCCGCGATCAGGCATCTTATCCCCTATCCTTTGGATAGGGGATAAGATGTTTAAGCACCGGAGTACCCCTTTAAGGACTCAGTGTTTTTCCGTTTTTGCATTTTCATTTTTTCTTCATCACCTTTAAAAATAATAGCGCTTTCAATTTTGCACATAAAATTCCATATGATGGCTTATTTTTTGCGCCACCAATTCTACTTTGCAGTGAGATTAGTCATTTTACTTAAAAATCCACGGCGATACGGAAAAAAAATTTATTGTGTGACAAAATTGAAGAAAAAATGCCATTTTGTAACTTTTGGGGGCTTCCGTTTCTACGCAGTGCATTTTTCGGTAAAAATGACACCTTACCTTTATTCTGTAGGTCCATACGGTTAAAATGATCCCCTACTTATATAGGTTTGATTTTGTCGCACTTCTGAAAAAAATCATCATAACTACATGCAGGAAAATTTATAAGTTTAAAATTGTCATCTTCTGACCCCTATAACTTTTTTATTTTTCCGCATATGGGGCGGTATCAGGGCTCATTTTTTGCACAGTGATCTGAAGTTTTTATTGGTACTATTTTTGCATTGATCAGACTTTTTGATCGCTTTTTATAAATTTTTTAATGACATAAAAAGTAACCAAAAATACGCTACTTTGGAATTTTTTTGCGCGTACGCCATTGATCATGCGGTTTAATTAACAATATATTTTTATCGTTTGGACATTTACGCACGTGGCGATACCACATATGTTAATTTTTATTTACACACGATTTTTATTTTATTATAATCGCGATAGTCCCGATCAGCCCGACTGAGCTGCCGGGAAGCTTTTACTTCATTTTGGACGCAGCAATCAACTTTGATTGCTGCGTCTGAAGGGTTATTAGCGCGCGGCACAACGATCTGTGCCACGCGCTATTAGCCCAGGGTTTTGGATATCATTAGCAGCTAGGACCGACCCGGTGGGATGCAGGGTCACGGCGTGACCCCGTTTTAAACACCGGGACCGGGTGCAGGGCATACAGGTACGCCCTGCGTCCTTAAGAGGTTAAAGCTTAGCAGAGCCGATGCTGCACGGCATGTATAGCAGAGTCGAAACTGTGAAAATTGCACGTGTGTACTACAGACACTACATGTGCTACAGAGTCTGTATAGCAGAGCCGACACTGAATAGCGTGTACAGCAGAACCCGTAGATCAGGGAGCCGACACTGACTCAGCTCTGCTACACAGCAGGAAAGTTTTTCGTATGAGGGATGATGGAGTTTCCAAGAGAGATTTTAGGATGACAAAGGAGGGAGGAGGGAGTTGCGGCTGACGCCTCACGGAGATTGGTCTGAGGGAGGAGGCGGGACGCCGTTTCACCTGACGGAGGACGGAGTTACGTCTGACGACTGACGATGTCCTAAAACGGACACCGTATGGGCAGGGTCATTGCTCCAGATTCAGTAATAAATAGTTGATCAAAAATGAATAAAACAATTACCGTATATACTCGAGTATAAGCCGAGTTTTTCAGCACAATTTTTCGTGCTGAAAACGCCCCCCTCGGCGTATACTCGAGTGAACTCCGCCTGTCAATCCCTTCATGAGTGGTCTTCAACCTGCGGACCTCCAGAGGTTTCAAAACTACAACTCCCAGCATGCCTGGACAGCCAATGGCTGTCCGGGCATGCTGGGAGTTGTAGTTTTGCAACATCTGGAGTTCCGCAGGTTGAAGACCACAGATGAAGGGATTGACAGGGGGTGATGATGAAGGGACGGAGGGATGATGACGAAGGCCGCAGTGGTCTTCAACCTGCGGACCTCCAGATGTTTCAAAACTACAACTCCCAGCATGCTCGGACAGCCGATGGCTGTCCATGCATGCTGGGAGTTGTAGTTTTGAAAGATCTGGAGGTCCAAAGGTTGAAGACCACTGATGAAGGGATTGACAGGGGGTGATGATGAATGGGGGGGGGGGGGGGGGTGATGATGACGGAGGGTCTGGATGATGACAGGGGGATGATGACATGGGGGGGATGATGTATTTCCCACCCTAGGCTTATAGTCAAGTCAATAACTTTTCCAGGGTTTTTGGTGTAAAATTAGGGGCCTCGGCTTATGTTCGGGTCGGCTTATACTCGAGTATATACGGTATAGGTATAAAATAAAACACAATAAATACAGGGAATGAGAATATGCCTCCTTAATGAATTGTCTCTGAAGTTATTAGTGTGGGTTATGACTGAATTAATCGATCAGATGATTGACACATAAAACTATGTGAATAACAGTTTGATTTATATAGGAAGTTTCTATACAAGATGAAGTAATCGCTGGATAAGCAGAGATAGCAGAGCAGCAGTATAATAGCGATATACAGTGGTCCCTCAAGTTACAATATTAATTGGTTCCAGGACGACCATTGTATGTTGAGACCATTGTATGTTGAGACCATAACTCTATGGAAACCTGGTAATTGGTTCTAAAGGCAACAAAATGTCATCCAAAAATAGGAAAAAGTGAGGATTAAAGAAAAATAAGTAGATAACTGATATAGATAAAGCAAATCCTTCCATATAAAAGTAAGAAAGATCTGCTGGGAGCTGTAATCACTGTCTATTTCAGTGTTTCCCAACCAGGGTGCCTCCAGCTGTTGCAAAACTACAACTCCCAGCATGCCCGGACAGCCAAAGGCTGTCCGGGCATGCTGGGAGTTGTAGTTTTGCAACAGCTGGAGGCACCCTCGTTGGGAAACACTGGTCTATGTAGAGGACAGGAGCTTCTTCAGGGTCCTCTACAGTACACATCATGCCCTAAAAAAAAAGTTCAATGGAGCCGCCCTTACTTTGTGTCCAAAGAAGCAGCTAACCCTGGCATAGGTTAAAAGTAGTACAGAACATGTAATATCTCCCTGTACTGTAGGGGGCGCTACCAGACACCAGTCAGTGCATGCACTTTAGGAATACAGGGGTTTTACCAGTGAAATGTCCATTCTGATTGGTCGGTTCTTCCAGCCATTGACATGTTTTGCAGATTCCATAGCATTGTATGTTGAGTCTGGTTTCAAGTTGCAATGGTCCAGAAAAGACCATTGTATGTTGAGGCCATTGTAAGTTGAGGGATCACTGTAGTCTGTCCCGCTGGATGAACTATACAGGATGGCACGGGCTGCAGATACAACAATACCTGTATGCGATGAAGATGGCAGCCTTGGTAGTGCGTGACGCCGGGATGTACTGACTCGGCTATGCGAGGGATTGTCGGATGTCTCCACTGTTATAAGGCGCGGATCTGCGTCCGGCTCACTGCTGCGATATCCGGGCAGCAGGAGTCACAGGTACAGCATTCGACTGAGGCATCCTCGTGCAGTAGTCAGGAGGTTGTACAGCACGTTTCACACTTGACGGTGGTCTCCTATTGAAGGGACTGCAGCTCTTGCAAGGAAGTATGAATGTTGATATGCAGTGACAATAAGGTGACAGCGTATCAACATTCATACTCAACCATATGGTGTACTGATAAAGCAAGACGCGATTCAGGGGAGTCCCCCAATCATATGGTGTACTGATATGGTCAGATGCGTTTCGGAGGAGTCCCCCAACCATATGGTGTACTGATAAAGCAAGACACGTTTCAGGAGAGTCCCCCAACCATATGGCGTACTGATAAGGCCAGACGTGTTTCAGGGGAGTCACCGAACCATATGGTGTACTGACATGGTCAGATGCGTTTCGGAGGAGTCCCCCAACCATATGGTGTACTGATAATTCCAGATGCGTTTTGGGGGAGTCCCCTAACCATATGGTATACTGATAAGGCCAGACATGTTTCGGGGGAGTCCCCCAACCATATGGTGTACTGATAAGGCCAGACATGTTTCAGAGGAGTCCCCCAACCATATGGCGTACTGATAAGGCCAGACGCGTTTCAGGGGAGTCCCCAACCATATGATGTACTGATAAGGCCAGACATGTTTCAGGGGAGTCCCCTATCCATATGGTGCACTGATAAGTCCAGACGCGATTCAGGGGAGTCCCCCAACCATATGGCGTACTGATAAGCCAGACGCATTTCAGGGGAGTCCCCCAACCATATGGTGTACTGATAAGGCCAGACATGTTTCAGGGGACTCCCCTAGCCATATGATGTACTGATTAGTCCAGACGCGATTCAGGGGAGTCCCCCAACCATATGGTGTACTGATAAGTCCAGACATGTTTCAGGGGAGTCCCCCAACCATATGGCGTACTGATAAGGCCAGACATGTTTCAGGGGAGTCCCCTAGCCATATGGTGTACTGATAAGTCGAGACGCGATTCAGGGGAGTCCCCCAACCATATAGTGTACTGATAAGGTCAGACGCATTTGAGGGGAGTCCCCCAACCATATGGTGCACTGATAAGGTCAGACGCATTTCAGGGGAGTCCCCCAACCATATGGTGCACTGATAAGGTCAGACGCATTTCAGGGGAGTCCCCCAACCATATGGTGCACTGATAAGGTCAGACGCATTTGAGGGGAGTCCCCCAACCATATGGTGCACTGATAAGCCAAGACACGTTTCAGGGGAGTCCCCCAACCATATGGCGTACTGATAAGGGCAGACGCATTTCAGGGGAGTCCCCCAACCATATGGTGCACTGATAAGGCCAGACACGTTTCGGGGGAGTCCCCCAACCATATGGTGTACTGATAAGGCCAGATGCGTTTCAGGGAGTCCCCCTCTATCAATGGTAGATATAGGTATAGGTCTCCATGGCATGATGGTCTTTTTTATTGTGTGCCATACTAATAGGCAGATCCTGTTAGTTAGGATTGGGAGTTACTAATCAGCACTCCATTCCAGATGATTGAAATCCATGGTGTAAATCCTGTTAGTTAGGATTGGGAGTTATTATATAATAAACAGGGTTTATTGCTGAATGTGGCATCCTATCCATAATTAGTTAAAATGAATAATGATATATGGTGTAACTAATGTTACCAGCTAAATCCTATATATCCCTAAAATATCAGTGAGTGACTCCTGCTGCTCGGACATCGCAGCAGTGAGCCGGATGCAGATCTGCGCCTTATTACAGGGGAGACATCCGACAATCCCTCGCATAGCGGTGTCAGCACATCCCGGCGTCACGCACCACCAAAGCTGCCATCTTCATCTTTTATACAGGTATTGTTGTATCTGCAACCATTCTGTATAGTACATCCAGCGGGACAGACTATATCGCTATTATACTGCTGCCCTACTACCTCTGGTCATCCAGCGATTACTTAAAGGGGTACTCCGCTGTTCAGTGTTTGGAACAAACTGTTCAGAATGCTGGAGCCAGCGCCGGGAGCTTGTAACGTCATATCCCCGCCCCCTCATGATGTCACACCCCGCCCCCTCAATGCAAGTCTATGGGAGGGGGCATGACGACTGTCACGCCTCCTCCCATAGACTTGCATTGAGGGGGCGGGACGTGACGTCATGAGGGGGTGGGGCTATGACGTCACAAGCTCCCTGGCGCAGGCTCCAGCATTCGGAACAGTTTGTTCCCAACGCAACGCCGAGCAGCGGAGTACCCCTTTAAGGTGGCATATTCTCATTCCCTGTACTTATTTTGTTTTATTTTATACCTATCATTATTTTATATATTTTTTAATCAACTATTTATTACCGGATCTGGAGCAAGGGCCCTGCCCAGATACCAGTCTATGTATTTAAATAACAGATTACGCTATTTTATATGAAACCAGCTACATCGTATTTCTCTAGTTACATTTTCAATTAAATACGCCCCATAATATCAGTTCATTCCTTGAGGTCTGGTTTCCATTATTATTGCTATTTACTTTATTATCTTTCTTTGCGCGGATCAATTTCAGGGGTGGAATTGTCCGCCGCTGAAATTTCGGGTCAGGGGAAGACCCATTCACACTGCAGAATTCCGATGCGTACCTCAGCGTGCGGAATGCCGCGTTAATTACGCACATGTGAACATACACTAAGAGAAACAGTGTGAGATCATAGATGATGGGGGATAAGGTAGCAGAGACACAGAACGGTAACTACATCAGCTGGGGACTAGATGGGCTTCACCTTTCCTGGGTCCTAACTGTGGCTTCTGTTACTCGGATAACCCCAGGACTTACAGTAGAACCAAATACTATTACAAGCAGGTAGTTGCAAGAAAAACCATACAAAGCGCTTGTTACGCCAAGCGCTCCGGGTCCCTGCTCCTCCCCGGAGCACTTGCGGTGTTCTCCTCTCTGCAGCGCCCCGGTCAGACCCGCTGACCGGGAGCGCTGCGCTGTCACTGCCGGCGGGGATGCGATTCGCATAGCGGGATGCGCCCGCTCGCGGGTCGCATCCCAATCGACTTACCTGTCCCGTTCCCCGGCTGTCACGTCCTGGCGCGCGCGGCTCCGCTCTCTAGGGCGCCGGCTCTCTAAGATTTAAAGGGCCAGTGCACCACTAATTGGTGCCTGGCCCAATCAGTGTAATTAGCTCCCATCTGCTCCATGCCTATAAAAACCCACTTCCACTTCCTGTCCTGGCTGGACCTTGTTGCCTCAGTGTCAGTGAAAGCGTTTTCTGTGTTTGCCTTACCAGTGTTACCAGACCTTCTGCCGTTGCCCTTGACTACGTACCTTGCCGCCTGCCCTGACCTTCTGCTACGTCTGACCTTGCCTCTGTCTAGTCCTCCTTTCCCACGCCACTCTCAGCAGTCAGTGAGGTTGAGCCGTTACCGGTGGACACGACCTGGTTGCTACCGCCGCAGTAAGACCATCCCGCTTTGCGGCGGGCTCTGGTGAATACCAGTAGCAACTTAGAACCGGTCCATCGGTACGGTCCACGCCAATCCCTCTCTGACACAGAGGATCCACCTCCAGCCTGCCGAATCCTAACAGTAGATCCAGCCATGGATCCCGCTGAGGTGCCGCTGCCAAGTCTCGCTGACCTATCCACGGTGGTTGCCCAGCAATCCCAACAGATCGCCCAACAAGGACAGCAGCTGTCGCAGTTGACCGCCATGCTACAGCAACTTCTGCCACAGCTACAGCAACCATCTCCTCCGCCAGCTCCTGCACCTCCTCCGCAGCGAGTGGCCGCTCCTAGCCTCCGCTTGTCCCTGCCGGACAAATTTGAATGGGACTCTAAACTCTGCCGTGGTTTCCTGTCTCAATGTTCCCTACACTTGGAGATGTTGTCGGACCAATTTCCCACAGAACGGTCTAAGGTGGCTTTCGTAGTTAGTCTTCTGTCTGGAAAGGCCTTGTCTTGGGCCACAACGTTCTGGGACCGCAATGATCCTGCCACAGCCACTGTCCAGGCCTTCTTCGCTTAAGTCCGTAGTGTCTTCGAGGAGCCAGCCCGGGCCTCCTCGGCCGAGACTCCTTTGCTGAACCTAGTCCAAAGAAGTTCTTCCGTAGGCGAATACACCATCCAGTTTCGTGTCCTTGCCTCAGAGCTAGCCTGGAACAATGAGGCCCTCTGCGCGACCTTCAAGAAAGGCTTATCCAGCAACATCAAAGATGTACTGGCCGCACGAGAAATTCCTGCTAACCTGTGTGAACTTATCCATTTGGCCACCCGCATCGACATGCGATTTTCTGAAAGACACCAGGAGCTCCGCCAGGAAAAGGACCTTGATCTTTGGGCACCTCTCTCCCAGAATCCTTTGCAATCTACCCCTGTGCCTCCCGCCGAGGAGGCTATGCAAGTGGATCTGTCTCGCCTTACCCATGAAGAGAGGTCTCGTCGCAGAGATAAAAACTTATGCCTGTACTGCGCTAGTACCGAACATTTCCTAGTGGACTGCCCTATTCGTCCCCCACGTCTGGGAAACGCACGCACGCACCCTGTTCACGTGGGAGTGGCGTCCCTTGGTGTGAATTCTGCTTCTCCACGTCTCACTGTACCTGTGCGGATTTCTTCTTCTGCCAACTCCTCCTTCTCAGCTGTGGCCTTCTTGGACTCTGGTTCTGCGGGAAATTTTATTTTGGCCTCTTTTGTTAATAGGTTCAGCATCCCAGTGACCCATCTCGTCAAGCCGCTCTACATTTCTTCTGTCAACGGAGAAAAATTGGACTGCACAGAACCGCTGCTTATGAGCATTGGACTGCATCACGAAAAAATTGAATTTTTTGTTCTGCCTAACTGCACCTCTGAAGTCCTCCTCGGTCTGCCATGGCTCCAACGTCATTCTCCCACCCTTGACTGGAC
The DNA here is from genome assembly GCF_029499605.1 of Hyla sarda. Classification (NCBI taxonomy): domain Eukaryota; kingdom Metazoa; phylum Chordata; class Amphibia; order Anura; family Hylidae; genus Hyla; species Hyla sarda. The sequence goes on from NC_079193.1 coordinate 364,457,806, forward strand.
CACCAGGGAGATCAAAAATTGGGGTCCTTCTTGTCACAAACGATGCCTCACATCTGCTCCCACTTGTCTAACTCATGAGGTTCTACCCTTACCAGTCCCTCCCAAGGCTTTCCAGGACTTTTCTGATATTTTCTGCAAAAAGCAAGCAGAGATCTTACCTCCTCATAGCCCCCTTCCTGGTACCACTCTGCCCCGTGGCAAGCTTCACCCTCTGCCTCCCCTCCCCATTCCCACTTCTTCTGGAGTTCCTGCCGTAGATGAAGTAACCCAGGACTTCTCCGTTATCTGGAAGGAGACTCAAGAGTCGCTCCCAATGGCCTTGTCTCGTATGAAGGGACAAGCAGACAAAAAGAGAGGGAGACCTAAGGGGGGGGTACTGTTACGCCGAGCGCTCCGGGTCCCTGCTCCTCCCCGGAGCACTTGCGGCGTTCTCCCCTCTGCAGCGCCCCGGTCAGACCCGCTGACCAGGAGCGCTGCACTGTCACTGCCGGCAGGGATGCGATTCGCATAGCGTTACGCGCCCGCTCGTGGGTCGCATCCCAATCTACTTACCTGTCCCGTTCCCCGGCTGTCACGTCCTGGCGCGCACGGCTCCGCTCTCTAGGGCGCGTGCACGCCGGTGCATTGCCGTGGAATGAGATTTGCCATAGAATGAGATGGTCCGCCTCCATCACATCCTATTGGCTCTCTCTTGTCACGTGACATATTTAAACGTCACGCATCGATGCGCACAGCAGTGTCAGTTTGGCTATCACAGGGAGAGGATCTCCTCACCCTGTGATAGCTGAAGCTGTACGGAGCTCTCATGGCCTCTGTGGCCCGACAGAAGTTCACACACGTACGCAGCTCATATGGCTGCCTCATTTACTGTTGATCCACAGCGCTATGGGGATTCCTATGCCCGATGCCGCTGTCATCAGTGTGCGTCCCCGCGAGCACCCCACGCCCGCAGCTGTACTCCCCGTCCCGTTAACGCTCAGAGAGCGGGGGACAGAAAGTAGAGCATCGGGCGCAGGTTAAGTTATTCGCGTAGTGCTGCGCATGCTCAATACTACTTTACCTGCGCCCGATGCTCTACTTTCTGTTCCCCGCTCCCTGAGCGTTAACGGGACGGGGAGTACAGCTGCGGGCGTGGGGCGCTCGCGGGGACGCACACTGATGACAGCGGCATCGGGCATAGGAATCCCCATAGCGCTGTGGATTGCTCCCTGAGCGTTAACAGGGGACGGGGAGTAGACCTAAGGGGGATGGGGAGTACAGCTGCGGGGGACGGGGAGTAGAGCTGCGGGGGACAGGGAGTAGAGCTGCGGGGGACGGGGAGTAGAGCTACGGGCGACGGGGAGTACAGCTGCGGGGGACGGGGAGTGGAGCTGCGGGGGACGGGGAGTAGAGTTGCGGGGGACGGGGAGTAGAGCTACGGGCGACGGGGAGTACAGCTGCGGGGGACGGGGAGTGGAGCTGCGGGCGTGGGGCGCTCGCGGGGACGCACACTGATGACAGCGCCATCGGGCATAGGGATCCCGATAGCGCTGTGGATCAACAGTACATGTAATAATAGAGTAAGTGTATATGAGGCAGCCGTATGAGCTGCGTACATGTGTGAACTTCTGTCGGGCCACAGAGGCCATGAGAGCTCCGTGCAGCTTCAGCTATCACAGGGTGAGGAGATCCTCTCCCTGTGATAGCCAAACTGACACTGCTGTGCGCATCGATGCGTGAAGTTTAAATATGTCACGTGACAAGAGAGAGCCAATAGGATGTGATGGAGGCGGACCATCTCATTCTATGGCAAATCTCATTCCACGGCAATGCACCGGCTCTCTAAGATTTAAAGGGCCAGTGCACCACTAATTGGTGCCTGCCCAATCAGTGTAATTAGCTCCCATCTGCTCCATGTCTATAAAAACCCACCTCCCCTTCCTGTCCTGGCTGGATCTTGTTGCCTCAGTGCCAGTGAAAGCGTTTTCTGTGTTTGCCTTACCAGTGTTACCAGACCTTCTGCCGTTGCCCTTGACTACGATCCTAGCCGCCTGCCCTGACCTTCTGCTATGTCTGACCTTGCCTCTGTCTAGTCCTTCTGTCCCACGCCTTCTTAGCAGTCAGCGAGGTTGAGCCGTTGCCGGTGGACACGACCTGGTTGCTACCGCCGCAGCAAGACCATCCCGCTTTGCGGCGGGCTCTGGTGAATACCAGTAACAACTTAGAACCGGTCCATCGGTACGGTCCACGCCAATCCCTCTCTGACACAGAGGATCCACCTCCAGCCTGCCGAATCCTAACAGTGCTTATCAATACTGGCAGATAAAAAGAACAAGAAGAGCAACTCTATGGACCATTGTGCTATTTATAATGCTGGTGTCTTCCTATGGTAGAGCGGTGTTTGGGCCCTCTTAGGCACCAGGGCTCAGATATGACTGCCTCCTCTGCTCCGATACCTTGGTCCTACAGCCATTGTATAAAAATGAGAGCAATAAGGATTCCTATCAGTCAGATGTGGTAGAGATTTGTCAATAGTGTTGTGGGTTTCTTTCATTTGGAAGTTGTAGTTTTGCAACAGCTGGAGGTGCACACCTTGATCTTTTAGGGACTGTAATGCCCAATGGAAGAACAAGTTAGCGGACATCCTGGAAGAGGGGTCAGGAGTAAGAAAATGGTTTGTAAAATACCTTGTAGTTCATATAAATTTAATGGGATCCAGACTTTATTATCTCTATAAAACATGAGGAGGAAAAAAAACAAAACAAATAACAACAACAACAAAAACATCCCTATGTATAATATATGAACTTTTCTCACTGGGTAAATTTTACACCGTAACAAATCCTATCTGGACCTCAGATCTGTTCGGCCACATCGCGTCCACGGGGAATCGAGATCCTTTTGTTAGCTCTGTAGATAAAGAATGAGGGAGCGCGCCGTCATTAATATTTTATTAAGTATCTGTTAAACAACCTTTACTATGACATTCACAGTTAGATATAGTAGAGGACTCTGCCAGGAAAACGGTCTTAAAGGCAATGTCTCATGTAGAGGATTTTCAGTCTGTAGAAGAAAAATGATGTTTGTTGCATTTTGGGATGTGCAGCCATATTGGAGGAAAGTACATCATTCCTGTGTTTTCTGTATAGACCAACGTTTCCCCAACAGGGTGCATCCAAAAATGTCTGGACATGCTGGGTGTTGTAGTTTAGCAACAGCTGGAGGCGCACTGGTTGGGAAACACTGATATAGACTGTGCAGTAAGATAAGGGGTCAGAAGGGGGTCATGAAAAAGGACGGGGGGTGATGAAATGGAAGGAGGTGATGAAATGGCACAAAGGGTTAATGAAAAGGCACAAGGGGGAGATGAAATGATACAAGGGGGAGATGAAATGATACAAGGGGGTGATGAAATGATACAAGGGGGTGATGAAATGATACAAGGGGGAGATGAAATGATACAAGGGGGAGATGAAATGATACAAGGGGGAGATGAAATGATACAAGGGGGTGATGAAATGATACAAGGGGGAGATGAAATGATACAAGGGGGAGATGAAATGAGACAAGGGGGAGATGAAATGATACAAGGGGGAGATGAAATGATACAAGGGGGAGATGAAATGATACAAGGGGGAGATGAAATGATACAAGAGGGTGATGAAATGATACAAGAGGGTGATGAAATGATACAAAGGGGGTGATGAAATGATACAAGGGGGAGATGAAATGATACAAGGGGGAGATGAAATGATACAAGGGGGGATGAAATGATACAAGGGGGAGATGAAATGATACAAGGGGGTGATGAAATGATACAAGGGGAGATGAAATGATACAAGGGGAGATGAAATGATACAAGGGGAGATGAAATGATACAAGGGGGAGATGAAATGATACAAGGGGGAGATGAAATGAGACAAGGGGGAGATGAAATAATACAAGGGGGAGATGAAATGATACAAGGGGGAGATGAAATGATACAAGGGGGAGATGAAATGATACAAGGGGGAGATGAAATGATACAAGGGGGAGATGAAATGATACAAGGGGGAGATGAAATGATACAAGGGGGAGATGAAATGATACAAGGGGGAGAGGAAATGATACAAGGGGGAGATGAAATGATACAAGGGGGAGATGAAAAGATACAAGGGGGAGATGAAATGAGACAAGGGGGAGATGAAATGAGACAAGGGGGTGATGAAATGATACAAGGGGAGATGAAATGAGACAAGGGGGAGATGAAATGATACAAGGGGGAGAGGAAATGATACAAGGGGGAGATGAAATGATACAAGGGGAGATGAAATGATACAAGGGGGAGATGAAATGATACAAGAGGGAGATGAAATGATACAAGGGGGAGATGAAATGATACAAGGGGGAGATGAAATGATACAAGAGGGAGATGAAATGATACAAGGGGGAGATGAAATGATACAAGGGGAGATGAAATGACACAAGGGGGAGATGAAATGATACAAGGGGGAGATGAAATGATACAAGAGGGTGATGAAATTATACAAGGGGGGATGAAATGGCACAAGATGGTGATGAAATGGCACATGGGGGTAATGAAATGGCACAAGGGGAGATGAAATGGCACAAGGGGTTAATGAAATAGCACAAGGGGGTGAGGAAAATGCAATGGGGTGTTATCACTATAAACTGTGAGAAAATGTTTGCCGGCGCGGGCACGATTGGACACACATGTTGTGGGCAGGAGCGGGATTAAGTTCCGTGCAGGGCTCTACATTGTGGTCATCCATAGCAGAGGTGTTCTGAGAGGCGGTTCTGGTTCTGATTCCTTTGTTTGACATACTGCTGACCCTGAACCTATGCCAACTCTCTTGCCTGCACCTGACTATACTACCTTGCTGCCAACCTAAGACCCACACTTGGACCTTGACCTGCCTTACCTGATCCTTCAGTGCCATGCACCATTGTCTCCTGGTCAGCTGATCCAGCCAATACCCACACTGAGACCACTCTTGGTAAACAACCTGGATCCTCCACCAGCTGTGCCCGGCTTCCACGTCCTGGAGTGGGATACAGGGGGAAAATCTAGAAAGAACACAGATTCTGCTCCTGAGTTTGGCCCAGAGTGAACCCAGTTGGGCATCACAGTAGATCCACCTTATTGTTAGAAGACTCAAGACAGAACCCCTAAAATTAATCAAATCCCAGACAACATCCCTAACTTAAAGGGGTACTCCGCTGCTCAGTGTTTAGAACAAAATGTTCCGAATGTTTAGAGCTGGCACCGGGAGCTTGTGACATCATAGCCCCACCCCCTTATGACATCATGCCCACCCCCTCAATGCAAGTCTATGGGAGGGGGCGTGGCGGCTGTCACGCCCCCTCCCATAGACTTGCATTGAGGGGCGGGGCATGATGTAATGAAGGGGCAGAGCTATGACGTCACGAGCTCCGCCGCCGGCTCTAAGTGTTCAGAACATTTTGTTCTAAACGCTGATCGGCGGAGTACCCCTTTAAAGGGGTACTCCAGAGGGAAAAAATGTTATCAAATCAAATGATGCCGGAAAGTTTTACAGATTTGTAAATTACTTCTGTTTAAAAATCCTAATCCTTCCAGTACTTATCAGCTGCTGTATGCTCCAGAGGAAGTTGTGTAGTTCTTTCCAGTCTGACCACAGTGCTCTCTGCTGACACCTCTGTCCGTCTCAGGAACTGTCCAGAGCAAGAGAGGTTTGCTTTGGGGATTTGCTCCTGCTCTGGACAGTTCCTGACATGGACAGAGGTGTCAGCAGAGAACACTGTGGTCAGACTGGAAAGAACTACACAACTACCTCTGAAGCATACAGCAGCTGATCAGTACTGGAAGGATTACATTTTATTAATAAAAGTAATTTACAAATCTAATATACAAGTGTAGGAGCTCAACGTAAAATATAAGAGGCCTAAACTGAGGATACTGCGTAGCACATACCCGAGTGCCAAATATATACTGATTTAAAAAAAGGAAAAACAGCAGTCCTACTGGGCTAGGAAGAAAATTTAGAATAAGGCAGAATAAAAAGAGATAAATAAAAAAGAAAGAAAGGAAGTGTCTGATAATAAGATATAGAATATAATTACATTTATTGAATAATACTGTGAGGTCGGGGGCAGGGCCGCAGACAGCTCACTAAAATAGAATGGTAAAAGTTATTTATAAACATTTAAAACATGACGTTAAAATAGTATTGCACTTAAAGGGGTATTCCAGTAAAAAAACTTTTTTATATATATCAACTGGCTCCAGAAAGTTAAACAGATTTGTAAATTACTTCTATTAAAAAATCTTAATCCTTCCAGTACTTATGAGGAGCGATTAAAGGAGTTACAATTGTTTAGTCTTGAGAAGAGACGTTTAAGGGGGGATATGATAAACGTATATAAGTATATAAATGGCCCATACAAAAAATATGGAGAAAAACTGTTCCAGGTTAAACCCCCCCAAAGGACGAGGGGGCACTCCCTCCGTCTGGAGAAGAAAAGGTTTAGTCTAAAGGGGCGGCACGCCTTCTTTACCGTGAGGACTGTGAATTTATGGAACGGTCTACCTCAGGAACTGGTCACAGCAGGAACAATTAACAGCTTTAAAGCAGGATTAGATACATTCCTGGAACAAAATAACATTAATGCTTATGAAGAAATATAAAACTACATCCCTTTCCCTTATCCCCTTACATCCTTCCCTTCAATCCCCTGGTTGGACTTGATGGACGTATGTCTTTTTTCAACCATACTAACTATGTAACTATATACTTATTAGCTGCTGAATGCTACAGAGGAAATTCCTTTCTTTTTGGAACACTGATGACATCACGAGCACAGTGCTCTCTGCTGACATCTCTGTCCATTTTAGCCACCATGCATAGCAGATGTATGCTAAGGGCAGCATGGTGGCTCAGTGGTTAGCACTGCTGCCTTGCAGTGCTGGGGACTTGGGTTCAAATACCACTAAGGGCAACAATAAATAAAGCGTTATCATTATTATAATAACGTCAGCAGAGAGAACTGTGGTCGTGATGTCATCAGAGAGCATTCCAAAAAGAAAATAATTTCCTCTGTAGTATTCAGCAGCTAATAAGTACAGGAAGGATTAAGATTTTTTAATAGAAGTCATTTACAAATATGTTTAACTTTCTGCCACCAGTTGATTTAAAAGAAAAAAAGTTTTCACCGGAGTACCCCTTTAAGGTTGTTCTTTTCTGTCTAAGTGCTCTCTGATGACACGTGTCTCGGGAACCGCCCAGTTTAGAAGTAAATCCCCATAGCAAACCTCTTCTAAACTGGGCGTTTCCAGAGACACATGTCATCAGAGAGCACTTAGACAGAAAAGAACAACCTAAACTTCAGAAACTCATAAGTACTGAAAGGATTAAGATTTTTTAATAGAAGTAATTTACAAATCTGTTTAACTCTCTGGAGCCAGTTGATATATAAAAAAAAGTTTTTTCCTGGATAAACCCTTTAAACAGTGGGACAATGGTGGGGTTTATAGTCCAATGTTTGTAATAGGATGTGTACAATAAACTGTTTTTGCAGCGCTGGAGGCTCGCAGTTACGAGCCCACTGAGTATACTTGTATGTGCAGTAGCGCTAAAGATCTCTCCTCTATACCCCGACGGCACGGGGACAAAGTACAAGAGGAAAAATAGATCAAAGTCAGGAACTTAGTGTCTCTTACCGGCTCCGGCAAAAGCAGTCATATACGCATAGCAGCGCTTAAAGGGGTATTCCAGGCAAAACTTTTTTTTATATATATATCAACTGGCTCCGGAAAGTTAAACAGATTTGTAAATTACTTCTATTAAAAAATCTTAATCCTTCCAATAGTTATTAGCTTCTGAAGTTTTCTGTCAAACTGCTCAATGATGATGTCACGTTCCGGGAGCTGTGCATGATGGGAAAATATCCCCATAGGAACTGCACAGCCCCCGGGACGTGAGTCATCGGAAAGCAGTTAGAGAGAAAAAAGCAACTCAACTTCAGAAGCTAATAACTATTGTAAGGATTAAGATTTTTTTAATAGATAGTGTGGCAGCGCTGGAGGTCTTTGATGTGGGATCCCTCTCTAACCCCGACTGCGCGGGGAGAAGCTGAGAGGGCAGTAAAAGACCAATAGTGGTGGACAAATAATCCAAATAGTCCCGACTTCTTGTGCAAAGGGCAGTCTTGGACCAGACGCGTTTCAGGGAGCAGCGTCACCTTTTTCAATGGTGGATATGCAAAGACTGTGTGGTCTATTTTTCCTCTTGTACTTTGTCCCCGTGCCGCCGGGGTATAGAGATCTTTAGCGCTACTGCCCATACAAGTATACTCAGTGGGCTCGTAACTGCGAGCCTCCAGCACTGCAAAAACTGTTTATTGGACATATCCTATTACAAACATTGGACTATAATCCCCACCCTTTAAGTGCAATGCTATTTTAACATCATGTTTTAAATGTTTATAAATAACTTTTACCATTCTATTTTAGTGAGCTGTCTGCGGCCCTGCCCCCGACCTCACAGTATTATTCAATAAATGTAATTATATTCTATATCTTATTATCAGACACTTCCTTTCTTTCTTTTTTTTATTTATCTTTATTTATTCTGCCTTATTCTAAATGTTCTTCCTAGCCTTGTAGGACTGCTATCGTTCCATTTTTTAAAGGGGTACACCAGCGCTTAGACCTCTTATCCCCTATCCTTTGCCTGATCGCAGGGGGTCCCGCCGCTGGGCCTGGAGGATTGTGATGTCACGGCTCCGCCCCCGCATGACATTACGCTCCGCCCCCTCAATGCAAGCCTATGGGACGGGGCGTCACGCCCCGTCCCATAGGCTTGCATTGAGGAGGCGGAGCGTGACGTCACACTGGGGCGGAGCCATGACATCACAATCCTCCGGCCGCCCGTGAACAACAGTAATCAGACCCGGAGCGAACACGCACCGGGGACTGATTTTAATGGGGTGCGGCGTACCAAATCACGGGGGTCCCGCCGCTGGGGCCGGAGGATTCTGAGGTCACGGCTCCGCCCCCACATGACATTATGCTCCGCCCCCTCAATGCAAGCCTATGGGACGGGGCGTCACGCCCCGTCCCATAGGCTTGCATTGAGGGGGCGGAGCGTGACGTCACACAGGGGCGGAGCCATGACATCACAATCCTCCGGCCCCCCGTGATCGACAGTAATCAGACCCGGAGCGAACACGCACCGGGGACTGATTTTAACGGGGTGCGGCGTACAAGATCACGGGGGTCCCGCCGCTGGGCCCGGAGGATTGTGAAGTCACGGCTCCGCCCCTGCATTACATTACGCTCCGCCCCCTCAATGCAAGCCTATGGGACGGGGCGTCACGGGGCGGTGGGACCCCCGCGATCAGGCATCTTATCCCCTTTTCTTTTGGCTAGGGGATAAGATGTCTAAGCACCGGAGTACCCCTTTAATATACAAATCTGTTTAAATTTCTGGCACCAGTTGATCTGAAATGTGTTTCCCTTCGGAGAACCCCTTTAATATGACCTCAGACCGACAGTTGGTGCGTCCGGTCCAGATTATGACCATGTTCTGCCAGTTTAGGACCGCTACATTTTTACGGGCTATTTTTTATTTTATTTTTTGTGGCCTTTTGAGGTTCCCTCCTTTGTTCCCCGATCATGAAGATGTTTGGGAAATTTTATGACAGATCTTAAAATATAAAAAAAAATAAAGAGGGGTCCTGACTAAACTCTCTGCTGCTCCTTTTCATGACACCTTTTTTTTTTTTTTTTTTTAGATCCCAACGTACGGCGTGAAACAGAAAACTATTAAAAGACTCCTTTTGATCCTTAATGAAATCCGTCGCCATGGAAACCTCAGTCAGTTAACGCCTTTTTCTCACACAAAGATTTAAATGTAACGTTATTATTTCTGTTGGAAACGAAATTAGCAATTATTCCGTTCACAATGACATCAAAGATAGTGCCGCGCGTACAGTACGCTGCATAAATAATTTGTGAATCGCACATCAACCTGCCCGGGATCATGGTAATGCGGCGGCGGTGGCGGTGGCGGCGGCGGCGGCGGCAGCGAGCTGTTATGTAGAATAAAGTGGGGACATCGGATTTAGCCGCTCAAAACTTTTTATTTACCAACCGAAAGTTCTCATTAAATTAACCGAGGATGTAAATCCGGAGACGCCGATGATATCTGATCGAAATTGGATGGATTAGAGGAATTAGGGGATTTTATTAGATTTCTCGAGTTAATTAAACAATAAAGATGTAGAAAAAACCCTTTGAGTGATGTCAAATATATCAGAGGTTCAGCCCCAGTGCATGCTGGGTAACAATGGTAAACTTACCTCTCCTTGTTCGGCTTCTATACAAATCACCTGTGTATGAGAAGGACATGTCTGAACCGCAGCGGGTGTAGAGGGGACGACCATAAAGGATAACTTGGGAGGACAACCCCTTTAACCCCTTAAAGGGGTATTCCAGGAATTATTATTTTTTATGTGACTATGCTACAGGGGCTGTAAAGTTAGTGTAGTCCATAATATAGTGTCTGTACCTGTGTGTGACGGTTTTCTCACAATTCTTCTGTGATTTTCACCCCACTATTTATTTTTAACACCATACAAAATGACTGTTGTCTCAGATTTTTCCCAGGTTGCAATGCGCCCGAGACCTGACATCACTAGTCAGCTGATGACAGGGAGCCTGTCTGCTTCAATGGGTGGAGGGATCGCTTGGTGGGAGAGAGAGATCAATCTGCAACTAATGCAACAGCTGTAGGCACCCTGATTGAAAACCACAGGTCTTTTGAATGGATGCAGCTCATTTATGTTTCAATGGGTGGGGTGACTGATGTGTGGGAGGGAGGAAAATGGAATTATGGGATTTGTAGGCAAAAGAAGAAAACTCAACCAGTTCACAAAAAGCTAGCCACAGTGTTATGGTAATCTCACAACATAGCCATTTATCCCCAAGACAAGCGCAGATCCTTCCTAAGCATGTCCATTACTGTCTGCCAGGTAAGTACTAAAATCACCTTATGTTGGTTAAACCCTTTAATGACATAGGGGGTACTCCGCTGAAATTTTTTTTTTTCAAATCAACTGATGCCAGAAAGTTAAAAACAGATTTGTAAGTTACTTCTGTTCAAAAATCTTAATCCTTCCAGTACTTATCAGCTGCTGTATGCTCCACAGGAAGTTATTTTCTGCCTGACCAAAGTGCTCTCTGCTGACACCTCTGTCCATGTCAGGAACTGTCCAGAGCAGCATAGGTTTGCTAAGGGGATTTGCTCCTTCTATGGACAGTTCCTGACATGGACAGAGGTGTCAGCAGAGAGCACTGTGGTCAGACTGGAAAGAACTACACAATTTCCTCTGGACCATACAGCAGCTGATAAGTACTGGAAGGATTAAGATTTTTATATAGAAGTAATTTACAGATCTGTATAACTTTCTGGCACCAGTTGATTTGTAATCCTTTTTTCCTCCAGAGTTCCCCTTTAATGCCTATTGATAGGGGTGTTTACATACTCAATCTATCTTGTTACAGCATTGTCATCTATAGCTTTGCAGAATTAACTGGTAATAAAAAAAATTTGGCCAAATTTGTTAAGTCTTAGCGGGAAATTGTTTTTCCCATTGGGGAATTGTGACTAAACTGAGTTTTTAAGAAAGTTCAAAGTCACTTTCCTGCTCTTTAAAGGGCTTTTCAATCTTCAAAGGATTTTAATATATTGACTTGTAGATCCCTCCGAGCATTTTCACTTTCTCCTTTACTTCTTCTTTCGGTGTCTCTCTGACATGACTTTAGATGATTTTATATATATATATATATATATATATATATATATATATATATATATGCACAACCTAAGCTCAGCCGAGCATCAGACACCCCCGACTATGGCTTTAGGGGCAACTATAAGAATCTTCATAAGTTTTTTTTCCTTCATCTTATTGTAATGTAGCTGCGTATGACTTTTATGGCACTTAAAGGGGTACTCCACTGCCCAAGCATTCCAAACATTTTGTTCCGAGCGCTGGGTGCGAGCTGTGGGGGTTGTAACACCACACCCCTCGTCATGCCATGCCCCTCAATGCAAGTCTATGGAAGGGGGCGTGGCAGCCGCCACGCCCCCTCCCCTTGACTTGCATTGAGGGGGCGTGGTGTGACGTCACGAGGGACATGGCCGTGACGGAGCAAAATGTTCTGGACGCTGGGGCAGTGGAGCACCCCTTTTAATTTTTTTTAAATCAAATGTTGCCAGAAAGTTATACAGATTTGTAAATTATTTCTATTTAAAAATCTTAATCCTTCCAGAACTTATCAGCTGCTGTATACTACAGAGTAAGTTATTTCTTTCTTTTTGTCTGCTGACACCTCTGTCCATGTCAGGAACTGTCCAGAGCAGGAGTAAATCCCCATAGAAAACCCCGCCTGCTCTGGACAGTTCCTGACATGGACAGAGGTGTCAGCAGAGAGCACTGTGGTCAGATAGGAAAGAAATTCAAAAAGAAAATAACTTCCTGTGGAGCAAACAGCAGCTGATAAGTACTGGAAGGATTAAGATTTTTAAATAAAAGTAATTTACAAATCTGTTTAACTTTTTGGCACCAGTTGATTTAAAAAAAATTGTTTCCCACTGGAGTACCCCTTTAAAGGGATATAAGCATTAGATTTTACCTTTTTTAACGCTAGGCAATGTGTTAAATATGGTAAAAACTTTGGAAATTTCTGCCCCCAGGGATGGTGAGGAAATGAAGTTTGTAAGTCTCCCCTGCTGTCCCCATAAGTAGTCCCCTGGGCGGGGAGCTATACTTTCCTAGTCCTGCTGCTCTACCTTTACTGATGCCCCCTCGGCGTGATTGATAGCCTGTGTCTCCGCTTAGGGAGCAAAGTGATGATGTGGGCTGTCAATCACACTAAGGGGGCGTGACCGGAGCGACCAGACAAAATAAGCTCCCGTCCAGGGGATTACTCATGAGGTGGGGGGACTTACGAACTTCGTATCCTCACCATCCCTAGGGGCAGAAACCTCCCCTTGGGATGTGTGGATGAAGATTTTACCATATATAATGCATTGCCAAGCCTTATATATAGTAAAATAATGATTAGTTCCCTTTAAAGGCATAAAAAGATAAAAGAAAACAGAGTAAAGAAAAATATATATCAGCAACACTTTACCTCAGTAGTCTACAAACCGTGGCCCTCCAGATGTTGCAAAACTACCACTCCCAGCATCCCCGGACAGCAAATGGAGGCCACTGTGCTCTTGGGAACTTTCAGTGCAGTAGAAATGTTTTTGTCCTCTTCCTGAGATCTGTGCCTCAATGCAATCCTATCTATGAGCTCTGCAAACAGTTCTTTCCCCCTCATGGCTTGGTTTTTGTGCCCTTCCCCAGATCTGTGCCTCAATACAATCATACAAAATCCTATCTCTGAGCTCTGCAGACAGTTCTTTCCCCCTCATGGCTTGGTTTTTGTCCCCTTCTCCAGATCTGTGCCTCAATACCATCCTATCTCTGAGCTCTGCAGACAGTTCTTTCTACCTCATGGCTTAGTTTTTGTCCCCTTCCCCAGATCTGTGCCTCAGTACAATCATATACAATCCTATCTATAAGCTCTGCAGAGAGTTCTTTCCCCCTCATGGCTTGGTTTTTGTCCCCTTCCCCAGATCTGTGCCTCAATACAATCATATACAATCCCATCTCTGAGCTCTGCAGAGAGTTCTTTCCCCCTCATGGCTTGGTTTTTGTCCCCTTCCCCAGATCTGTGCCTCAATACAATCATTCAAAATCCTATCTTTGAGCTCTGCAGACAGTTCTTTCCCCCTCATGGCTTGGTTTTTGTCCCCTTCTCCAGATCTGTGCCTCAATACCATCCTATCTCTGAGCTCTGCAGACAGTTCTTTCCACCTCATGGCTTAATTTTTGTCCTTTTCCCCAGATCTGTGCCTCATTACAATCATACACCATCCTATCTCTGAGCTCTGCAGACAGTTCTCTCCCCTCATGACTTAGTTTTTGTCCTCTTCCCCAGATCTGTGCCTCAGTACAATCATATACAATCCTATCTATGAGCTCTGCAAACAGTTCTTTTCCCCTCATGGCTTGGTTTTTGTCCCCTTCCCCAGATCTGTGCCTCAATACAATCATATACAATCCCATCTCTGAGCTCTGCAGAGAGTTCTTTCCCCCTCATGGCTTGGTTTTTGTCCCCTTCTCCAGATCTGTGCCTCAATACCATCCTATCTCTGAGCTCTGCAGACAGTTCTTTCTACCTCATGGCTTAGTTTCTGTCCTTTTCCCCAGATCTGTGCCTCAATACAATCATACACCATCCTATCTCTGAGCTCTGCAGACAGTTCTTTCCACCTCATGGCTTAGTTTTTGTCCTCTTCCCCAGATCTGTGCCTTAATACAATCATATACAATCCCATCTCTGAGCTCTGCAGACAGTTATTTCCCCCTCATAGATGAGCAGACAGTTATTTCCCCCTCATAGCTTGGTTTATGTCCCCTTCTCCAGATCTGTGCCTCCACACAACCCTATCTCTGAGCTCCACAAACAGTTCTTTCCCCCTCATGGCTTAGTTTTTGTCCTCTTCTCCAGATCTGTGCCTCCACAAAATCCTATCTTTTAGCTCTACTTGCAGTTGTTTCCCCCTCATGGCTTAGTTTTTGTCCCCTTCTCCAGATCTGTGCCTCCACACAATCCTGTCTCTGAGCTCTACAGGCAGTTCATTCCACCTCATGGCATGGTTTGTGCTCTGATATACATTGTCAGCTGTGAGACCTTATATAGACAGGACTGTGTCTTTCTAAATCTTGTCCAATCAGATGAATTTACCCCAGGTGACTCCGATCAAGTTGGAGAAACATCTCAGATGATCAAGAGAAATGGGAGGAGCCTGATATAAATATCAAGCGTCATAGGAAAGGGTCTGAATACTTGTGTCCATGGGAATTTTTCATTTTTACTTTCTAATAAATTAGTAAAAATGTTCTATCATTATAGGATATTGAGTGCCGAATGATGGGAAAACGTTTTTTTATTTTTTTATTTTAGCGCAATGAGAAACATAACAGACTGTTGAGACCCAATTAGCTCCTAGCAGGCTATAACTACCCCTCCCCCTTATTACAATAATTAATTAAATAATAACTGACACAACAACAATTCAACTTTTTATGGGTGGGGATCGGCCACAGCTTTATTTATAAAATTACTTATATAAATAACAATTTAACTGTAACAAAGACACCGATTGGCTTCTTGCCAACCCGAGAGGTGCTGCCACACCGTCCTGTGTGGAGGTCTACCCCGAGTTGACCCCGCTTTCACCGTCTTCTTACCGCCAAGCTGTGACTTACAATAAACAGAGATACAAAAAAGGGAGGGAGGGCAAAACTCCGGGTCCTGGGCAGATTGAGGGGGGGAAGGGAGGCACCACAGCTATAAATACCCAGGGGAGGGCCCCTGAAAGCCCAGGAAACTATTACACCACTGATTGGTGCACTCCTTCCCCCCCACCCATGGGACATACCACTATAGTTACCAACAAGTTTTTACAGGCGGGGGAGGGGGCTAAAAACCTTGCCTGTATATTTCTTAACCCCTTAACTGCTCACCAGTCAGGGGGCAAGCTAGTTATGCACAGCTTGCCCCTCCAAAATGTGGAAAAAGTGAAAGGGTATGAATACTTTTGAGGGACGCTTTAGTGGTTTCTTCGATTTAGAAATCTGATAGGGTGATGTGTCTCCTTGGGGAGATCGCCAAGCTGGTGTAGTATGTTTTAAAGACCAGGCCAGTTTTCCCAACCAGGTCACCTCCAGCTGTTGCAAAACTACAACTCCCAGCATGCCCAGACAGCCTTCGGCTGTCCGGGCGTGCTGGGAGTTTTTGTTTTGCAACAGCCGGAGGCACCCTGTTTGGGAAACACTGCACTAGGCAATGGTTCCTGGGAAATGAATATGTAAATTAGCTCTCAACCAAAAGGTAAAAAGTTTCTCCAGCGCCACCTAGTGGAGAAAGTTTCTGTCTACCGATTAATAGCACTTGATTTTCTACATGTGCTGCCTTTTGTTTTTGCATACTGACTTGCGCCAAAGTTATCATTTACATTTTTGCGCCATTTTCAACTCGTCTGCATCGGCTTAGTTATTTTTTTCTCTCTTTGCGCTTGCAGGACGCGCTGTTTGCAGGTGGCATGTTTGGCAGGCCGAATTTATTCTTTGCGCAAAAATTATTTGAGTGCAAATGATGCACTTTAATGACCAGCTGGCAAATTAATGTGTGTGGGCTTCCAGGGGGGATTCCTATCATTTGGGCACATGTATTAAAAAAACATGGTGGTAGCTGGGAAGACCAACCACTTGCATATTGTGCAAAACATCTGCGCTAGTGAAAAATGGCCCCCCTAATATGCACACACGTGCACTACACTGTTGTGTCATGATTTGTGGTACCTTGTGAGGTCCATAGACTTTAGCAGATGATGTCACAAGTCAGTGTTTTCCAGACTGTGTGTCCTCAGTTTACCTGCAGCGCCCCCGCAGGGAAAATGAGGAATTACACAAATCCTATTGTAATGCAAGGGTGTTCTGGGTCCTCCATTTGTAGCCTCTATCTTTATCTGATGAGGATCCTGAATATAGTGGGGCAAAAAAGTATTTAGTCAGCCACCAATTGTGCAAGTTTTCCCACTTATAAAGATGAGAGGCTGTAATTATCATGATAGGTTATAACCTCAACTATGAGAAACAGAATTAGAAAAAAATCCATAAAATCACATTGTCTGATTTTTTAAGAATTTATTTGCAAATTATGGTGGAAAATAAGTATTCGGTCACCTACAAACAAGCAAGATTTCTGGTTCTCACAGACCTGTAACTTCTTCATTAAAGGGGTACTCCAGTGGTGAAAAACTTATCCCCTATCCTAAGGATAGGGGATAAGTTTGAGATCGCGGGGAGTCCGACCTCTGGGGCCCCCTGCGATCTCTCTGTACGGGGCCCCGGCTCTCCGCCGAGATAGCGGGTGTCGACCCCCGCACGAGGCGGCGGCCGACACGCCCCCTCAATACATCTCAATGGCAGAGCCGGAGATTGCCGAAGGCAGCGCTTCGGCTCTGCCATAGAGTTGTATTGAGGGGGCGTGTCGGACGCCGCTTCGTGCGGAGGTCGACACGCCCCCTTCCCGCGGGCTGTCGGGGCTCCGTACAGGAGATCGCGGGGGGCCCCAGGGGTCGGACCCCCCGCGATCTGCAACTTATCCCCTATCCTTAAGATAGGGGATAAGTTGTAAACCACTGAATCACCACTGGACTACTCCTTTAACCCCTTGGGGATGCAGAGTTTTTCCGTTTTTGCACTTTCACTTTTTCCTCCTCACCTTTTAAAAATCATAACCCTTCCAATTTTGCACCTAAAAATCAATATGATGGCTTATTTTTTGCGCCCCCATTTCTTCTTTGTAATGACATCATTTTACCCAAAAATCTACGACGAAACGGAAAAAAAAAATCAAGTTGAAGAAAAATGACATTTTGTAAATTTTGGGGGCTTCCGTTTCTACGCACTACATTTTTCGGTAAAAATGACACCTTCTATTTATTCTATAGGTCCATATGATTAAAATGATCCCCTACTTATATAGGTTTGATTTTGTTACACTTCTGGAAAAAATCATAACTACATGCAGGAAAATGTATATGTTTAAAATTGTCATCTTCTGACCCCTATAACTTTTTTAATTTTTCAGCGTATGGGGTGATTTGAGGGCTCATTTTTTTTTACGCCGTGATCTGTAGTTTCTAGCGGTACCATTTTTGTATTGATCAAACTTCTTTATCGCTTTTTATTCATTTTTTCATGATATAAAAAAGGAACAAAAATACGCTATTTTGGACATTGGAATTTTTTTGTGCGTACGCCATTGACTGTGCGGTTTAATTAATGATATATTTTTTATAATTCTGACATTTCCGCACGCGGTGATACCATATATGTTTATTTTTATTTACAATGTTTTTTTTTATGGGAAAAGGGGGGTGATTCAAACTTTTATTAGGGAAGGGGTTAAATGATCTTTATTCACTTTTTTTTTTGCAGTGTTATAGCTACCATAGGGACCTATAACGCTGCACACACTGATCTTTTACATTGATCAATGGTTTCTCATAGGAAACCATTGATCAATGATTCTGCCGCTTGACTGCTCATGCCTGGATTTCAGGAACTGAGCAGTCATTCGGCCATTGGACAGCAAGGAGGAAGGTAGAGACCCTCCTGCTGTCCTACAGCTGTTCGGGATGCCACAATTTTGCCGTGGCGATCCTGAACTGCCCACTGAGCTAACCAGCATTAATTTACTTTCACTTTAGATGCGGGGTTCAACTTTGAGCGCCACGTCTAAAGGGTTAATAGCACCACGATCAGTGCCGAGCGCTATTAGCCACGGGCCCGACTCTCTATGGCCCCACGTTATAGAATGAGAGCGGGCGAAGGGCGTACAGTTACGCCCTCCGTCCCCAACAGGTTAAGAGTCTCCTCTGTCCTCCACTTGTTACCTGAATTAATAGCTCCTGTTTGACCTTGTTATCAGTATAAAAGACACCTGTCCACAACCTCAAACAGTCACACTCCAAACTCCACTATGGCCAAGACCAAAGAGCTGTCGAAGGACACCAGAAACAAAATTATAGACCTGCACCAGGCTGGAAAGACTGAATCTGCAATAGGCAAGCAGCTTGGTGTGAAGAAATCAACTGTGGGAGCAATTACTAGAAAATGGAAGACGTACAAGACCACTGATAATCTCCATGAATCTGGGGCTCCACACAAGATCTCAACCCATGGTGTCAAAATGATCACAAGAACAGTGAGAAAAAATCCCAGAACCACACGGGGGACCTAGTGAATGACCTGCAGAGAGCTGGGACCAAAGTAACAAAGGCTACCATCAGTAACACACTACATCGCCAGGACTCAAATCATGCAGAGCCAGACGTGTCCCCCTGCTTAAGCCAGTACATGTCCAGCCCCATCTGAAGTTTGCTAGAGAGCATTTGGATGATCCAGAAGAGGATTGGGAGAATGTCATATGGTCAGATGAAACCAAAGTAGAACTTTTTGGTGAAAACTCTACTCGTGTTTGGAGGAGAAAAAATATTGAGTTGAATCCTAAGAACTCCATACCTACTGTGAAGCATGGGGGTGGAAACATTATGCTTTGGGACTGTTTATCATAAAGGGACCAGAACGACTGATCCGTGTAAAAGATAGAATGAATGGGGCCATGTATCGTGAGATTTTGTGTGAAAACCTCCTTCCATCAGCAAGGGCATTGAAGATAAAATGTGGCAGGGTCTTTCAGCATGACAATGATCCCAATGACACCGGCCAGGCAAAGAAGGACTGGCTTCGTAAGAAGCATTTCAAGGTCCTGGAGTGGCCAAGTCAGTCTACAGATCTCAACCCCATAAAATACCTATGGAGGGAGTTGAAAGTCCTTGTTGCCTAGCGACCGCCTCAAAACATCACTGTTACGCCGAGCGCTCCGGGTCCCCGTTCCTCCCCGGAGCGCTCGCCTCATCCTCGCTACTACAGCGCCCCGGTCAGATCCACTGACCGGGTGCGCTGCGGTACCGCCTCCAGCCGGGATGCGATTCGCGATGCGGGTGGCGCCCGCTCGCGATGCGCACCCCGGTCCCCGTACCTGACTCGCTCTCCCTCGGTCCTGTCCCGGCGCGCGCGGCCCCGCTCCCTAGGGCGCGCGCGCGCCGGGTCTCTGCGATTTAAAGGGCCACTGCGCCGCTGATTGGCGCAGTGGTTCCAATTAGTGTCTTCACCTGTGCACTCCCTATGTATACCTCACTTCCCCTGCACTCCCTCGCCGGATCTTGTTGCCCTTGTGCCTAGTGAAAGCGTTCCCTTGTGTGTTCCTAGCCTGTGTTCCAGACCTCCTGCCGTTGCCCCTGACTACGATCCTTGCTGTCTGCCCCGACCTTCTGCTACGTCCGACCTTGCTTCTGTCTACTCCCTTGTACCGCGCCTATCTTCAGCAGTCAGAGAGGTTGAGCCGTTGCTAGTGGATACGACCTGGTCACTACCGCCGCAGCAAGACCATCCCGCTTTGCGGCGGGCTCTGGTGAATACCAGTAGTGACTTAGAACCGGTCCACTAGCACGGTCCACGCCTATCCCTCTCTGGCACAGAGGATCCACCTCCTGCCAGCCGGCATCGTGACAGTAGATCCGGCCATGGATTCCGCTGAGGTGCCGCTGTCAAGTCTTGCCGACATTTCCACGGTGATTGCCCAGCAGTCCCTAATGATCACCCAACGAAATCACCAGCTGGCATACTTGACCACCGTGACACAGCAACTGCAGTCACAGATACAGCAGCTGCTGCCGCAGATACAGCAACTGCAGTCACAGACACAGCAGCTGCAACTGCAACAACCATCTCCTCCGCCGGCTCCTGCAACTCCTCCGCAGCGTCCGTCCGCTCCTAACCCCTGCTTGTCCCTGCCGGACAAATTTGATGGGGACTCTAGACTCTGCCGTGGTCTCCTTTCTGGAAAGGCCTTGTCTTGGGCCACACCGCTCTGGGACCGCAATGATCCTGCCACAGCCACAGTCCAGTCCTTCTTCGCTGAGGTCCGTGGTGTCTTCGAGGAGCCTGCCCGAGCTTCTTCTGCCGAGACTGCCCTGCTGAACCTGGCCCAGGGTGTTTCTTCCGTTGGCGAGTACGCCATTCAGTTCCGTGCTCTTGCTTCCGAGTTGTCCTGGAATAGTGAGGCCCTCTGCGCGACCTTTAAAAAAGGCCTATCCAGCAACATTAAAGATGTTCTGGCCGCACGAGAAACTCCTGCTAACCTACATGAACTCATTCATCTTGCCACTCGCATTGACATGCGTTTTTCCGGATGGCGTCTGGAGCTCCGTCTGGATATGGACTTTGTTCGCACGAGGCGGTTTCTCTCCCCGGCTCCTCTCTCCTCTGGTCCTCTGCAATCCGTTCCTGTGCCTCCCGCCGTGGAGGCTATGCAAGTTGACCGGTCTCGCTTGACACCTCAAGAGAGGACACGACGCCGCATGGAGAATCTTTGCCTGTACTATGCCGGTACCGAACACTTCCTGAAGGATTGTCCTATCCGTCCTCCCCGCCTGGAAAGACGTACGCTGACTCCGCACAAAGGTGACACAGTTCTTGATGTCAACTCTGCTTCTCCACGCCTTACTGTGCCTGTGCGGATATCTACCTCTACCTTCTCCTTCTCTACTATGGCCTTCTTGGATTCCGGATCTGCAGGAAATTTTTTTTTGGCCTCTCTTTTCAACAGGTTCAACGTCCCTGTGACCAGTCTCGCCAGACCCCTCTACATCAATTGTGTTAACAATGAAAGATTGGACTGTGCCGTGCGTTACCGCACGGAACCCCTCCTAATGTGCATCGGACCTCATCACGAAAAAATTTAGTTTTTGGTCCTCAGGTTCTTTGGCCCCAAGAAGAAGGGGAGACCCAAGGGGGGTACTGTTACGCCGAGCGCTCCGGGTCCCCGTTCCTCCCCGGAGCGCTCGCCTCATCCTCGCTACTACAGCGCCCCGGTCAGATCCACTGACCGGGTGCGCTGCGGTACCGCCTCCAGCCGGGATGCGATTCGCGATGCGGGTGGCGCCCGCTCGCGATGCGCACCCCGGTCCCCGTACCTGACTCGCTCTCCCTCGGTCCTGTCCCGGCGCGCGCGGCCCCGCTCCCTAGGGCGCGCGCGCGCCGGGTCTCTGCGATTTAAAGGGCCACTGCGCCGCTGATTGGCGCAGTGGTTCCAATTAGTGTCTTCACCTGTGCACTCCCTATGTATACCTCACTTCCCCTGCACTCCCTCGCCGGATCTTGTTGCCCTTGTGCCTAGTGAAAGCGTTCCCTTGTGTGTTCCTAGCCTGTGTTCCAGACCTCCTGCCGTTGCCCCTGACTACGATCCTTGCTGTCTGCCCCAACCTTCTGCTACGTCCGACCTTGCTTCTGTCTACTCCCTTGTACCGCGCCTATCTTCAGCAGTCAGAGAGGTTGAGCCGTTGCTAGTGGATACGACCTGGTCACTACCGCCGCAGCAAGACCATCCCGCTTTGCGGCGGGCTCTGGTGAATACCAGTAGTGACTTAGAACCGGTCCACTAGCACGGTCCACGCCTATCCCTCTCTAGCACAGAGGATCCACCTCCTGCCAGCCGGCATCGTGACAATCACTGCTCTAGAGGAGATCTGCATGGACGAATGGGCCAAAATACCAGCAACAGTGTGTGAAAACCTTGTAAAGACTTACAGAAAACATTTGACCTCTGTCATTGCCAACAAAGGGGATATAACAAAGTATTGAGATAAACTTTTGTTATTGACCAAATAAATTCTTTAAAAATCAGACAATGTGATTTTATGTCTCTCATAGTTGAGGTATAACCTATGATGAAAATTACAGGCCTCTCTCATCTTTTTAAGTGGGAGAACTTGTATAATTGGTGGCTGACTAAATACTTTTTTGCCCCACCTTAGTCTATATCAGTGTTTCCCAACCAGGGTGCCTTCAGCTGTTGCAAAACTACAACTCCCCTTTTTGAAGCTGCAGCCAGGATACACACACTCCCGTCAGTGGTACAGGTTACATGGAGACTGACTCTGTAGTTTTAAAAGCCCAAGTGATGAACTGTCTTCAGCACCTGTGCTGATGTGGGCAAGTTTGAAAATTGGCCCAGGAAGGGGATGAAAGTCCCCACTACCAAATCTACCTTTCATCCAATAAAAATTTGAGAACAATAACAGGACTTACCAAATTACCTAGCAATTTAAGTTTCAAGGAGCAATTAAGGCTGCATTTCATCACAATTTTGCACCTGTGATGTCCCCGTACGGGATATGCATCTCACAGTCCTATCAGCTTGAGTCCCTGCACGTCCCCAGGGCTCACCTGCACTGTACCCCTATAATCTGTATATTTGTATATTATGTGTAAAGGACCTTTGATATGGTCACATGGTTATTGATCACATGATAATGGTGTCACATGTTAAAGTCACATGTTTTGTTACCCAGAGAGCACCAGGTGGCCAGATGACCGGCAGCTAGCCTTGCACTTTATAAGTGAGGGAGGAGCTGCAATCTGTCTCTTTTTCTCTTTTGCACTCACTTTCTGTTAAGGTCAAGTCCAGTCCAGACGTCTCAGGGTCAGTGTCCAGCACATCTGGAGGTCTCAAGCCTAAATTACAACCACAAGTCAGTAAGTCAAGTCATCTCTGTCTGCTCTCACTACCTACAGTCAAGTCTATTATAGTCAGCGTGGCTGTCCTAAATTCTGTCAAAGTCACTGCAAGTCCCAGCAAGCTGCAAGGTCCCCTGTATTACTGGTCACCTCTCTGGGATCCCGGCCGAGCTGTAAAGACTGTTACCATCTGTCTACCTCAGTAAAGCTACCGTTAACCCTAACCTGGCCTTGGACTCTTATTTGCCCTGCCTAACTAGGACTAACGGTGCTACCGTTCGGGTGGTTCTCGGTAAAACCTCGCCCTGGCGTCACGAACATTAAGGGTTTCTCACCATCTGCCCCTGGGCTACAACATCTACCCCATACACCTCACATTGCACCCCCGTGGCTCACCACATACTCATTCAAACATAGTGTCGGAAAACGGATGGCCTAAAACCTTATGGCAGTGTATTCCAATCATAATGTCTCCAGCTGTTGCAAAACTACAACTCCCAGCATGCTCGGACAGCCTTCGGCTGTCCGGGCATGCTGGGAGTTGTTGTTTTGCAACAGCTGGAGACATCCTGGTTGGGAAACACTGGTCTATAGTCAAGACTTTATTTACGACCTTGCTGCGGAGTCTTATAAGAAGTTGCGGAGGTCGTGTAATTACATGGTATTGAAGGGACATTACAAGCTAACAACTCACGCATGACAAGTAATGCAGCCCAGCAGCAGAGGAATCTCAATTATCCTCCTCATCTATCTCATTCTGTCCGGCCCTGATATTACTCATCATCTGTTCTATGGCACCAGATCACACGCCTGCTGTCATTTACTACGCTGCCAGTCACAGCCGTCTGGGCATCTTCCTTCTCTCGGGCCATGTCCAAAAAAAAGCAGCAGCCGCAGCAAATGATACATTCTCCAGTAATAAGTAGCAAGATGAGAGTCCGTCCAGCACCCTTAAGTAATAGAATAGAATACGCAGAATAGTGAGCACAGCTCTGGAGTATAATACAGGATATAACTCAGGATCAGTACAGGATAAGTAATGTAATGTATGTACACAGTGACCCCACCAGCAGAATAGTGAGTACAGCTCTGGAGTATAATACAGGATATAACTCAGGATCAGTACAGGATAAGTAATGTAATGTATGTACACAGTGACTCCACCGGCAGAATAGTGAGTACAGCTCTGGAGTATAATACAGGATATAACTCAGGATCAGTATAGGATATGTAATGTAATGTATGTACACAGTGACTCCACCAGCAGAATAGTGAGTACAGCTCTGGAGTATAATACAGGATATAACTCAGGATCAGTACAGGATAAGTAATGTAATGTATGTACACAGTGACCTCACCAGCAGAATAGTGAGTACAGCTCTGGAGTATACTACAGGATATAACTCAGGATCAGTATAGGATATGTAATGTAATGCACGTACACAGTGAACTCGCCAGCAGAATAGTGAGTACAGCTCTGGAGTATAATACAGGATATAACTCAGGATCAGTACAGGATAAGTAATGTAATGTATGTACACAGTGACCTCACCAGCAGAATAGTGAGTGCAGCTCTGGAGTATAATACAGGATATAACTCAGGATCAGTACAGGATAAGTAATATATATACACAGTGACCACACCAGCAGAATAGTGAGTCCAGCTCTGGAGCAAGGAAGAGTGTTCCAGAGGAAAGAGGCAGCACAAGAGGAGTCCTGATGAAGTTATGAAGGCGGATGAGTATAGTTTATTACAGTAGATGTGGGTGATATCTATCGCGGTATCTCTCTTCCCTCCTTACCTGTATCCAGGTTACTATTCTCGTCATCCTTCATTCGAAAAATGTTCCTTTTTCCGGTTGATGGATTTTATTTTCCGTCGGGTTCTTCTTCCTTGATGGAACGATCAGGTTGACGTACAGCGGCAGAGACAGTTCACTGGTCTGGAATACAGCACATTTTTTGTTAGTTTTCTTTTTTTTTTTTTTTTTTGCGTGTCGGGAATCAAAATAGCCCACAGGTTTCGATTCTTCATCTGCATTATTTCGCTGCCGGCACTTGGGCTAAGTCAGCGCTTGTTAAAAATAGCCGCGGTCTTCCTGCAGAACGTGTCGTGTTACCAGGCTCTGTACATTCGCCGGTTAACGTTCATGACAGCCGCGTTGCTTAGCACTTTAGCTTGCTGCTCGGGAAAGATCGCTGTTAATTGGTGAAATGATACATTTCAAAGCCGCAAATGAACATATTTTATTCCTTTTTTTATTTTTTTTATTATTTAATTATTATTTTTTTTTCCATCCTAGGCCTGCTAGGCCCCCTTATCTGAGTGCGGTCGCGCGCAAAGTGACAGATAATTCGATGTGACAAATGAAAGGCGAGATGTGAAATCGGTATTTAATGTCAAAGATTTGTGCTTACTCGGTGGATGACGGCAAAATTGTCACAACATTCTGGAGGTTATACTTTACAGGGTTTGTGATGCTTTGTAAAAATGATCTCCTTTGATAGAAGGGTTCCTGGATGGTGAGCTGATCGCAAGGCAGTACCATAATCTGGGGAGGTTTCGTTTCCCTACAGGGAAAATGAGGAACTACATGATTCCTATTGAAATGCATGGATGGTTTGGGTCCTCCATAGCAGAGACACTCTTAGTAGGTTATCTCGATTCATCTGTCAAATTCTATGGCCAATTCTGACTTGGGATATAGCACTTATCAGCAGTGATGCATACTGTATAGCATCATGGCTAATGTACAGGAGCAGGGTCTCTTGCCTTTGACAGGAGTCCCTGCTCCTGTATGTACTTTTTGTGGTGCATCAGCCATTCATACATTATATGGCTCAGTTAAAGAGATATTTTTGTTTAAAGAGTACCTCTCATGATCTTGTTAAACATTATAATCCCCCCAGTTCATTGCCCCCATCATGATAAACCACCCCATCCCTTATTTTTATTATATTTTAACTATATTTTAGTTTTCTAGCTATATATCGCTCTGTGTTTTCTGCTCAGTCTCAGTCAGATTCACAGACTGGGAAGGGACATTCCCCAGCAGGCGTGACATCATCTGAAGCCATACAGGGGAGAACTTCCTCCCTAACTCTGCTACACACAGCCCAGAGCAGTTGAGTGTGAGGTGAGCTATGATTGGCTAAGGCTGCAACCCCCCCCCCCCCCCACTCAGCACTCCAGACCACATTTCCTGATTTTGGACTCCTGCCAGGCCAGCAGGGGTCCAAAGTCTGTGCAAGAGATGGGGGGGGGGGGGGGGGGATGTGCTCTGGAAAATTTGGGAGACACCTAGTGGCAGCTTTTTGTTAAACACAAATAAAACATAGAAAACTTTTTTTAAACACAGTACATTAGAAAGATTTTTTTTCAGTTACCATAAGGAGTGTGTAACACTCACGTTTCTGATGACAGGAACCCCGGTGGATGTGGATCTGCTGGACCTGTGTGGCAGATGACTCGGACTGTACCAGGGAGAGGAGTCTAAGGTGCCGCTGGTTTTCACCAGAGCCCGCCGCAAACCGGGATGGACTTGCTGCTGCAGGCGACACCCAGGTAGCTACCTCTGGCACGGCTCGACCACACAGGCGGCTGAGGAGATGTGAGGCACAGGAGGGATAAGTCAGCTCATAATCTGGATAGCAGAAGGTCAGGGCAGGCGGCACAGTAGCATAGTCAGGACGTAGCAGGAGTTCCGCAGGCAGGCAGCAGAGGAGCAAGGTCAAAGTCACAAAGCAAGAGATCAGATACACGGCAAGGCAATAACAGGAATGCTTTCTCTCAGGCTCAAGGCAACAAAGATCCAGGAGGGTGGAGGAATTGATAAATGAGCCACAGGGGGATAGTCTGGATAGCAGAAGGTCAGGGCACGTGGCACAGTAGTGTAGTCTAGACGTAGCAGGAGGTCAGTAGGCAGGTGGCAGAAGAGCAAGGTCGAGTCACAAAGCAAGAGATCAGATACACGGCAAGGCCATAACAGGAATGCTTTCTCAAAGGCACAAGGCAACAAAGATCTGGAAGGAAACTGAGGAGGGTGGAGGAATCTATAAATGAGTCACAGGTGGATTACCCTAATGAGCGTACTGGCCCTTTAAATCTTACAGCTCCGGCACACGTGCGCCCAAGGGGACGGGGACACGCGCGCTGGAGAAGAGAAGCAGAGGCAGGAGAAACACCGGGAGAGTGAAGGACTGGGGCTACAGCAAGTATGGGGACCATGCGCTCACAGCCAGCGTGTGCATAATGTAACAGAGTGCAACAGCAAAAATTAGTTATAATGACAGTGCCCATTTAAATAAATGGGACAAGGTTGACAGTCTCAAAATTCAAAAAAACAAACAAAACAAAAACTGGACTGTCCTATTAATAACGAGACTCATGGTCAGGTCTACCCTTGGTACAGGACATGCCCACCTTATCTCAATGTAGATATACCAGAAATCTTTGGTCATCAGAAGATGAATGAGTTTTCAGCCTGTTTCATAAATAGACGTCAAACAACAACAAAATGAATGTTGTAAAAGCAAAAATGCAACCAGGTTGATGTATGTTTTTGCCCTGCAGACATATGAAGCTCCGCTGTTCTGGGACCACCTGAGGTGGAAGCAATATCATCCGGATTACCAAAAGGCCAAGGTTCAGATTAAAAGTTTGAATCTTCCCTTTTCGAGTGGGAAGACATATTGAGGTTTTCTATACAGATGTAGCAGAGCTGAGGTTGTCTTTGGTACAACTCCCAATGACATCACAAAGTGTTCTCTGTAGGTTTTGTAGGACTTTAGGACAACCTACCATATTATCTTAAAGCAGTATTCCAGGAAAAAAAAAAACTTTTTTATACATATATATATATATATATATATATATATATATCAACTGGCTTCAGAAAGTTAAACAGATTTGTAAATTAAAGAGAAAACAAATGTGTGCAGCTCACAACCAGCGTCCGAGGTATATGTGGTTGAAAAGATCAGTCCCAACTGATCAACAATAATGTAAAAATAACAATAATATATTAACCCCACCTCAAGGATGATATACAATGAACAGAATATTATAGACAGTTTGATTGATAAAAATGCAAAACAATTTATTATACAATGTTATTCACAATATAAAATCAATTTAAAAATTAGATTAATAAAACATAAATGTGGACATATCTTTTGCCTACTGAAGAAGGGGTCTACCCAAGTACCCTGAAACGCGTCTAGGTCTAGACACAGTCGGAATAGAGCATTAGAAATACGCACTGCTCTACTAGAAGCCGGCACACCTATTGAAACAAGTCATTTATCCATCCATTGCATCAGCTGGGAGTCTCACCTACCTGCCGCACAGACTTGCCTCACACGCTACTATATGCACAAGTATCCTGATCTGCCTGGTTAAGCAGAGGTCCGATACCAACACAGCCGCACGCTGCCGCTACGGACCTCCGACGTGGAAGCTTCATGCCAGAGCCCCGCCGCTAGACGGATTTAAACACATCAACTTTACCATCTTTGGCCAGTACGGAGACCAGTGGACAGGGTGAGAGATAACCAATCCCTTAATATTCCCGAATAGCTTAGTCTGTTAATCAAAGACTGTTTCATATTATTGCCGGACTAACAGTTTATGCCGGATAACCGGCCGACAACTTAACAACAACTTAAAGGGGTACTCCGCCCCTAGACATCTTATCCCCTATCGAAAGGATAGGGGATAAGATGTCAGATCGCTGGGGTCCCGCTGCTGGGGACCCCGGGGATCGCTGCTGCAACACCCCGCTATCATTACTGCGCAGAGTGAGATCGCTCTGCACGTAATGACGGGCAGTACAGGGGCCGGAGCATCGTTACGTCACGGCTCCACCCCCTCGTGATGTCACGTCCCGCCCCCGTCATTACAAGTCTATGGCGGTCGTCACGCCCCCTGCCATAGACTTGCATTAAGGGGACGGCCGTGATGTCATGAGGGGCGGAGCCATGACGTCACGCTGCTCCGGCCCCTGTATCGCCCGTCATTACGCACAGAGCGAACTCGCTCTGCGCAGTAATGATAGCGGGGTGCTGCAGCGGCGATCCCAGGGGTCCCCAGCAGCGGGACCGCGGCGATCTGACATCTTATCCCCTATCCTTTGGATAGGGCATAAGATGCCAGGGGCGGAGTACCCCTTTAACAACAGCAGTGCTATACTCATGTATATATACCATTAGGGCCCAATGGTAAAACACTACATTTACTACTGCTCTATCAGTATAGTCATTTACATTTATGTTTTATTAATCTAATTTTTAAATAGATTTTATATTGTGAATAACATTGTATAATAAATTGTTTTGCATTTTTATCAATCAAACTGTCTATAATATTCTGTTCATTGTGTATCATCCTTGAGGTGGGGTTAATATATTATTGTTAGATTTGTAAATTACTTCTAATAAAAAAAATCTTAATCCTTCCATTAATTATCAGCTGCTGAAGTTGAGTTGTTCTTTTCTGTCTGGCAACAGTGCTCTCTGCTGACATCTCTGCTTGTCTCAGGAACTGCACAGAGTAGATAAGATTTGCTATGGGGATTTGCTTCTACTCTGGACAGTTCCCGAGACCGGTGTCCTTAGAGAGCACTTAGACAGAAAATAACTCAACTTCAGCAGCTCATAAGTACTGGAAGGATTACGATTTTTTTTTTAATAGAAGTAATTTACAAATCTGTTTAACTTTCTGCAGCCAGTTGATCTATATATATATATATATACCGTATTTATCGGGGTATACCACGCACCGGCCTATAACACGCACCCTCATTTTACCAAGGATATTTGGGTAAAAAAAGTTTTTTACCCAAATATCCATGGTAAAATGAGGGTGCGTGTGTGCGCGTGTATACCCCGATACACCCCCAGGAAAGGCAGGGGGAGAGAGGCCGTCGCTGCCCGCTTCTCTCCCCCTGCCTTTCCCTGCTGCCGCCGCTTCTCTCCCGCTGGCTATCTGCGCCGCTGCCCGTTCTCTCCCCCTGACTATCGGTGCCGGCGCTGATAGCCAGGGGGAGAGAAGCGGCGCCGACAGCCATGGGGAGAGAAGGGACAGCGGAAACCATTGCCGGCGCCGCTGCCCCGTTGCCTGACATCATGCGCCGCGCCGTGCAGTGCATAGCAACGACGCAGGGGACGCACACCGGAGGCCTGAAGCAGCGCGGACCCGACCCCGGCAACAGATAATAATGCCACCGGGGATAGGGGGAGGCAACGGGGCAGCGGCGCCGGCAATGGGTGCCGCTGCCCCTTCTCTCCCCCTGTCTGTCGGCGCCGCTTCTCTCCCCCTGGCTATCGGCGCCGATAGCCAGGGGGAGAGAAGGGCCGGCAGCAGGGCTCTAGACCCCAGGAAAGGCAGGGGGAGAGAAGTGGGCAGCGACGGCCTCTCTCCCCTGCCTTTCCTGGGGGTGTATCGGCGTATAACACGCACATAGACTTTAGGCAAAAAATTTTAGCCTAAAAAATGCGTTTTATACGCCGATAAATACGGTACATATAAAAGTTTTTTCCTGGATAACCCCTTTAACCCCTTAAGGACTCAAAACAGTCTTCGCTTTTGCTCTTTAGTTTTTTCCTCCTAATCTTCTTAAAATCATAACGCGTTCAGTTTTGCACCTACAGAGCCATGTAAGGGCTTTGATTTTATGCGTCACCAATTGTTCTAGGAGAAATGGTCAGAGCCTGCAGAAATTGTTCTGCGGACCCTGATTTGGAGAGGGAGGCTTCATTACTACAGCAACGCCTCTTGCTCCGGGGCTATCCCGAATAGGATATTGCCCGAGGGAAGGATATTGCCGCAAAAAAAGATCGCAATACACTCATTCTTCCCACTCGGACACGTACTGCTAAATCTTACTGTAAAGGGAAAGACTCACCTATTGTCTTTTCCACTTGATACAGTAATGAATTTCAACAGATTTGTGAAATTATACACAAGTATACACAAGTATATGCCTATTATCACAGGTGACCCCGTATTTAAAGGGGTACTCCACTGCCCCAGTGTCTGGAACATTTAGTTCCCGAATGCTGGGTAGGGGCTGCGGGGATCGTGACGTCACACCACACCCCCTCAATGCAAGTCTATGGGAGGGGGCGTGACGGATGTCACGCCCCCTCCCATAGACATGCATTGAGGGTGTGTGACATCACAAGGGGCGTGGCCGTGACGTCACGACCCCCGCACACAGCGTTCTGAACTAAACGTTTTGGATGCTGGGGCAGTGGAGTACTCCTTTAAGGGAGTATTTACACAGGGATAGAAGTGCATATCGAGACGGGTCACCCCCCCCCTAATAAGGGGAGGGAATATAAAACAGAAGCTCCTGGACCGTGAGGTTTATTGGATATTGAGGTTAGACAGTCGCATTCCAAAGGGACTTAAAGGGGTCTTCCAGGAAAAATCAACTGGCTCCAGAAAGTTAACCAGTTTTTTTAATTACTTCTATTAAAAAAAAATCTTAATCCTTCCAATAATTATCAGCTGCTGAAGTTGAGTTGTTCTTTTCTGTCTGGCAACAGTGCTCTCTGCTGACATCTCTGCTTGTCTTGGGAACTGCACAGAGTAGAAGAAAGTTTGCTATGGGGATTTGCTTCTACTCTAGACAGTTCCCGAGACAGGTGTCATCAGAGAGCACTTAGACAGAAAAGAACAACTCAACTTCAGCAGCTCATAAGTACCGAAAGCATTAATATATATATATATATTTTTTTTTTATAGAAGTAATTTACAAATCTGTTTAACTTTCTGGAGCCAGTTGATATATAGAATAAAAAGTTTTTTTTCCTGTATAACCCCTATTCTACATTATTAATTTGATACAGTGATATTATTTGCTAGGTACATGGTATCCTAATCCTTTATACCACCAATACATTTTATGCTTTACCGTCTTGGCCATTTCATAATTTCATACTAAATATTCATCATATTATATTACATTATGTTCATGCTCGCCCGTATACATAACCTTCAGTTCTACTCTATGTTTCTCTTGTTTTGTTTCGACAATCTCGCTGAGTGATTTGTGGCTTTCGTATGAATGGGGAGTTCCATCTATAGTGTACCTATGCCCCTTTCTTCTACAGCAAATAACATCATGAATAGGGTTTTTTATACGGATCATATGATGTGACTTATATTTATTTTAGAGTTGTGTCTTGTCAGATTTAATAAAATAAAAATATCATGTTTGTATATCTTTGTATATATTTTTGCCATTTGGCTATGATGTTTCATTTTAAAGGGGTTATACAGGAAACATTTATATATATATATATATATATATATATATATATATATATATCTCAACTGGTTCCAGAAAGTTAAACAGATTTGTAAATTACTTCCATTAAAAAATCTTAATCCTTTCAGTACTTATGAGCTTCTGAAGTTAAGGTTGTTCTTTTCTGTGCTCTCTGATGACACGTGTCTCGGGAACCGCCCAGTTTAGCAGAAAATCCCCATAGCAAACCTCTTCTAATCTGGCCGGTTCCCGAGACACATGTCATCAGAAAGCACTTAGACAAAAAAGAACAACCTTAACTTCAGAAGCTCATAAGTACTGAAAGGATTAAGATTTTTTAATAGAAGTAATTTGCAAATCTGTTTAAATTTTTGCAACCAGTTGATTATTTTTCAGCCTATACTCACTAGAGATGAGCAAACTTACAGTAAATTCGATTTGCCACGAACTTCTCGGCTCGGCAGTTGATGGCTTTTCCTGCATAAATTAGTTCAGCTTTCCGGTGCTCCCGTGGGCTGGAAAAGGTGGATACAGTCCTAGGAGACTCTTTACTAGGACTGTATCCACCTTTTCCAGCCCACCCGAGCACCGGAAAGCTGAACTAATTTATGCAGGAAAAGTCATCAACTGCCGAGCCGTGAAGTTCGTGACGAATCGAATTTACTGTAAGTTCGCTCATCTCTAATACTCACCTGTGCAAATAGGGAGGGAGGGACGCGCCCGATTCTGGGGTTTCCCTTCCCCTCAGGGGGAGTTTCAGGTGTGTACCTTCCTGTATAATAGATTTGTATATACAGATATGACTTGTATGACTAAGGCCCATTTGGCGGGCCGAAACGCGTCACCTTTGTCCACGATGTCCTTGTACTGAGATACATTTTACAATAACCTGCTCTGATCCGATCTGTCTGCGCTGGACATTCCATTTCTTCTAGCTACCAATTGTTCTTTGTAATGACATGACTTATTTTATAATATAATCTGCGGCGAAAAAAAAACTAATTTTTGTGGTGTGAAATTAAAAGAAAAAACACAATTTTGCTAATTTTTTAGGGCTTCCGTTTCTACGAAGTTAACTTTTCGGTAAAATTTACACATTGGGGGGGTATTTATCAAAGGATTTATGTGTCTTTTTTAACGTAACTTTGGCGCAATACTTTGGCTCAGTGTCTTTTTGCGCCAAAGTTTAGCGCATCTTCTCCACTGTCATTTTTACAATTTTCTCAAAATCCCACGGTCCTGTGTGTGATTTCAACTTTAGTCAGTAATTCATCATTTGCGCCAATTGATCTTTGGTGCAATTTTGGTGCAAATCCCGTTTTTTTTTTTGGCACAAATCCCCGCCAAGAAATTTTGCACATGGAAAACACACTTAGCAATGTCAGAAAATGTAAAGGCGACAAAATACATAAAAAAATGTTTTGGGTGAAAGCATCGACGCCTCCAGGGCTGCGCAATACTATCCCGCGACATAGTTGTCTCTGAGTGACCTTCACCCTCCGCTGACCCAGCATTGGACATGGCCGCACAGATTCAGGAAAGGTAAAGCACTAAAGCAGTGGTCTCCAACCCGCGGACTTCCAGATGTTGCAAAACTACAACTCCCAGCATGCCCGGACAGCCAACGGCTGTCCGGGCATGCTGGGAGTTGTAGTTTTGCAACATCTGGAGCACCGCAGGTTGAAGACCACTGCATGCTTCGTCATCATCCAGCCCCCCCCCCCCTTTTGTTTTGTACTCACCTCCCCTCGGCGGGAAGTTATGGTGAGCTGGTCCGGGCCATCTATGCTGCAGGGACCATCCGGTGGGGAGGATTAGTCGTTGCGGGCTGTCCATTTTCACCGATGGCTGTCCGGGCATGCTGGGAGTTGTAGTTTTGCAACATCTGGGGGTCCGCAGGTTGAAGACCACTGATGAAGGGATTGACAGGCGGTGATGATGAAGGGAGGGGAGGGATGATGACATGGGGGGATGATGTATTTCCCACCCCAGGCTTATAATCGAGTCAATAAATTTTCCTGGGTTTTTGGGGTAAAATTAGGGGCCTCGGCTTATATTCGGTTCGGCTTATACTCGAGTATATATGGTATATGCACCAAAAGTTGTATGGTTAAAATTGACATCCTCTGACCCCTATAACTTTTTTATTTTCCCACATACAGGGCGGTATGAGGGCTTATTCTTTGCACTGTCGTCTGTAGTTTTTATCGGTACTATTTTTGTTTTGATGGGACTTTTTGATCGCTTCTTATAATAATATTATATATTTATGGTATAGGAAGTGACCAAAAATTCACAATTTTGGACTTTGGTATTTTTTTACGTGTACGCCATCGAGCGTGCGGTTTAGCTAGCCTTCTCTTTTAATAGGTACCACATATGATATTTTTTTTTTCTTATATTTAAAAAAAAATAGGAAAAGGGCATGATTTAAATTTTTATTAGGGGGGGGGGGGGCTTAATCACATATATTCTCTTTTTACCACTTTTTACTTTTTTTTAAAAGGCATGGAGCAGTAGATCACCATAGATCCCCATCATCGGATGACAGGAGGCAGAT
The DNA here is from genome assembly GCF_029499605.1 of Hyla sarda. NCBI lineage: Eukaryota > Metazoa > Chordata > Amphibia > Anura > Hylidae > Hyla > Hyla sarda. The sequence goes on from NC_079193.1 coordinate 364,492,873, forward strand.
GAGGACCCGCCCGTCATCCAGTAAGCTGATCGGAACATTGCGATTCTGTCGCGATAGTCCCGATCAACTCCGCTGAGCTGACGGGATAGTTTCACTTTCAGTTTAGACACCTTGATCAAGGGTTAATGCAAGGCATCGGTCCGTTCGACGGTGCCGGGCATTAGCCGTGGGTCCTGGCTGCCCATAGCAGTATGTATGGTATGGCAACAGAAAAAGATGAATAAATATGAACAATAAAAAGGAACACAAAAAATATGAAGAAGAAAAAAAAAAGGTAGCTGACTCACTAAGAGTCAAGCACCTGAGTCCCCGCACTATCTCGTCATGCAAAAAGGCATAAACCATAAAGTGCAATAGACAACGGACATGCTGCCATACCAACCTATGCAGACCTGGTGCCAACCTAAACGTTGTTTCGCTTTCACTTCCTCCTTTCGCTTTCTGTGTTCTGCTGATTCATTTTACTCTATGTTATGTTTTTATTCATGAACTCAATAAAGCTTGTTTTATTGCATCAATTTTTGTATTTTAGCAGTCAGGCTGCATCAGACTTCTTCTCAGAGAGGCTGGTGTGCTCCTCTATTTTTCCTCTCAACAGAGAGTCTGGTGTGCTTCTCTATACCTCCACTCAACAGAGAAGTTGGTGTGCCCTTCTTTACCTCCTCTCAACAGAGAGGTTGGTGTGCCCTTCTTTACCTCCTCTCAACAGAGAGGTTGGTGTGCTCCTATATACCTCCTTTCAGCATAGAAAGTAGCTCACAACTGCCTGAACTTCCTCCTCCTCTCAGATGAGAGGCTCCTACTTTCCCTCTGGAAGGTTGCGAGCAGTGTGTGTGTGTGTGTTTGTTATCCCTTTTGGATCTCAGTCATTACAGATACAATAGTAAAACACAGCAAAACAATTCAAATACCTAATAAACATTCAACATATCAGAAGTATATATAAAATATGACTTTTCATGAATGACGCCTAACCGCAGGCCCTAATGGGAACCCCGTAGGATAGAATGTCCAATCGATCTTTGGTGCAATTTTGGTGCAAATCACGTTTTTTTTGGCGCAAATCCCTGCCAAGAAATTTTGCACATGGAAAACACACTTAGCAATGTCAGAAAATGTAAAGGCATTAAAATACATTAAAACATTTTTTTGGTGAAAGCAGCGACGCCTCCAGGGCTGCGCAATACTATCCCGCGACATAGTTGTCTCTGAGGAACCTTCACCCTCCGTTGAGCCAGCATTGGACATGGCCGCACAGGTTCAGGAAAAGTAAGCACTAAAGCAGTGGTCTCCAACCTGCGGACTTCCAGATGTTGCAAAACTACAACTCCCAGCATGCCCGGACAGCCGTTGGCTGTCCGGGCATGCTGGGAATTGTAGTTTTGCAACATCTGGAGGTCCGCAAGTTGAAGACCACTGCACTAAAGTAACAAAAAAAAAAAAAACTACCCAAGTTGAAAATAAAATCCATTTCACATGGTGGCTATAAACCCCACTAGAGATGAGCGAACTTACAGTAAATTCGATTTGTCACGTACTTCTCGGCAGTTGATGACTTATCCTGCGTAAATTAGTTCAGCCTTCCAGTGCTCCGGTGGGCTGGAAAAGATGGATACAGTCCTAGGAAAGAGTCTCCTAGGAATGTATCCACCTTTTCCAGCCCACCGGAGCACCTAAAAGCTGAACTAATTTATGCAGGATAAGTCATCAACTGCCGAGCCGAGAAGTTCGTGACGAATCGAATTTACTGTAAGTTCGCTCATCTCTAAACCCCACAAAAGAAAATGACTCACGTCTCTTGCTGATATACTGCAGGAGGGACTCCGAATGGCTGCTCTACAGGGTAAAATACGCGTCCTCTGTGGCGGTAAGTTCTGTGTAAATGGCGCTGTGAACGGCTGATTTCAACATTTGAGCCAAAATGACTAACAACTTGCACCAAATGATAAATTTGGCGCATGTCCACGAAAACCAAAGTGAAAAAAAAAGGTTAAAAATAAACTGTCAACAGGCAAAATTGATAAATACCCCCGATTATCTTTATTCTGTAGGCCCATACGGTTACAGGGATACCCAATTTATGTAGGTTTTATTTATTTTACTACTTTAAAAAAAAATTATAACTACCGTATATACTCGGGTATAAGCCGAGTTTTTCAGCACAATTTTTCGTGCTGAAAACACCCCCCTCGGCTTATACTCAAGTGAACTCTCCGCCTGTCAATCCCTTCATCAGTGGTCTTCAACCTGCGGATCTCCAGATGTTGCAAAACTACAACTCCCAGCAAACTCGGACCATCGGCTGTCCGGGCATGCTGGGTGTTGTAGTTATGAAACCTCTGGAGATCCGCAGGTTGAAGACCACTGCATACTTCGTCATCATACAGCCCCCCCCCCCCCCCCTTTTGTTTTGTACTCACCTCCCCTCGGCGGGAAGTTAGGGTGAGCTGGTCCGGGCCATCTGTGCTGCAAGGACCGTCCGGTGGAGATGGTTAGTCGTTGCGGGCTGTCCATTTTCACCGGGGGGGGGCCTCTTCTCCGCGCTTCGGGCCCGGCCCCGGAGTAGTGACGTTGCCTTGACGACGACGCACAGGGACGTTCATGCGCAACGTCCCTGTGCGTCGTCTTCAAGGCAACGTCACTAGTCCGGGCCCAAATCGCGGAGAAGAGGCCCACCCCCCCCGGTGAAAATGGACAGCCCGCAATGACTAATCCTCCTCACCGGATGGTCCCTGCAGCATAGATGGCCCGGACCAGCTCACCATAACTTCCCGCCGAGGGGAGGTGAGTACAAAACAAAAAGGGGGGGGGGGGGGCGATGGCTGTCCGGGCATGCTGGGAGTTGTAGTTTTGCAATATCTGGAGGTCCGCAGGTTGAAGACCACTGATGAAGGGATTGACAGGTGGAGATGATGAAGGGGGGGAATGATGACAGGGGGGGGATGATGTATTTCCCACCCTAGGCTTATAGTCGAGTCAATAAATTTTCCTGGGTTTCTGGGGTAAAATTAGGGGCCTCGGCTTATACTCGAGTATATACGGTATATGCACCAAAAGTTGTATGTTTAAAATTGTCATCTTCTGACCCCTATATCTTCTGACCCGTATATTTTCCCACATACGGGCGGTATGAGGGCTTATTCTTTGCACCGTCGTCTGTAGTTTTTATCGGTACTATTTTTGTTTTGATGGGACTTTTTGATCGCTTTTTATAATAATATTATATATTTATGGTATAGGAAGTGACCAAAAATTCACAATTTTGGACTTTGGTATTTTTTTACGTGTACGCCATCGAGCGTGCGGTTTAGCTAGCCTTATATTTTAATAGGTACTACATATGATATTTTTTTTTCTTATATTATTTAAAAAATAGGAAAAGGGCATGATTTAAATTTTTATTAGGGCCCCTTTTTACCACTTTTTACTTTTTTTTAAAAGGCATGGAGCAGAAGATCACCATAGATCCCCATCATCGGATGACAGGAGGCAGGTGAGGACCCGCCCGTCATCCAGTAAGCTGATCGGAACATTGCGATTCTGTCGCGATAGTCCCGATCAACTCCGCTGAGCTGACGGGATAGTTTCACTTTCAGTTTGGACACCGTGATCAAGGGTTAATGCAAGGCATCGGTCCGTTCGACGGTGCCGGGCATTAGCCGTGGGTCCTGGCTGCCCATAGCAGTATGTATGGTATGGCAACAGAAAAAGATGAATAAATATGAACAATAAAAAGGAACACAAAAAATATGAAGAAGAAAAAAAAAAGGTAGCTGACTCACTAAGAGTCAAGCACCTGAGTCCCCGCACTATCTCGTCATGCAAAAAGGCATAAACCATAAAGTGCAATAGACAACGGACATGCTGCCATACCGACCTATCCAGACCTGGTGCCAACCCAAACGTTGTTTCGCTTTCACTTCCTCCTTTCGCTTTCTGTGTGCTGCTGATTCATTTTACTCTATGTTATGTTTTTAATAATAAACTCAATAAAGCTTGTTTTATTGCATCAATTTTTGTATTTCAGCAGTCAGGCTGCATCAGACTTCTTCTCAGAGAGGCTGGTGTGCTCCTCTATTTTTCCTCTCAACAGAGAGTCTGGTGTGCTTCTCTATACCTCCACTCAACAGAGAAGTTGGTGTGCCCTTCTTTACCTCCTCTCAACAGAGAAGTTGGTGTGCCCTTCTTTACCTCCTCTCAACAGAGAGGTTGGTGTGCCCTTCTTTACCTCCTCTCAACAGAGAGGTTGGTGTGCTCTTATATACCTCCTCTCAGCATAGAAAGTAGCTCAAAACTGTCTGAACTTCCTCCTCCTCTCAGATAAGAGGCTCCTACTTTCCCTCTGGAAGGTTGCGAGCAGTGTGTGTGTGTGTTTGTTATCCCTTTTGGATCTCAGTCATTACAGATACAATAGTAAAAGACAGCAAAACAATTCAAATACCTAATAAACATTCAACATATCAGAAGCATATATAAAATATGACTTTTCATGGATGACGCCTAACCGCAGGCCCTGCTGGGAACCCCGTAGGATAGAATGTCACACATGTAGCAGAGTCGAGTTTTGCCAATTGACACAACCTAAGCTGTTATGATGGTTAACAGTCTCATCTGTTGTTTTTCGTGACATTGCAGGTTGGATGTGTTATCTTAACAGAGTTATTTCACAGCACCAAAAATGAAGTGAAAGGAAAACTTCCCATTCTCCTTTGCTGCGTCTCTATTGAATGCCACTTTAAAGAAGCAATCTGGAAGGGCTCCATTTTGGTCGACAAATGCACAGTGATGTGGGTTCTGCAACGCAGCCTACATTTCCCAGGAATCCTCTGGCTGAGGGTGTGGTGTTTGATTACTGCCCCTGGTCATCTATTAGGCTCAACATTGAATGCAGTTTAGATGCGTTTTCTTATTGAAAGTGCTTCTTTTTTTTTTTAGAGAAAAGGCAAAAGTGATTTGACCTATTTACTTATCTGATGTGTTGTAAAACTACCACTCCCAGCATGCACGGACAGCCAACCTAGCTGCGGCAAAACTACAACTCCCAGCATGCCCGGACAGCCTTTGGCTGTCCGGGCATGATGGGAGTTGGAGTTTTGCAACAGCTGGAGGCACCCTTGTTGGGAGACACTGCTTTAAGCTGTCAATGTACACCCAGCCGTCCCAGCATCCTTTGCTCTGACTAGGGGGAAATCATTCTCTGGTTGTATTTTTCAGGAAAGGAAGGGCCCCGCTTGTAATTTTCTGGTTTCTGGCCCCTGTAAGATTGATTTTTTTTCCCACTTGCTCCCAGACATGGGTCACAAATCGTACTAACAATATGGTTTCCTATAATGTAGCCTCTCTAATGGAATACTAACCCTGTCCTGACCCCACTGCTAACCCATCCGTAGCTTTGTCCTTGGTATAGAATTATTATTAACCCCTTAAAGGGGTTATCAGGGGAAATTTTTTTTTATATATCAACTGGCTCCAGATTTTTAAATGACTTCTATTAAAAAAAATCTTAATCCTTTCAGTACTTATGAGCTGCTGAAGTTGAGTTGTTCTTTTCTGTCTAAGTGCTCTCTGATGACACGTGTCTCGGGAAACGCCCAGTTTAGAAGCAAATCCCCATAGCAAACCTCTTCTAAACTGGGCGGTTCCCGAGACACATGTCATCAGAGATTACTTAGACAGAAAAGAACAACCTAAACTTCAGAAGCTCATAAGTACTGAAAGGATTAAGATTTCCCTGTCTTGGGAACTGTCCAGAGTAGAAGCAAATCCCCATAGCAAACCTCTTCTACTCTGTGCAGTTCCCGAGACAAGCAGAGATGTCAGCAGACAGCACTGTTATCAGACAGAAAAGAACAACTCAACTTCAGCAGCTGATAATTATTGGAAGGATTAAGATTTTTTAATAGAAGTCATTTACAAATCTGTTTAACTTTCTGGAGCCAGTTGATATATATCTAAAAAAAAAAAATTCCTGGAATACCCCTCATCAATCATTTCCCCACAAAATATATGGCAAAATCCCCCCAAAAAATATTTGTTGGGCAAAATTGAAAAAAAAAACAAAAAACAAAAGCTGCCATTTTGTAACTTTTGGGGCTTCCGATTCTGCGCAGAGCACTTTTCGGTAAGAATGACACGTTACCTTTATTCTGAAGGTCCATATGATTACAGTGATACCCAAATTATATAGGTTTTATTTTGTTTTAAAATTTTTACTTTTTGTACGAAAATTTGCATGTTTAAAATTGTCATATTTTGACCCCCTATAAGTTTTTTTTTTTTTCCACATACGGTGCTATATGAGGGCTCATTTTTTAGCCATGATCTGTAGTTTTTATCGGTAACATTTTTGTTTTGATGGGACTTTTTGATCGCTTTTTATACATTTTTTTAGGGTATACAAAGTGACCAAAAATATGCAATTCTGAGCTTTGTTTTTTTCCCGAATACACCATCGATCATGCGGTTTAATCAACGTTATATTTTTATATTTTGGACATTTACGCACGCGGCGATACTACATACATTTATGTTTATTTTTGTTTACATATCTTTTTTTATGGGAAAAGGGGAGTGATTCACACTTTTATTAGGGAAGGGGTAAATCCCATTTAATATTTTTATTTTTTTTACTTTTTTTACACACTTTTTTTGTCCCCATAGGAGATTGTTACATGCAATGCTTAGATTGCACACACATTTAAATGCTATGCCATAGCATAGCATAGCATTGATCAGTGTTATTGGTGCTCTATTGGCTCCATGGCTGACTGGAGCATAGAAGCACCGATCGGATGGCAAGGAGACAGGTAAGGGCCCTTTCCCCCTTCTCTTAGTTGATCAGGACATCGTGATTTCCCTGCGTTGATCCCGATCAGCTCCGCTGAGCTACCGGCAGTGTATTTTCGGCATTTTAGACGTCGCAATCATCTTTGACCGATATCCGGCATTAGCCATGGGTCCTGGCTGCCGAGCTCACTTTATAGATCTGCTGCACGGCTGCGTTGAATATTTATGGCACTGTTCGTTAAGGGGTTAAATTACATACCTTTGGTATCTTGACATTTTGTGCATTCACATGTAAAACTAACTTATGACATATTAACAATAATAATAATAATAATAAATTGTACTAATGTAACCCCTGGGATTTTTTTTTCCTTTTTATTAACTGGCGACAGAAATTTTATTTATTATTAATTACTTCTATTAAAAAATCTTAATTCTTCTAGTACTTATCAGCTGCTATATGCTCAGGAGCCTACAGCTGCTAATAAGTACGGGAAGGATTAAGATTTTTAAATAGAAGTAATTTACAAATCTGTTTAACTTTCTGGCACCAGTTCATTTAAAAAATTAAAAAATAAAGTTTTCCCCCAGAGTACCCCTTTAAGCATTCCTAATTCTATGTACTGGTATCACTTACACACACCATAAATGCAATCTCTCATGATGCACATTTATAGGATTTTTCTATACTCAATCAATGCTCGTTTCGGCATTTTCGCCATTTAAGTGAACGAGCCATATACTTCCCCAGATTCTATTTAAACAACCATTTAACATAATTTTCCTCAATGGGTTTGTCACAAAGCGCCGATATTTATTCCTCCCGATACCCGCACATAATCAGTCATTCGCCCATTCCGCGATACCATCAACCCGGTATTTTTGAGTCCAATTACCATATACAAAATAAAAAAATAAAATAAAAAGGTAAATTCTGCAATCAGAAAATTCAATAAGGCACCTCGCCTTCCACGAACGCCCCGGAATGTTCATTGAAATTAGCGCAGAGTCATGTATAGAGACATAAAACGCTGCGGCTTAGTGCGCTGTGCCATAAATACAACAAAAAGTCATATAATGATAATTACTTCTCATTGTATCCAATCAGAGCTTTATTGGGGGAAGTAATGAAAGGACTTAGTAATGAGTGGGTATATTTATAGACCCTATGAAAAGCCTGTGCTACTTAAAATGGAAATTAGAAATGGACTTTACAAAAGCAGCGTGTTGGGAAAAACCTACCCGAGGCTGTGACTGTATATCCAGCAAATAAAACCAAAATACATGCTCTATGTAAAAATTGTATAGAGTGCGCATTGTACAGAGAGCATTAAAGGGGTACTCCGGTGGAAAACTTTTTTTTTTTTTATCAACTGGTGCCAGAAAGTTAAACAGATTTGTAAATTACTTCTGTGGTAGCTTGGGGGAATAGGGTATATGCGGGTGTAGCTGTGCAGTTACTAAAGGGTGCTTGCTTAACCCTTTCTATTCGTGACGCCAGAGTGAGGGCTATTCTCTGTATACTTGTCCTACCGCCACCCGTCCCAAGAGCGATAGGAAGATAGGAAATAATTGATTGTCCTCAACCGGAGATTTGCAGAAATCTTTTACTGAAGATTTTAGGCAATAATGAACAGGAACAGTCCATATAACAAAGTCTATTAGAGCTTGACAAGTGGTTGGGACCTCGTGAGTCTATTGAGCTTAGGAAGGTAATTGTTGCGGTGATCCACTGGATTTAGGGGTTTAGATACGGTCCAGTAATCACGCTAGCTTTAGCGGGGATTGAGATTTTAACTCACGGTTTAGTTTAGGCTGAGGCCGGCAGGTTTCAGGCCTAGCTTGTCTTTGAAAGTTGCGCAGATCCGTTCTGATAGTCCGGCATCCACGAGAGCAGAAACCCAAGAGAGCGATCATTGGCTACAATTCCTTATATGGGCAGGGGCTGGACTTAAGCTCACTGGTCCATAACAACTGTCAATCTTCTGTACATAGAGTTATGGGTAATCATGTGACCCAAAGTCCTCCAAAAGGTCCTCCAACATACCATAGAGGAATCACCACAGTCACATGACCGAAGGTCCTGCGACGCTACTAAGGTAAGCATACTAATATACATTATATTAAATATATACATTTAAACATATAAAATTAGAGATGAAGGAGGTGACTAGGGGCTGTCCCACCTGGAGGATCCTACCTGAACGTAGTAACTCTGACTTTGGGGACCACCATACAAGGTATGGTATACAATACGGTACCGGGACACCACACTTCTATTACAAAAAATCTTAATCCTTCCAGTACTTATTAGCTGCTGAATACTACACAGGAAATTATTTTCTTTTTGGAACACAGAGCTCTATGTTGACATCATGACCACAGTGCTCTCTGCTGACATCTCTGTCCATTTTAAGAACTGTCCAGAGTAGGAGAAAATCCCCATAGCAAACATATGCTGCTCTGGACAGTTCCTAAAATGGACAGAGGTGTCAGCAGAGAGCACTGTGGTCATGATGTCAACAGAGAGCTCTGTGTTCCAAAAAGAAAAAAAATTCCTATGTAGTATTTGTCATGAAGCGAGACGTGCGGGTGGAAGGGTTATCTCTAAAATCACTATTTGTCTGCACTAGACCGAAAATAATGATAAAAAAAAATCCCTCTTACACCACCCAATTAAATCGCTGCCACCGCCTGCCTAATTGAAGCCGACAGGAAGCTATCAATCCAATCTGGATATGCTACAATTCCCAAATATAATCTACTGTTCCCAGTAGTATATAAAAACAGGAAAAAGATGAATCCAAATCTATAATGTAGACAAAGTAAATTTAAGACTATAACTTCAATCTCAAGGACAATGTACGTCCGTTTTACCAGACATAAGGCGGGACTTAATAAATGAATGATTTATTATGAAAGAAAAATATTCACAGTACATATAAAAATGGATATTAACAAGACAGAGATTCACCATACAGAAAATAAAATAAAAGGGAAAAAACATAGAGTCCTTACTTACAAAAGTTACAGAGTTCTATTCCATGGGGTCTGGTAGGAAATGGCGTCTGGCATCCAAAATTAGATCTCATCCCCCATGCAAGGAGGAGAGATAGATTCTGCCCCCTTCCTCTTGATAACCTTATGCCCAAAGAATAGGAAATTACCCCTAACTTTTATCATGGGTCAGGCACCCACATCATTTTGTTATATTTGGGTTCTCCATCAAATCCTCTTTCTAGGGGTACCTGACATGACCCCCTTATTGTGTATGATTTACCCAGTGCATACAGTTCAGGCAGGGACCAATACACAAGGGTCATGTGAGGACTCATTTTAAAGGTATTATGATGGAGAATCTAACCGTACAAGATAGAGGCTGCATACATACTACCCTGACCCCCATATTTAATATTTGGAAGATATGGCATTTCTACAGGGAGCTACGTCCCAAACATTCCTTTGATCTATTGACATCAGGCCTTGGAGTCTGCTTGTCTGGGAAGGTGTCAACTTTACCATCCAGGCGAGCAGTGTTCATTGATTAGCACCGTTATGTTAATTGCCCCCAAATGGTCACTAGAAGCCATAGCTTAGACGGTCATCTCCTGGCAGCTAGACCAAACAGAAGGGCTTCTTTGAAATGTTAAGTAATGCAGATATGTGTGTAATGGAATTAAAAGTGTGCATACCGATGAAATTTGGCAGACCATGTACCTCCAGTAATGAATGACAAGAAATCACAATGCAACATGAATACATATTTTGCCATGGTATATGACAGTATTCAGCAGCTAATAAGTACTGGAAGGATTAAGATGTTTTAATAGAAGTCATTTACAAATCTGTTTAACTTTCTGGCACCAGTTGATTAAAAATATATATATATATTCCACCGGAGTACTTTAAATGGGTACTGTCAGAATCAAAAACTTTTTATATGTTGTACATCTTGGCAAAACATGAACCTTTCTAATATACTTCATAAGAAAATTTGATTTTCTTTATATAGAAATCATGTTTTATAAAAAAAAGACCACTAGGGGTCCCCATACCATCAAGAACATAATCCTGCATCATCTTTGTCCCAGCTGAAGCATGGTCAGGGACAAAGTCCTGTAAGTGAGGGAGGGACTAGCACTCCTCTGTGCTCACTCCTGTCCTATCAGACTGCAGCATGAAAACAGAAAGGAGGGGGTTACAGAGCAGCCTGCAGTGATTGGATGAAGAGACCCAGCACAGCAGACTCAGGGAGGAAGTGAATACCTGGTGAGTGAGGGCAGGCTCAGTGCTTGCCTCGGCCATGTCCCTGTCTGTGGATGTCATAATGAGTGAGCAGAAGAACAGAGGGATTTGTGAGCCAAATACAGAAGCTAGACACATGAAAAAGATGTAAAGACTCTACATGATCTAATAACACAGGGTTTCTCAACCAGGGTGCCCCAAGCTGTTGCAAAACTACAATTCCCAGCATGCCTGGACAGCCTTCGGCTTCATTCACTTCAATAGAACTGAGCTGCAATACCGCACCCAACCTGAGGACAAATGTGGTGCTCTGTTTTTCTAGTGCTGGATAGCCCCTTTAATTAAAGAGGTTATCCAGGAAAAAACTTTTTTTCTATATATCAACTGGCTCCAGAAAGTTAAACAGATTTATAAATTACTTCTATTAAAAAATCTTAATCCTTTCAGTACTTATGAGCTTCTGAAGTTAAGGTTGTTCTCTTCTGTCTAAGTGCTCTCTAATGACACCTGTCTCGGGAACCGCCCAGTTAAGAAGCAAATCCCCATAGCAAACCTCCTCTACTCTGTGCAGTTCCCGAGACACGTGTCATCAGAGAGCATTTAGACAGAAAAGAACAATCTTAACTTCAGAAGCTCATAAGTACTGAAATGATTAAGATTTTTTAATAGAAGTCATTTACAAATCTGTTTAACGTTCTGGAGCCAGTTGATATATAAAAAATGTTTTTTTTCCTGGATAACCTCATTAATCTCCTTACTTCAGGACTCACAAATCCCAGGCGCCAGGTCGCTGATGAATGGAGAGCTCTGTGCTGCCTCTGAAAGGGACTGGTAGTAGCTCATTCTTCACGTCTCTCACTTACCTGGCAGGGGGTGTCCTGCTCCTCCTTGGGTGCCATATATGATAACTCTGCTGCTACCTGCACCTCCTGTCACTGCTGTCACTTCCTGTGGCACCTCCTGTCACTGCTGTCACCTCCTGCTGCACCTCCTGTCACTGTTGTCACCTCCTGCTGCACCTCCTGTCACTTCCTGTGGCACCTCCTGTCACTGCTGTCACCTCCTGCTGCACCTCCTGTCACTGCTGTCACCTCCTGCTGCACCTCCTGTCACTGCTGTCACCTCCTGCTGCACCTCCTGTCACTGCTGTCACCTCCTGCTGCACCTCCTGTCACTGCTGTCACCTCCTGCTGCCCCTCCTGTCACTGCTGTCACTTCCTGTGGCACCTCCTGTCACTGCTGTCACCTCCTGCTGCACCTCCTGTCACTGCTGTCACCTCCTGCTGCACCTCCTGTCACTGCTGTCACCTCCTGCTGCACCTCCTGTCACCCTCACTCCTGTTGCACCTGTGGTGGCAAGGTGGTGCAGGTTATGGTATAGGGTCTGTTGGTATTTAACCCTTAACTGTCGTGATGCCAGGATGTGGTTTCTTTAGATAAATGGTCCTACTGCCAACCGTCCCAGAAACGGTAGGGAGAAATAAAGGTTTGTCCACAGCAGGAGTTGGAGTAAAGCAGGAATAACTTTACTGCAGATTTTATGCAAGTGCAGATAATATACAGACTTTTGCAAGAGGACTGTGGTACAGGCTCCTCACAGGTTTGATGGGACTAAGTATAGAATGAGCTTGGATTTTGTTATCCGCTGTGCCACTGAATTTAGGGGTAGTTTTGGGTTCAGTAGTCACGCAGGATTTGTAGGTTTTGACCTTGATTATCTCACGATTTTGATGGCTGCTGAAGTAGAGGCTTCAGGCCGACTTTGTAGATGTAATAACAGATCTGCTTTCTCTGATAGTCCGGAACCAAGAGAGCAGGAAAAGAGAGAGAATCTAGTGGCAGCAGCCCCTTATATATGGAGGGGGCAGGATCAAAGCTCATTGGTGGTGCAAACCTGTCAGTCCTGACCTAAGGCATTATGGGCATATCACATGACCCAAAGGTCCTTGAACATTAGCATAATACAATTTATTAACAGTCACATGACCTAAGGTCCTGTACATCAATATACTTATAATAAAATATATAATTATATACATTTATAAACAGTTTTAAGAGGCGACTAGGGGTTAGCCCTTCAGGAGAGCCAATTATCATGGAGGGACTCTGGCTGAGGGGACTCCAGACAAAAGGGACAGGACATGTCCTGTACCGGGACACCACACACCTCCTGTCACCCTCCCTCCTTCTGTACCTCCAGTCATCCTCCTTCCTGCTGCACCTCCTGTCAACCTCCTTTCTTCTGTACCTCCTGTCAACCTCCCTTTTTCTGAACCTCCTGTCACTACTTTCACCCTCCCTCCTGCTGTACCTCCTGTCATCCTCCGTCCTGCTGCACCTCCTGTCACCCTCCCTTTTGCCAAACCTCCTGTCACTGCTATCACCCTCCCTCCTGCTGAACCTCCTGTCATCCTCCCTCCTACTAACCTCCTGTCACCATCCCTCCTGCTGAACCTCCTGTCATCCTCCCTCCTGCTGAACCTCCGGTCATCCTCCCTCCCGCTGAACCTCCTGTCATCCTCCCTCCTGCTGAACCTCCAGTCATCCTCCCTCCTGCTGAACCTCCAGTCATCCTCCCTCCTGCTGAACCTCCAGTCATCCTCCCTCCTGCTGAACCTCCTGTCATCCTCCCTCCTGCTGAACCTCCTGTCATCCTCCCTCCTGCTGAACCTCCAGTCATCCTCCCTCCTGCTGAACCTCCTGTCATCCTCCCTCCTGCTGAACCTCCAGTCATCCTCCCTCCTGCTGAACCTCCAGTCATCCTCCCTCCTGCTGAACCTCCAGTCATCCTCCCTCCTGCTGAACCTCCTGTCATCCTCCCTCCTGCTGAACCTCCTGTCATCCTCCCTCCTGCTGAACCTCCTGTTATTGTCTCCTGTTTTTGTGAAGAAAAGTTAAAAAAAAAATGTCTAAAAATACAAACCCAACCCCAATAAACAATTCAAATCCCCCTTTTTCAATTTTCCAAATAAAGAAAAGTAAAACAAAATAACCAAATAGCTGATTTTTAAAACATATCCCAGAAAAAATGAAATACAACATCAATGAAACACAAAAGTGGTTCTGATAAAAACTACAACTCTCATAGCACAAAAACTGAAAACAATTGTGCTGGTTGATAAAAATAAAAATAAATAAAAAATCCTGGTTATCCTTACTTATTTTTGCTGGCTCCTAGATTAGAGCTAATTTGAATAAGGCATTCTGGGAGTTGTAGTTTTGCAACAGCTGAAGGCGCAATGGCTAGGAAACACTGATCTAGATTGAATACAGTAACAAACACCCCCCAGGTCCCATCCTCCTGATATAAACAGGAATAGGTCTCCATTCCATACCAGCAAGCAGAGGTGTAATAAAGATGTAAAAATGTCCTTATACTGTTAGAAATTAAGAGTTTAAACATTAGACATTGAAAAAACATTACACGCACTGAACATGTTTAGTCACTGACTAAATGCACTTCATAAACACTAATGGCTAGAGTGACACCTACAGGGCGTGAACAATATGGCAAACATAATATATACAAATAAACAAAATACATGCAGTCCTTATAGCAGTGTTTTCTTCGGGCTTATGCTGTAGCCCTGCAGAACGCTTTAGAAGCAGTACAAAAGATGGATGGTATTACACCCGATCAGGGTAACAGGGTGCTGATGGACCGGTTCATAGATCGGGCACAGAATAAGTGGGATAAGGCCCAATTTAGGATTCTGGCAGCCCAGAACCCCGATATGGCCTTCCCAGCCTTCAAGAGGTTAGCCATCAAAGTCATTGAGTCAGGGCCCGAGGCAGAAGAAGAAGGCCCCCCTCTGCAGATTCCCTGGGGGCCTCGGCCCCGACCGCAACCACTCCTCCGCCTGCGACTGTCTCGACTCCCTCTAGTCCCTGGGCTACTGACTTACAACATGTGCGGCAGGACATTGATCAGTTGACCAAAGCCTTTAAAGAGATGGTAGGCAGAACTACCTAAAAAGCCTGCCCCCCACCCTGTCAGGCCACCTAGTACCCCCCCCTGTGAGGCCACCTGGGACTCCACGACCTGTCTGTAGTTATAGTAATAAGATTGGACACTGGAAGAGCCAATGTTGGGCTTTAAACGGGCATCCCTTGGGGTCGAGGACCGCACCCCAGCGGTAACCATTGAAGGTCCAGGATCAACCAGCACCAAAATAGGACTATCTATGTATGTTGCCCCCTGCCCATATGTGCAAATTGCTGTGAGCCCACCGTACAAGTAGGGAATCATGTTCTTAGGGGACAAGGTGTTATTGTTACTAGTGTAAGTGACGAACATGCAGCTGAGTTTATTCTAGGCATGAACATCATGTGACACTGTTTTGATGACATAGTTAACTCATTGCATGCTTCTCTTCCCTACATTTTGCCGTCTGGCCGGCGAGCCGCGCAACACCACCTCAGGACACTCCAAGCTGAACAGAAGTTCGTCAACCCTCAAGGGGAGATCGGCCGGGTGACAATCCAAGACATACGGGGTGTTACCCTGCAGCCACAGACGGAGACTGTTATTTGGTGCCGTGCCTGACCAGGGGTGAAGAACCAAGATTACCAGGCACTCTTGGAACCCATACAACTGGAGGACTACCCTTTGGTACGTGCAGCTAGAAGCCTTGTAACTGTAAGGAATGGGAGAGTCCCGGTTCGAGTGGTGAACCTATCCCAAACCGCTACCCGACTAACCAAGTATTCTCCTATAGCCCAGTTACACCACCTGGATTCCTGAGACGTGATGTCAAAGCTGCAAGTTTCTAGACAGTGGACTGCTCAGACTGCTCAGGTGGCCGACAAGGGCCCTGTGGAATCCTGGTGGACTCAGTTGCACATAGGAGACGAAGATACTCCCCAGGACCAGGTGGGAGGAGTCATCCAAGTGGCTAAACAATTCCAAGAAGCCTTCAGTAAAAACACCCCACTGACTTTGGCCGGACCACGATGATCAAACATCGTATTTTAACTGGGGATAGAAGTCCCATCAAAGAGAGGCATCGGCCAGTCGCGCCTGGGATGTACCAGACAGTGAAGAAAATGCTGCAGGAGATGAAGGAGGCTGATGTCATCCGGGAGAGCCAGAGCCCCTGGGCTGCTCCTTTGGTGCTTGTTAAAAAGAAGGACGGAACCATTCGGTTTTGTGTGGACTACAGAAAGTTAAATGATATAACCCATAAAGATGCCTACCCTCTTCCCAGAATAGAAGAGTCCCTCACTGCTTTGGGATCCTCAGCCTATTTTTCTACCCTAGACCTGACCAGTGGATACTGGCAAGTGCCCTTGGTTGAGGAAGATCGGGAGAAGGCGGCGTTTGTGACCCCCATGGGGCTCTTTGAATTCAAAAGTATGCCCTTTGGGATTTGCAACGCATCGGCCACATTTCAGCATTTAATGGAGAGTGTACTTCTTTACCTGGACGATGTCATTGTCTACTCCCGAACATACCAGGAACACCTGGACCATCACAAAGAAGTCTTTCAAGTCCTTATACAACATGGACTGAAAGTGAAGCCCTCCAAGTGCCATCTATTGAAACCAAGAGTCCACTATCTTGGACATGTCGTCAGTGCCGAAGGCGTGCAGCCTGATCCTGATAAAGTGAGTGTTGTAAAAGATTGGCCTACGCCTAGGACTGTACGTGACATACAGAGCTTCCTGGGATTTTCTGGTTACTACAGGCGGTTCATACCTCACTTTGCCCAAATTGCTGCGCCTCTGACTGCTCTGTTGCGGGGAGTTGTGAAGGAAGGAAAACTACAATGGAAGACCACCGATACAGTGGGCTGAAGATCAGGAAATAGCATTCCAGGCTCTGAAGTACCTCCTTACTGAACCTCCTATCCTAGCGTATCTTGACTACAGCCAGCCATTCCGACTGTACACTGATGTCAGCTTTGAAGGTTTGGAAGCCATTCTGTTGCAGATGCAGGATGGCAAAGAGAGAGTTATAGCCTATGCCAGTAGGCACCTACGGGGTGCAGAAAGAAATGATGCCAACTATAGCTCTTTCAAGCTAGAACTCCTTGCTCTGGTCTGGGTGGTCACTGAAAAATTCAAGGACTATCTGGCAGCCACCCCTTTTACGGTCTACACTGATAATAATCCATTGGCACATCTGAACACTGCCAAGCTGGGAGCTATTGAACAACGCTGGGCCTTTAGATTGGCCAACTTTGACTTCAACATCAAGTATCGAAATGGCAAGACTAATGTCAACGCGGATGTGCTCTCCCGTATGGCTCCTGGTGAGGAGCCCCCCAAAGAAGATGTGTGGGAAGATGTGGAGATGCCGCCTTTTTACCAGAGGTTTGTGAGTCAGAGTGCTCTGACAGCTCAAGAAGGTGACGAACCTGGGCCTCCTAAGGTTCCCAAAGATTTGAATACCTGGAAGACCTTACAAGATGAGAGTAGAGTCGTGGGAGATCTCTTGGACTATCTACTGCAGAAGAGAGTACCAACTAGGCTCCGTAAAGCGCAAGGGGATCTTGGTCCTCGCTGATCGAGGGACTGCGTTCAAAGCTCAGCTATTTCAAGAACTCTGCCAGTTCCATGATTGAAAGCTTCGGACCACCGCGTATCACCCTCAGGGGAATGGGCTGTGTGAGAGGATTAATCAGGTGTTCCTCCACATGCTAAGGGCAGCGTCTGTTTCAAAACACGAAGAGTGGCCCCGACTCCTACCTGAATTGTTGGAGATCTACAATAATACGATCCACTGCTCCACAGGGTACACTCCTTTCTTCCTTACGATGGGTCGACATGGCCAACTGCCCAAGGACAGAGCCTTCGGGTTACAAGCACCTTTCAACAACTCACCTCAAACCTCTCAAGATTGGGTTTCTGAGCATCGAAAGAGGATCGAAGAAGCTAAAGACATTGTGGAAAAGAAAATGAGCGAGGCTCAGTACAGGCAGGAAAAATATTACAATCAGCATGCCTCCGCTCAGCCACTGCAACTTGGAGACAAAGTCTGGCTCAGAAAATTTCCTCGGTCACATAAGCTGGATTCACTATGGGAGACGGAGCCTTACACTATTACGGCAATGCCATATCCCAATAGAGATGTTTACGAAGTAACAGAAGGAGGGGTCCAACCACAAGTGGTCCACAGAAACAGGATAAAATTGTGTTTGAAGGATGATTTACCAGTGCCACCTCCTCCCACTCCCTCAGAAGCAAGGCCAATGATAGAGTATGTTCCAGGAGAGGGAATCCATCCCACAATGGACGTTACACTATTCTCCCCTTATCAGCCTGCAATGTTCTATGGCGTACCGTGTCCAGCTATCATCCAACCGTTCTTGGTCTCCTCGCCCAGCATCAGTTGCATTCCAGTGACGGCTCCAAGTACTCCAGGATTCTCCTCACCAAGTCTCATGGGGCACCCCAGTCCTGCAGAAGATATGACTCCTGTTTCCAGCCCTCAAGCTGGTCCCTTGGGGACTGAAGTTTCTAGAGAATTGTCTTTTGATGAGGTTCCTGAAAGTCAAGAAGTGGTGTTGCGTCGGTCTCAAAGGTCTACACAGGGAAAACTACCCTTAAGGTACCAAGACTGACCTTTCAAAGTAGTACTGTATACATAGTACCTCAAACAACTAACTTAAGTGTACTTACGTCACTTAAACTTAGTACACCAAACAACAAAAATATCTCACACTCAAGTAAACGCTTTAGGAATTGTAGCCTATGTCATTTTCCAATTCCTTATCCAGAAAGAAAAAGAAACACGCAAAACAGCGCACACCCATAAATATCAAAAAAAGTACTCTTTATTAATACATGAATCAAAAAGACAGACAAGCTTCTTAAAAACATTTAAAACAGGCCTAAAGCAGCCAAAGCATGCTTTGGCTGCTTTAGGCCTGTTTTAAATGTTTTTAAGAACCTTGTCTGTCTTTTTGATTCATGTATTAATAAAGAGTACTTTTTTTTATATTTATGGGTGTGCGCTGTTTCTTTCTGGATACTGTATTACATTGATACGTATAGCAGCACCCCTTTTCTAATTGATGTGGCTGAGCCCGCTCACATTGTAGTGATTTTCCAATTCCTGCCACTGTTATGTACACTAACTGTTCTCTTCTCTCCCTTACGTGTGCGAGGTCCCCTGCCCGGCCAGTAGGTGCTAAAAATAATACACAAGTAATTCAAAAGGTAACCTAGGTAAGGTTTATCTGTTGTGTTCTACGGATAAGAGAGTGTAGCCAATGGACCCTAGTAGCCAATTTATTGGTAGAAAACCTCAGGCAAGCCAGTAAAACCCTCAGTGTACTAAACAGGTAACAAGTGTGGAAAAAATGTCTAGTGAGACTCAGAAATGTCTAGTGAGATTCAAAAATGTCAAGTTGGATGTATCTCATGCATAATAATATCATCCTGTTACTAAATTCATGAACCAAGTAATCCTGTTCATGAGTTTACCCATGTATATGTATGTACCTTAAGAAGTTAAATAGCTTTGTAGTGTTATACAACCTGACTAATGGACATTTGAAAAGTTATGCCCAGGACTGTTATAAATCAACCTTCACTTCGTCCCTCTGTCTTAGGGGACAGAAGTCAAGGCCGACTTATTTTAAGTAAGGGGGTTTGTGGTGTCCCGGGACCGTATTGCATACTGTACCTTGTATGGTGGTCCCCAAAGTCAGAGTTCCTCTGTTCAGGTAGGATCCCCCAGGTGGGACAGCCCCTAGTCGCCTCCTTCTATTCTAATTCTATAATGTTCATAAGTGTATATTTAATAATGTAAATATCTAATAAAAGTTTAATTTATTTATCAATGATATAGAGGATGGTATTAACAGCTCTGTTTCTATCTTTGCAGATGACACCAAGCTTTGTAGCACGGTACAGTCTATAGAGGATGTGTATAGGTTACAAGATGACTTGGATAGACTAAGTGTCTGGGCATCCACTTGGCAAATGAGGTTCAATGTGGATAAATGTAAAGTTATGCATCTGGGTACTAATAACCTGCATGCGTCGTATGTCTTAGGGGGGATTAAACTGTCAGAGTCACTGGTAGAGAAGGATCTGGGTGTACTTGTAGATCACAGACTACAGAATAGCATGCAATGTCAGGCTGCTGCTTCCAAAGCCGGCAGGATATTGTCATGTATCAAAAGAGGCATGGACTCAAGGGACAGGGACATAATACTCCCCCTTTATAAAGCATTGGTACGGCCTCACCTGGAATATGCTGTTCAGTTTTGGGCACCTGTCCATAAAAGGGACACTGCAGAGTTGGAAAGGGTGCAGAGACGCGCAACTAAACTAATATGGGGCATGGAACATCTTAGCTATGAGGAGCGATTAAAGGAGTTACAATTGTTTAGTCTTGAGAAGAGACATTTAAGGGGGGATATGATAAACGTATATAAGTATATAAATGGCCCATACAAAAAATATGGAGAAAAACTGTTCCAGGTTAAACCCCCCCCCCCCCCCCCAAAGGACGAGGGGGCACTCCCTCCGTCTGGAGAAGAAAAAGTTTAGTCTCAAGGGGCGACACGCCTTCTTTACCGTGAGGACTGTGAATTTATGGAACGGTCTACCTCAGGAACTGGTCACAGCAGGAACAATTAACAGCTTTAAAACAGGATTAGATACATTCCTGGAACAAAATAACATTAATGCTTATGAAGAAATATAAAATCCCATCCCTTCCCCAATATCGCGCCACACCCCTACCCCTTAATTCCCTGGTTGAACTTGATGGACATATGTCTTTTTTCGACCGTACTAACTATGTAACTATGTAACTATATAAGGCATATTAGTGTACTTACCTTGTTAGCGTCGCAGGACCTTCGGTCATGTGACCATGTTAATTCCTCTATGGTATGTTGGAGGACCTTTGGAGGTCCTTGGGTCACATGTTACCCATAACTCTGTGTAAAGATGATTGACAGAAGTATTGGACCAATCAGCTCTAGTCCAGCCCCTGCCCATATAAGGGAGCTGTAGTCAATTATCGCTCTCTTGGGTTGCTGCTCTCGTGGATGCCGGACGGATCTGCGCAACTTTCAATGACAAGCTAGGCCAGAAGCCTACCGGCCTCAGCACAAAACTAAACCGTGAGTTCTAAACTAGTCCCCGCTAAAGCTAGCGTGACTGCTGGACCACAACTAGAACCCCTAAATCCAGTGAAACAGCGCATATCAGTCTACGGACTCTAAATTGCTTAAGGTCACCACTGTTAATCTCTAAGAGAGTTTGCATGTATAGAGAGTGTATCGGTTGTAAAGCTTGCATAAAATCTACAGTAAAGTTCTGACAAGTTTCTGCAAATCTCCGGTTGTGGACATTCAATTATTTAATATCGCTCTTGGGAAGGGTGGCGGTAGGACAAGCATTACAGAGGAGCCCTCACCCTGGCGTCATGAATAGCAAGAGTTAACAAGCACCCTTTAGTAGCCACACAGCTACACTCCCCATACCCTACTCCCCCCAGGCTATCACAATAGTATATAGCATTGTATCCGTAGCATATAATACCATTACCATTAAGGTTATTATATGTTATAGCTGAGTTGTATTTGTCACTGCGCGCTTTTTCCTTAGTCTTTCAGGGTTATTAGTCGCTGAGCTAAGATGCTAGAGAAGAATTACCTGCATTCATAGGGAGACTTACATATACCATAGCTTAACCCCTTAAGGACCAAGCATTTTCCGTTTTTGCACTTTAGTTTTTTCCTCCTTACACTTTAAAAATCATAACTCTTTCAATTTTGCACCTAAAAATCCATATGATGGCTTAATTTTTGCGCCACCAATTCTACTTTGTAATGACATCAGTCATTTTACCCAAAAATCAACGGAAAAATGGAAAAAAAATCATTGTGCGACAAAATTGAAGAAAAAACACCATTTTGTTAATTTTGGGGGCTTCCGTTTCTACGTAGTACATTTTCCGGTAAAAATGACACTTTGTCTTTATTCTGTACGTCCATATGATTAAAATGATCCCCTACTTATATAGGTTTGATTTTGTCGTACTTTTGGAAAAAATCATAACTACATGCAGGAAAATTAATACGTTTAAAATTGTCCTCTTCTGACCCCTATAACTTTTTTAATTTTCGCGTACAGGGCGGAATGAGGGCTAATTTTTTGCGCCGTGATCTGAAGTTTTAAAATGTACCATTTTTGTTTTGATCGGACTTTTTGATCACATTTTATTCCTTTTTTTATGGTATGAAAAGTGACCGAAAATACGCTATTTTGGACTCTGGAATTTTTTTCGCACATACTACATTGACCGTGTGGTTTAATTAATGATATATTTTTATACTTCGGACATTTACGCACACGGCGATACCACATATGTTTATTTTTATTATGTTTATATATTTTTTATATGGAACTAGATGAGTACCCGGCGTTGCCCGGTTTTTCCTTCCTAATCCTTGTTGGGGAGGAAAATGAACAAAGGAGGAAACTTTTGTCTTCATATCCCGTCCTCATATAATGTTGTCATATCCCAACCCCATATCCCGTCCTCATACTCTGACCTCCTATCCCGACCTCCTATCCGGTCCTCCTATCCCGACCTCCTATCTTGACCTCCTATCCCGACCTCCTATCCCATCCTCCTATCCCGACCTCCTATCCCGTCCTCCTATCCCGTCCTCCTATCCCGTCCTCCTATCTCAACCTCCTATCCCGTCCTCCTATCCCGTCCTCCTATCCCGTCCTCCTATCCCGACCTCCTATCTCGACCTCCTATCCTGTCCTCATCTCCCGTCCTCATATCCCGACCTCCTAACTTGACCTCCTATCCTGACCATCCCATCCTCCTATCTCGACCTCCTATCCCGACCCGTAATATGTGTACCAGGTATTGAAATATCTCCAGCCGTACAGAAGTTATGTGAGAACATACATTTCCCATTGATTTGCATGTGACTTTAAACAAAGTCCCTGACCCTCACAAATGGGGGTAGTTAAGGGTTAAATTAACTATCCTATATTTTAAGTGGACATATAAGTGACCAAGTATTATAGAAATATCTCCAGCCGTTTGGAAGTTATGCAGTAACATATATTTCCCATAGACTTGTATGGGACATTAAACATAAACCCCCGACCCTGGCAAATTGGGGTGAGTAAGGGTTAAATTACCTATCCTATGTTTGTTGGTGACATATAAGTAACATGTGGCCAAGTTTCATGCTAATATCTTTAGCTGTTTGGACGTTTTTGTGGAACATACACACATACATACATATACACACACACACACATACATACACATTGGGGGAGATTTATCAAAACCTGTGCAGAGGAAGAGTGGTGCAGTTGCCCATAGCAACCAATCAGATTTCTTCTTTCATTTTCCACAGGCCTCTTTAGAGGCCTGTGGAAAATGAAAGAAGCAATCTGATTGGTTGCTATGGGCAACTGCACCACTCTTCCTCTGCACAGGTTTTGATAAATCTCCCCCATTGAGTTTTATATATATATAGATTTGGGAGAAGGGGGGTGATTTAAACTTTTAATAAGGAAGCGGTTAATGTGTGTGTTTGTACTGGAACGTCATATGTCTGCTCCCGATCTATAACGCGGGGCCACGGCGTGGGGCCCGGCCTCTAACAACAGACGGGACCCGTGGCTAATAGCGCGCGGCATTGTGACGTCAAAAGTGAAAGTGAAAGTATGCCGGTTAGCTCAGTGGGCTGTTCGGGATAGCCGCGGCGAAATTGCGGCATCCCGAACAGCTTACAGGACAGCCGGAGGACCCCTACCTGCCTCCTGGTGTCCGATCGCCGAATGACTGCTCAGTGCCTGAGATCCAGGCATGAGCAGTCAAGCGGCAGAATCATCGATCACTAGTTTCCTATGACAAACCAGTGATCAATGATAAAGTTCAGTGTGTGCAGTGTTATTGGTCCCTATGGGATAACAATGATCAGTGTGTGCAGTGTTATAGGTCCCTATGGGATAACAATGATCAGTGTGTGCAGTGTTATAGGTCCCTATGGGATAACAATGATCAGTGTGTGCAGTGTTATAGGTCCCTATGGGATAACAATGATCAGTGTGTGCAGTGTTATAAGTCCCTATGGGATAACAATGATCAGTGTGTGCAGTGTTATAGGTCCCTATGGGAGCTATAACACTGCAAAAAAAAATGTGAAAAAAAAGTGAATAAAGATTATTTAACCCCTTCCCTATTAAAAGTTTGAATCACCCCCCCTTTTCCCATAAAAAAACACAGTGTATATAAAAATAAACATATATGGTATGTCCGAATTATAAACCGCACGGTCAATGGCGTACGCGCAAAAAATTCCAAAGTCCAAAATAGTGCATTTTTGGTCACTTTTTATATCATGAAAAAATGAATAAAAAGCGATCAATAAGTCCTATGAATGCAAAAATGGTACCGCTAAAACTTCAGATCACGGCGCAAAAAATTAGCCCTCATACTGACCCATACGCGGAAAAATAAAAAAGTTATAGGGTTCAGAAAATTACAATTTTAAACGTATTAATTTTCCTGCATGTAGTTATGATTTTTTCCAGAAGTCCGACAAAATCAAACCTATATAAGTAGGGTATCATTTGAACCGTATGGACCTACAGAATAAAGATAAGGTGTCATTTTTACCGAAAAATGTACTAGGTAGAAACGGAAGCCCCCAAAAGTTACAAAACAGCGTTTTTTCTTCAATTTTGTCTCACAATGATTTTTTTTCCCGTTTCGCCGTAGATTCTGACATCATTAGAAAGTAGAATTGGTGGCGCAAAAAATAAGCCATCATAGGGATTTTTAGGTGCCAAAATTGAAAGAGTTATGATTTTTTAAAGGCAAGGAGGAAAAAACGAAAATGCAAAAACGGAAAAACCCTCGGTCCTTAAGGGGTTAATATTGGCATGACTTAGCAAATTTAGCTCTGCTACATCTGTACTTTGCTTCATCATCCTCGGCCGGCCATTAGTCTCCTCTTCTACTGTATAATGAAATCTCTTTGGCAGCATTATACCAGTCTCTGGTGTTTGTTACATTAAGGAGTTCGATTGAAGGCCGATTGCTGGGATCTTAAAGGGGTACTCCAGAGATAGAAACTGTTTCATATCAACTGGTGCTAAAGAGTTATACAGATTTGTAAATTACATATATATAAAAATCTTAATCCTTCCAGTTCTTATCAGCTGCTGTATGCTCCATAGGAAGTTGTGTAGTTCTTTCCAATCTGACCACAGTGCTCTCTGCTGCCACCTCTGTCCGTGTCAGGAACTGTCCAGAACAGGAGAGGTTTCCTATTGGCATTTGCTCCCGCTCTGGACAGCTTCTGACATGGACAGAGGTGGCAGCAGAGAGCCCCAATTTAACTGAACAACTACACATTAGGCAGTCTAAGTGTTGGCCTCATTGAATGTGGTTACAACTGCCTCTAAACCACTGTTTTACTGTGAATTTTGATGGATTTCCAATTAAAATGCTTACAGTTAAAAGCGCAGCTCATCTTCTAGGCTGCAGACAGTTTTATGCCTACACCCACTAGAGTCCTAAGAGGAGTTACACCACTCATCCTATTGCGGGATTCCCAAAGGAAGGGGATGCTCCAGGCCTCTAGTGGCTGCATGCGTTAAGGATCCTGGACTTGATGATGAGCACCTGTAACCAAAAAGGGAAGATGTTAGTGACTGCATGGGAGTGGGGATAAGGGGAGTATGTTTTTTTATTCATTTTTTCTAATATTAGTGAGGGGGCACCTACCTACTTGGGGTCTACCTACTGGGGGAACATAACAACTGTGGGGCCTATGTACAAGGGGAACTTACCTTCAGGGGACCTATCTACATAAGGAACCTACTGGGGCCAATCTACAGGTGAACCAACCTACACGGGGCCTATCTACAGGGGGAACCTACCTACTGGGGGCCTATCTACAGGGGGAACTTACCTACTGGGGCCTATCTACAGGGGAACCTACCTACTGGGGGCCTATATATAGGGAAAGCTACCTACTGGGGGCCTTCCTACAGGCGGGTCCTACCTACTGGGGGCCTGTCTACAAGGGGAACATAACAAATGGGGGCCTGTGTACAGAGGGGACTTACCAACGGAGGAACTATCTACATGAGTGAACTTACTGGAGGCCTATCTAAAGGGGGAACCTACCAACACATCAGGAACTGATCCCCATAGCAAACCTCTCCTGGTCTGGACAGTTCATGATACAGACAGAGGTGTCAGTAGAGTGCAATGTGGTCAGACCGAAATGCACAACTCAACTTCAGCTGATAAGTACTGGTAGGATTAAAGGAGTACTCTGGTGCAGAGTATTCCTGCTCCGCCCTGCCCGGGCTGCAAAAAAAAAATGAAATGAACCATCTCTCACCTTCCTGGGTTCCCGCGGAGCACCACTACAGCTGATCAGTCCTCTGGTCCATCCTCTTCATACTTACGCGTGTAACGAAGCGTCAAATGGCGCTCAGCCTATCGCCGGCTGACGTGATGTTCTGTCTCGGCTGGTGGCTTATTTTCATTTTTTTTTTGCACCCCGGGCAGGACGGAGCAAGAATACTCTGCACCAGAGTACTCCTTTAAGATTTTTTAATAGAAGTAAGTTACAAATCTGCTTAACTTTCTGGAGTAAGTTCATAGGAAAAAAAAAAAAAAAGTTTTTTTTCATAGAATACCCCTTTAATATGAATTTAACAAGCGGAAAATAGCAGGACAGTGAAGCAGCTGCTGATTTATGGGAGAGGACGGGCGAACTGAACATGAATAATGATCAGACCCATATTGTACAAGTGACAACGGGGCCGCGTCTGGGACCTGCGACAACCTCCCATTACCGCACGTTAGTAATTGCAATTATTTATTATTTAATAAATTGCTCAACTGAGCAATTGGGGAACTTAGAAAGGTCACGGAAACCTCAAGTCCCTTCTGATAAATGGATGGTTGTCGCGATTGGAATCCATTCTATCCCCTGTACGTCCTAGGCAGCCGGATTCATTAGCATTAAAATAACACAAAGAACTGACCTTTTGTTCAATGAGAAAATTTGCTGTAATTAGTTCAACAGCTATAAAAAGTTATGAATATATACACAAGGTTACAGTGAAGGGGGCGGGAAACGCAAGAATAAAGGCCAGAGCCATTGTAAGTAAATTCGGAATGAAAAGTTTAGTCAATCTAACATTACTTATACTGACCCTGAGTTATATCCTGTATTATACTCCAGAGCTGTACTCACTATTCTGCTGGTGAGGTCACTGTGCACATACATTACATTACTTATCCTGTACTGATCCTGAGTTATATCCTGTATTATACTCCAGAGCTGTACTCACTATTCTGCTGGTGGGGTCACTGTGTACATACATTACATTACTTATCCTGTACTGATCCTGAGTTATATCCTGTATTATACTCCAGAGCTGTACTCACTATTCTGCTGGTGAG
This sequence comes from Hyla sarda, assembly GCF_029499605.1. Classification (NCBI taxonomy): domain Eukaryota; kingdom Metazoa; phylum Chordata; class Amphibia; order Anura; family Hylidae; genus Hyla; species Hyla sarda. The sequence continues at coordinate 364,520,336 of NC_079193.1, forward strand.
GTCACTGTGTACATACATTACATTACTTATCCTGTACTGATCCTGAGTTATATCCTGTATTATACTCCAGAGCTGTACTCACTATTCTGCTGGTGAGGTCACTGTGTACATATATTACATTACTTATCCTGTACTGATCCTGAGTTATATATCAGACAGGAGGCTCCTATCTTATGCATTAATCTTCCTTTATTAATGCCCATAGCAGAACCTTTATAACTTCTTTTAATAAAGTTCAAACAAAAAATGTAAATCATAAAACTACAACTCCCAGCAGTCCTAGTAATCCTGTAAGCCACACCTAGGCTGGTGGCCCCTATATAATGGACTGCCCCAGGATGATCCTCCTCTTTCTTTCTGCTCATGGCAGCATACATACAGATAAGTCTCATATAGTTTATTGTGTAACGTTATACTCTTGATATTTTGTGCAGATACCCTAAGGTACCTTCTGTCCTATACATATATATATATATATATATATATATATATATATATATATATATATGGTTCACTTTCCCCATTATTTCTTACTCTATTAGTTTTCTTCCCCCCTTCCTGTGTTGGGGTTATTTAGGTGCCGGAGCCGACCCTCCGGTTCAGATACCGACGAATACCTTCTCTTTTTTCCCTTTCGCCATTTTACCTCTGCGCCTTTTCTTCCTTCCTCCTCTCTTCTTCCCGCGCTCTCTTCACGCGCGGGCAGGGGGGGCGGGTCCTCCTTCTTTTCTTTGCACGTCCTTTGCTCCTGCTGACGTATTCAGCGGGCGTTCCTGAGACGTCCTATCAGCTCCAGGGAAGTAGTCTCGCGAGACTTCATCCCTGGGAGCTGGAGCTTATCGGCTTCTCCTCACGCCGCAGCGCCAGTTACAGCGCGGACGGCGTAGAGGAAGGAGCCTGTAAGCAGTGGAGAGAGGGAATTTATTCCACTCTCCTACTTAGTGTTATCCTTGTAGTTATATATAGTTATATTTATACCTACTATCCTTTATTGGTCCTGTAAGAGTCTTTCAACTACTTACCTCTCAGCAGGTACTGTATATATATACTCCATATTAAGTTAACCCCTTCTCTTACCTTCATGGCTGAGGAATCTACAGATGCCCCCCTCAGAGGGGAGGTCTTCTCTACAGACTCAGCACAGTTCATGAGTGCAAGCCAGATTCAGGACCTCATTAATCAGTCTGTCCAGGCAGCTCTGGCCTCAGTCACTGTGACCACTAAAGCCCAACAACCAGTGACTTTTCTACCGCTACCTTCGCAGGGTGGCGAACCGCCAATTAAGAAAGGGAAAGCGTCCCATAAACGCAAGCATTCCCTGGCGGCACATGACTCCCCGGCAGGGGAAGACAACAATATGCTCCAGGCAGCTCCAACCACGAGCTACCAACCCCAGCATCCCTCAGACACCACTCGACCCCTGGGCCCCAGGGAGATACATGTGAAGGGGCATAGATCCTCTAGACGGGCTAAACCCGACTCATTTGTCGATACCTAAGATGAGGACTCGTCGGATAATTCCAACGAGTCGGATCACTCCGAGTCTGAATCTTTTCATGAAGATGCTGGGGACACGGCGATCGACACAGACGCCAACCCTGCAACGCAGGGAGAGGTCCTCCTAGATGCTCTAGGCGAACCATTTTTTCACCCAGACGGCATCTCACATCCCTGTTCTGGTGAATGGACCCCCTTGCCTCATGTATCTAAATACGTAGAATCGTGGGCACGTAAGTCCCTGGATAGGACTAGCCGAAACAAACTGAGAGCAGAGTGCCCTAGGCCCTTCATTCCTAGAAAGGCAGTAGCTACCCCAGAGGTAGACCCAATTCTAACCAAATATTTGTTAAAATCTGGAAAATTCCCTAAGAAAGGGATTGAGAGGTCCTTTAAGTCAATACAGGACTGCATTCTGGACCTAATGGGTCCCCTCACGAAGATTTTAAACTTATCAGAGCAAGCAGCTGCAACTGATCAGCCTGTGGATCTCCAACAACTGCGAGGGTGGGCACAGAGAGTGGTCTGCCTAGCTGGCAGCGCTAATACTACTTGCTCCATAGAGAGGCGCCAATCAATATTGATGCGCCTGGATCCTCAACTGTCCAACCTGGAAGAATCTGAGCCTGGCCCCTCAGCAGACGAAATGCTGTTTGGGGACTCCTTAATGAAGGACATTAACAAATTTGTAGGGCTCTTTACAAGCTTAGACAAAGCCCAGATGTCATTGAAGAAATCGGGGACCAATAAGATTTTCCCTAAGGCCGGCAGAGGTAGAGGCCGATCTGCCGGCCGCACCCCACCCTATAGGCCACAGGGCAGAGCCCCTTCTCAGTTCCAATACTCTCAGGCTCCATCCTACCCCATGCCAGTGGCGCAACCAGCGCCCTTCTTTCCACCCCGGGGCAGACCCTGGCGCGGCCGCGGCGGACGTGGTCACTCTCGATCCAGACCTCCTACCGGTGAGTACACCTTTCACTCCTCTTGCTCATATTTCTGTGGGGGGGCGCCTGAGGTATTTTATCCACGCCTGGTCTGCGATTACGGCAGACGCGTGGATTCTACAGACAGTAGCGGGATTTCTCATAGACCTCAAGTCACTACCGGTTCTAAATGTTATTCCCCCCCCTATCCGATTTGCAAACCAAAACGTTACCCTCATAGACAAGGAGTTACAAGACCTCCTAGCCAAGCAGGCGATCATGGAGGTGGAACCCTCCTCTCCGGGCTTCGTAAGCAATCTCTTTTTAGTAAAGAAGAAAGGGGGTGGTTATCGTCCCTTGATCAACCTCCGGGACTTGAACCAACATGTCAAGTATCGACATTTCAAAATGGAGGGCATTCACTTCCTTCGGGACCTTCTTCAGCCGGGAGACTGGCTTGTGAAAATAGACTTGAAGGACGCCTACCTCACCGTCCCGATCCATAGGGAATCACAACACCTACTTTGATTCCTCTGGAGGGACCGAATGTGGCAGTTTACTTGCCTTCCATTCGGACTATCCTCCGCCCCGTGGTGTTTCACCAAACTCATGAAACCCGTGGTGGCGTCCTTAAGGAGCCGAGGTGTTCGTCTGATCATTTATCTAGACGATCTCCTCATCATGGCTTATTCCAAACCTCAAGCATATCTCCATATGACATGGACGATGTCATTGTTACAAGGGCTGGGATTCATAATCAACCTAGAGAAATCTATTCTACTCCCAGCCCAAGAGATGGAGTTCTTGGGATTTTTGGTGGACACCAATCAGGCCGTCCTCCGTCTCCCCAAGTCAAAACTTACCCTGATCCGCAAAGAGATCAGGGCGGTCATACGAAAGGGTTGTTTATCCTTGCGTGCGCTAGCGCATCTGGTGGGTCTCCTAGCGGCCTCTATCCAGGCTATCTTCCCGGCCCCGCTTCACTACAGAGGCTCAAGATCATGCATCTGAGGCAGGGTCTCAGATATGCAGATGAGGTACCCCTCTGCCCGGAGACCACCGAGGAATTACGATGGTGGCTTCATCATGCCGTAGAGTGGAACGGCAAGACCATTTTCAATTCCAGTCCGGACGTTATCATAGAGTCGGACGCGAGTCGACGGGGTTGGGGTGCCCGGTGCGGAAGCTCCTCCACAGGAGGGACATGGTCCGCATCCGAAGCTACTCTTCACATCAATGCATTGGAACTCTTAGCGGCGTTTTTCGCCGTCAGGATTCTCATACCACACGCGTCCAATTGCTGTGTATTACTGCGCATGGACAATGTGGCAGCGGTGCAAAACGTCAACCGCTTAGGGGGCACCAAATCCAGAGTCCTGGCGAACGTCGCGAAGGACTTCTGGCACTTCTGCCTAGCCCACGAAATAATCCCGATCGCGGAGTATATCCCGGGGGTCTCCAATATGGTTGCCGACTGGAATTCCCGCTATCTGCTCGATTCCAGCGATTGGCGGCTGAATTGTTCCATTTTTCTTCAGCTGAGGCAACTTTGGGGTCCGTTCCACTTGGATCTATTCGCCTCACGCCTCAATCACCAGCTACCCCACTTTTTCAGCTGGAGGCCGGACCCGGAGGCGTACGCGGTGGATGCTTTCCGCCAAATCTGGCCGAAGGGCACGCATTATGCGTTCTCCCCCTTCCGGTTGATTCCCAGGGTCCTCTTACAGATAGCGAACTCGAATACGACAGTGGTGCTGATCACCCCCTGGTGGCCGACACAACCGTGGTTTCCCCTCCTTCTGGAGATGTCGGTGGATTATCCCAGATTGATTCCCCACTTTCCACAGCTGCTCACCAATCCGACCAAGGGTCTTCACCCCCTAGTTCTGGAGGGCAACCTGCCTCTCCTGGCGTGGTTGGTTTCGGGATCCCAGATGCAGATAGCGACCTTTCAAAGTCAGCTAGGGATCTCCTCGCCTTGGCCTTGGCCCCCGGGACTAGATCGGCATATCGATCAGCCTGGAGACTCTGGGTGCGTTGGTGTGATCAACGACAGGTTGATCCCGTACAGGCACCTGTATCAGTAGTGGTGAATTACTGGGCTGATTTGTTTGAATCCTATAGGGATGTTTCCAAGGTGCTTGACATGTTTTCCACCTGGGAAGACAACATCGATCTTTCCCTGAAATTGTTGTCCTTTAAACTAACGGTGCTCTGGTGTTTTGTTTCCGTGAAAAGGGTGTCGGACGTAAGGGCCCTGGACATTTCTAGGTGACAATTTTCGCCTCAGGGAGTTAGTTTTTCGGTGGTCCGTAGGACCAAGACCGGTATTCACTCGGTCTTCTACCCGCTTTTTCCGGATCATCCACGGCTTTGTGTTGTCCGTTGCCTACAGGCCTACGAATCGCAGACTGCCGCCTTGCGCTCCTTGAATTCTTCCCAACTTCTTGTCTCTTACGTTAAACCGCACCTCCCGGTTTCGTCAGCCACGCTGGCACATTGGGTGCGTTCCACCATGGCACTGGCAGGTATAGACGTTTCCCTGTTTGGTGCTCATTCCACCAGGGGAGCGATGGCTACTAAGGTAGTCTCTTCAGGGGTCTCCCTTTCCGACCTTTTGATGGCGGCAGATTGGTCTTCTGAGACCACTTTTCGCCATTTCTACTTCAGGCCGGAGGAACATATTTCCATGTCGGTCTTATGACAGTTTACATATCTTATGTATTGATGTATCATTCTGAACTGTTAGCTTTGAACTTGCATAAGATAGGAGCCTCGTGTCTGATATCTAAATCTAGATTTTCCTAGCTTGTGACAGAAAATATTAGTTATATGAAGACAGGAGGCGAGTATCTTCCCTCCCGACCCAACCCTGTGATGGATGTCTTTATCTCTCCTCAGGTTACTGAAAGGCGACGACGTGTCCGTGTTGGTGAATGACCTGTTCGAGCAGTTGAAGGTTGTCTTCATCCCCTGTTGGGATGACGTTCCTCCGATACCATCCCCATTGGGATGGACCTGTTGGTGATGTTCCAGATCTGAAGTCGGAGAATGCGGGCCGGCTGGCCGAAGACTCATGTGGTGGTGCGGTTCTCTGGATCGCTATCGTGCTCCAGTGTTGCTGAGGTTGTCGCATCAAGAAAGAGGAGGATCATCCTGGGGCAGTCCATTATATAGGGGCCACCAGCCTAGGTGTGGCTTACAGGATTACTAGGACTGCTGGGAGTTGTAGTTTTATGATTGAATTTTTTTGTTTGAACTTTATTAAAAGAAGTTATAAAGGTTCTGCTATGGGCATTAATAAAGGAAGATTAATGCATAAGATACTCGCCTCCTGTCTTCATATAACTAATATTTTCCGTCACAAGCTAGGAAAATCTAGATTTATATCCTGTATTATACTCCAGAGCTGTACTCACTATTCTGCTGGTGAGGTCACTGTGTACATACATTACATTACTTATTCTGTACTGATCCTGAGTTATATCCTGTAGATCTTTTATTAAAATTTCAAACATAACAATAAAAAAATTACAAAACATAAACATATCATATCCGACAGAACATATCAATATAACGATCATAAAACCAACACCATAGCATAAAATACAACACCGGTCCACCCCACACTCATTCCTGCACACAAACAAATATATACAATATTTACAAAAGACATATTCCTATAATACCCATAATACCCATACCATACTAATAAACTATATACACTAATATACACTAATACTAAATGTGATTTTCCTGGCCCAGTTGCAATACCAAAAACCCAATACCAGTGATATACCAAAAGAATAACAACAACAACAATAATAATATATACAAAATAATAAAAACCAACACAAACAAAATAACACCACTTATTTGTATTTTTCTATTTTTTTTATTTTTTTTTTTATTTTTTTTTTTTTTTTTTTTTTTTTTTGGCCCTGAGCTGGTCCCGCATCCCATGCCCCCAGTACATGTTACCAGACGTCCATGAACCAGTCCAGGATTTTCTGTATTTATAAAAGTCCCATACAAACCCCCTCCCCCCTTTTTAACCCACCACCCAACCTAAACTAAACCCAATCCCCAGGTGGCATCACACAATATATACAATATATACATTACATAAAATATACACAGACTAACAATATATAAGTATACAAATAGACTACAACAATAAATACAATAACAAATACATATAACACTATAAGCCAAACAACAAACCCCTAAAGCTCAAGTTCAGCGCCTGCAAGCCCTATATTACCATAAACCAACTGCTCAAAACAAAAAGACTAATGTGCCAGCATCAGCCCACCACCAGGGGGAGACAACAGGCTAAGGCACTTTAAAGGCAGAGCCCCTCCATAGACGAGAGGCCCTGCCAGCACCCAGCCTCTCGTACTCCAGAGAACGCACCTTCACCAGGTCACCGAGAATGTTCCTAACCACCACATCCACAGGGAGGATTTTACGCTGCGTCGACACTAAACACCGTGCGTTCCACGTGTAGTACCTAACCACTGAGCTGACTAGGAATAAAGTGCACCGGTCCCAGCCTCCAAGGTTTCTGAATGCCCCATAGGCCCATTCCGCATAGGAGAGACTGGCCAGCCGAGGCCAACCAATGGAAGCGCCCACCCTGGTGTAAACCTCTGTGTTAAAGGGACAATGAAGCAGAAAATGCTCCATGCTTTCCAGCATGCCTCCACACTCTTCGCGGGGACATCCCCGGTCATCAGAGCTCCTGCACTTCAGATTGTCCCTCACACACAGTTTCCCATGGAAGCAGCGCCAAGTCAAGTCCCAAAACTTCAAGGGGATCCTGATAGAATTCAAAAGCTCTAAACCCACCTCCAGATCCCGACTTGGGCAGTCCTTGAGCGCCAATGGCCTCTGGAAATGAGAAGACAGGACCCTCTTGTCAAGGAATTTCCTCGACAGAGTCCTAATCTCCCCCATCCCCAGACCCCACCGACGAATAACCTTCAGAACCGGGGTAGCGTAAGCCGGGAGATGCCCGTGTGGTGTGCGAAGATCCTTCACTTGCCCTCCTGTCTCCCATTCCTGGAAGAAAGGCCAAAACCATCCCCTACAGGAGGATACCCACGGAGGAGCCCTCTCTGACCAGAGGTTTGCTATATTGGTCTTAAGAAAGGTATTCACTAGGAATACCACAGGGTTGACCATACACAACCCCCCTAGTCTCCTTGTACGGTAAGTAACCTCCCTCTTCACTAGGTTCAGTCTGTTCCCCCATAACATTTGGAAGAACACACTGTAGACCCGGGTCCAAAGAGGTTCTGGCAACATGCATACACTGCCCAGGTATATCAGTAAAGGGAGCAGGAATGTTTTGATCAGGTTAACCCTTTCCCGGAGGGTCAAAGACCAACCCTTCCACTGATCCACCTTCTGAGCGGCGATCTTAAGCCTGCTGTCCCAGTTTTGTTTGGGGTAATCCCCTTGGCCAAATTCGATGCCGAGAACTTTTGCAGATTCCTGGGGCTCTGGAAGGGCGTCCGGGAGATCAAAATTAGGATCTCCCCCTCCCAGCCAGAGACTCTCGCACTTATCCCGGTTGATCTTGGACCCGGATGCCTCCGAGTAGCGGTCCACCTCTGACATCACCCATTGGCCTTCCTCTTGTGAGGAGACAAACACGGTGACATCATCAGCATACGCTACCGCCCTCAGAGCCAAATCCGGCACCGCCAGGTCCATTCTCACCCCCGCCAACGGTCCACAATCAATCCTCCTAAGGAAAGGATCAATTGCAAACACGTACAGCAACGGGCTCAAAGGACAACCCTGACGGACACCAGACCCAACCTCAAAAGAGCAGCCAATCCAACCATTCACAAGCGGGAAACTCTCTGCCCCTGCGTACAAGGTCTTAAGCCAATCAACAAACCCCCCCGGCAGGCCATATCTCAGAAGAACAGACCAGAGGTACTCATGGTTAACCCGATCAAACGCTTTTGCCTGATCCAAGGACAGCAAGTACCCCTTCCAGTGGCCAGCCCTACCCTGCTCCACAGCCTCTCGGACACTGAGCACAGCACTAAATGTACTGCGGCCCGGAACAGAGCAATGCTGAGCCCCCGAAAGGAGCCGAGGTGCAAACTCCACCAGCCGGTTAAACAGCACTTTTGCCAGAATCTTTCGGTCCACATTGAGAAGCGCTATGGGACGCCAATTCTCAATGTGGAACGGGTCTTTACCCTTTGACAGGATGATCAGCGCTGACCTCCTCATTGACTTTGGCAGAGTGCCCGAGGATAGACACTCATTAAATACCTCGGTCAACAGGGGAACCAAAGTGTCCTTAAAGGTCTTATAGAACTCAGATGTTAAGCCATCTGGACCGGGTGACTTCTTGAGGGCAAGCCCATCAATAGCCATCCTGACTTCCTCTTCCCGGATCATCTCTGTCAAAACGTCAAGAGAGGGGTCTACTCCTAGTTCAGGGATGGTTTCAGCCAAGAAAGCTGACACCTTATCCCGATCTAGATCCTTCCTCCCCAAGAGGTGCGAGTAAAAGGATCTGATGACCTCCAAGATCCCTGATCTGGACCTTTTCAAGGATCCCGTACTATCAATCAGTCCTGAGACTACCTTACTATTCACTGACATCTTGCAGTTTCTGTAAGGGTCGGGCGAGCGGTACTTCCCGTAATCCCTCTCAAAAACCAAAGATGCGTGCCTATCGTACTGACACCTCATCAGCAAGGATTTCACTCTGGAGATATCATCACGACTACCTCCAGTCGAGACAAGGTGCTCAAGTTTCTTCCTCAGGCCCTGGTACAAACGGTACCTGTTTAGGCTTCTGAGGCCTGAGAGCTGGCGGAAGAATCTCGCAACCCTTTTTTTGAAGATCTCCCACCACTCTGACTTACTGCTACAAAGGCCCAGCAATGGTACCTGGCTCTGAAGAAAATCCTCAAAGGACTGTCTTATCTCCGCTTCTTCCAAGAGAGACGAATTCAGCTTCCAATAGCCTCTGCCCATCCGGGGGGTCTCTGTAACATTCAGAGAAAACAAAATTAAACAGTGATCGGAGAACTCCACCTCAACAACAGACACTGCTGAAGAGACGGCCTCCTCCTTTAAATAAAACCTATCTATCCTAGACCTACAACTACCCCTATGATAGGTGAATCCCGCGTGGCCTGGGGTGTGCCGGATGTGGACATCCACCAGGCGAGCCTCACTCGCTATGCTATTTAGGGCGACGCTATCATAAGTCAGCTTGTCTCTGGCACCTCCCCTGTCTTGGGGCCTCGTGACAGCATTAAAGTCCCCTCCAAAGACCACCTGCCGACTTGTAAAAAGATAGGGCTTGATCCTCATAAAGAGACACTTCCGGACCCACTTAGACTGTGGGCCGTAGATGTTAATAAGGCGAAGTTCTTGTCCCTTCATGAGGACATCTAAGATCAGGCACCTCCCCATTTCTAACTCGATAACCCGTCGGCATTCTACCGCTGCAGTAAAAAGGACCGCCACTCCGCTATACGGCTCGGCCCCAAGAGACCAGTAGGAGGGCCCATTCCTCCACTCTCTTTTAGCCTTGTAGATAGATGACATATCTGTTAGCCTGGTCTCTTGCAAAAATAAAATATCAGCATTAATATGGGCAAAAAAATCATAGGCCGCAAATCGAGCCGTATCTGACTTTATGCTGGCAACATTAATGGATGCCAGAGTCAACGGAGAGGGTGCCGCCATCAAGGGTGATTGAGTTAGACAGCTTTCTTTTTCCCACCATCCTTCCCATCCACCCCACCACCCTCCTCATCAGATGATGGTTTACCCCTTTTTAGTGAGATGGATGTGTCCATTTTCCCTTTATTTACATTTTCCTCGTCCCCTGACTCTGAGCCAGTCCCCCCCCCTGAAGACATAGGTTCCCCAGGGAGAGAGGACTCAGGGTCCCCTGTGGGCCCCACCGCAACATCCGGAACCTCACCCCCAGCCTCCTCCTCCGAAGAGGAAATGTCGCGGAGGGCTCGGAACCGGTTGGAGAGACCAATCAGAGGGGGGTCAGTTGTACCTTCCTTTGGCATCTGGCGGGTGGGAGAAGATTTTAAATCTCCCTTTTTCTTATTCCTCCGAGTACCCCGCTTTGTTTCTGCCCATCTCCCTCTGTCCTCATCTGCGCTCCCACCATGGGAGGACAGCGAGGAGACAGTATCCTCCTCTTTGTGGATCCTTCCAGTCTCCTCATCCAGTTCACTATCCCCCAGGGCCTCAGCAGTAACACTGGTCGCAGGGACAGGATCAGAAGCCACCTCAGCTGGCTGATGCTCCTGTGACTCCCGAATCTCCCTGTCCCTTTGACGCTTCTTGAGACGCCTCAGTTGGGCAGGCGTCTTCTGCTTACTTTTCTTCCCTGGCCCCTGCACCCCTTCATCCCCGCCAGCCATCCCCCCAGCAGAGTTCACCTCATGGCTTACCCCCACCGGGGCAACAACCGCGTTGACAAAGGAACGAGGGCAGCGACTGAATGGGTGACCTAAGTCACCACACAGGTGACACCTAATCTCTGCACAAGATGCAGCGAGATGGCCTATTTCCCCACACAGAGTGCACTTCTGCACAGTGCAATTGGCACTAAAATGTGTGGGGTCACCACATCTGTGACAGAGCTTCGGCTGACCCTGGTAGAAGATCTGGATACGATCCCTTCCGAGGAAGGTCGCAGATGGTATATGGGTAACGGTGTTTCCTGAAAGCTTAAGCTTGACCATAAACGTCCAGGCCCCTGACCAGATGCCATATTCATCCCTGTTCTTTTTTGGGACCTCCACCACCTCTCCATACCGACCTAGCCACGTCATGATGTCAATACAAGAAAGTGATTCGTTACGGGTTAAAACGGTCACTTTCTTGACATTGTTTTGGCGAGACACCGCCTGAATGGCAAAGTCTCGCCAGCCGGGCTCATTCTTTACCAGCTCATAATTCGACCAGAAGAGCTCAAGCCCCTCTGGCCGAACAAAGCTGATATCGAACTCTGGGGTACCATAAGGATGTATTAAGGCGTAGATGTCAGCTGCCTTAAAGCCCAACTTCAGCAGAAGCTCAACAACTTTAGATCTTGGAGGACATGTATCACTGCCTCTCCACCTCAGCCGGACCACATTCCTTCGGAGACCACCTGGCCCGGCTGTTGGGAGGGACCACACAGTATCCCCCCCTCTTTCCTCTCGGAAGGCTGAAAGACCATGTCTTTCTATCCAAAAGGATAGATCAACCTCCCTACCCTCTACATTGATTGATCTCTCCCCTCTCCTTAAGGCCCCCAGGAGACGCTGCTGCAAATTGCCCCCCCCAGAGCCAGAAGACGAGGAAGGTGCCCCCCTCCCCCCAGCGGTGACATTTGCGTAGCTGCGTACCGGTGCTGCCACCGCTGGGGGTGCAACTGGACCAGGCCCTACAACCCCACCACTAATCTGTGCCCCTTCACCACCCTCCTCCACATAATCCATACTCACACCATTATTGCCTGTTTTAGCTGATGTGCCCCCCATACCTCCACCCGTGCTACAGCCCATACTACAATTCACTCCAACATTAACCTCCTCATTCATACTGGCTGGACCGGTGCGTTCTGGTGCAGATAGTGTACCATCAGCATCACTGGGTACCAGAGCTGGAGCCACCACCACAGGACAGGTCACCGGTCCTTTATACAAGGACCGGGAAGCCTGCCTAGCCTGTTTATTAGTGGCCCCAGCCCTGTTTTTACTGGTACCCTCCGCCTCATCAGTACTGGAGTTTTCTGCTCCTGGGCGCCGCTGTTCTGGATAAGCGGCGCCAATACAAAATAAAGGTTTTAGTCCAGTCTTTCTGGGAGGCGAAGACATCTTGGCCCCAGCAGCTCTTTCACGATGACACCGCTGCTCCAAAGGAACAGCAGTGCCAACGCTCAGAGCCACCGGAGCTCCCGCAGCTGACTCTGGCACAAAGCCGCCCCCCCCTCCCGTTAGGGAGCAGCCCAATGTGCCAGAGCCATCCATGCCCATCGCTGGGCAAATATCACTGTCCGACCTCACAGCCGATACATTGTCTGCTCCACCACTGTTACTACAAACAGCGATGGAGCTCACCGCCACACTAGACTCCATACTCTCCCCACTCTCCTGCACTGAGTCCACAGTAGAACTCAGGCTGGGCTGAGAAATGGGGTTCACACAGTGAGCTGACCCTGCGGCCAGTCCGGGGGGCTCAGGGAGGGGGGTATATACAAATGTTACCTGCTCCTGGAGCTTGGTCTTCTTTAGCTTCTTTTTCCTTCCCCCAGGTGCCTCCTCTGGTAACTCATCCCCAAACGTGAAGTCCTGGAGGCGACCTGGGGACTCCAGGAGCTGGATCTGGGCCATCAGCGCCCCTCCCTGGTGACTGGTGCTGCTCTCATCCCCCGAACCGCCAGAGCCACGGCCAGATGACATCGCCACTTGCCCTGCAGGGAGCCCACTGTATGGGGTGAGATGTTGCAGACCCCCGGGTGGATTTGGCTCAACATTATCGGCCTCCGCAGCGTCTCCTTCCTCCTCCACCCGTGGCTGAAGCCCCCTCAGCCGTCTCTGCTTCTCTCTCTCCATTGTATGAAAGCGGTCTTCATTTAAAAGTTTTTCCCTAAATGGCCCGCTGTTCTCTAAAATAAAAGTTCTCTTCTTCTCCAGTATCCTTATTTCATTTTTCAGCTGTTTAATCCGGGCTGACAGCTCAGCTTTCTGTCGTTTCGCCGCAGTTTCCATCAGGGCTTTTGCTTCCCGTACCTCCTCCTGGAGCCTATACAAGCTGCCCCTTGCTTCCTCATATCCACGGATGTGTTCTGCCACACGAGAGTTATGGGGGACTCCAGACTCCCGGGCCCTAGGCATCCCCCAATCCTCCTCCACACATCCGTGGGCATTTAGCTTTGCTCCAGGAGGAGTATCACAGTCCACATTGTCAGGCCTTGTTGTCACAGTACCTGTGCTTCCGGAACTTCTTGCACTTGTAGTCCCACAACTTGCAGGGCCAGCCTTGCGGCTGCTCTTTGTCTCTACGGGTTCAGGGGTGGCTGGAGATGCATCGCTGCACCTCCTGGCAGAGCGCCTCAACCCGGAGACCTCTGATGCACTTCCTGACGCTGGTCCCTCCACACCTGGTCGCTGGCTCCCCCTGCCCCCCGCGGACCTGATTCGGGGGGCAGGTGTTGGGGTTCTCCTCTCCTCGCTCATGCCTGAACACACGCTCTCCCTCTGGGGAAGGAAGAACGCTGTCCGGCACAGATGACACGGCAGAGCTCAGAGCGCACACACACCAAACAATCCAGCAAACGACTTCCTCCACACTCAGCAGACTCACAGGAAGATGCTCCCTCTAGTGGCCAGACTCCAGAGCTGTA